>NW_021131370.1:0-600000 GCF_004193835.3 Ostrinia furnacalis | reverse complement strand
TTGATGAAACAAACGCTGGCCGTAACAGCGTATTACACTTGACGACGGGCTCATCCAGTGTCAAAGTAGTTCAGATAGAAGAGCTGTCACCCGGCATGCGAAAGGTCGTGGGTTCTATTCCCACCTTAGACAGTTCGATTACCACCTTAGGTAGTTCGATACCCACTTTAGGCAGTTCGATTCCCACCTTAGACAGTTCGATTCCCATCTTAGGCAGTTCGATTTTTTCAAGTTATTTTATTTTAATTTGATATGCGACTCTTAATGCTGAACAGAAATTCAAATTACCATTCGTAACACTGACAATTTCAATTTCGAAATCGCTTCGGAGCAAAGTATAAAGACTTAGTTACATCCGCCCGTATTCACAAACGATGCTTGCTTAAGCGAAGCAGAAAATCGAACGCACAGCGTTGAATAGAGCTCTGTGATTGGTTTGTATGTCACACTGTGCTTCCACGCGCACTGTGAGACCTCATAGTAATGTTTGTTAATACAGGCGATAGATAGTTATACACGTTTGTAACTTTGTTGTTCGTTCTGGTGTTTCCAGGCAATCGCATTTCCACTGTTCAATGTGGGATAATAACATAAAATTACCCGACAATGTTGTACCTTTACATGCGGTCGATATTGACTGTCCATAACATACGAGTATACTTACGAGACATTACACGCGAGTGGGAATCAGTGTGCTTACCATGAGTTTACGTTAGATGTGCTCGCTAGCGACTGCGTAAAAAAATGACATTAATTGTATGACATATTGTGCAGCGCCCCTAGCGGCTACTTTCAAGAAACAAAATCTTAATAGAGATTTTTGACGTACTCGCTAGCGAGCATACCTAACGTAAACCCATGGTAGGTACACTGGACAGCATTTCACATTTGCCATTCGCTGTCGAGGATGCATGTTTGGTTGTCAATCATTTCTTTCCTTGTTTGTTTCAATCACACCAACCCAGAAGTTGTACAGTGATTTCCCTAGTGGAAAACCAAATTATTAATGAGATGCGTGAGGCTGCTTATAAAACTTGCATATTTACAAAAGAAAGTTACTTATAGTTTTTTGTTTCACGGGTGTATATTTGATAGTTATTGTTTTTGTCCAGAATAAATTCATGCGGCCAGAACTAGCACTTCAAGCCCCGAAAATTGAGACACAGTAGATTCAATCAATTGTTCGTCGTTTTAGCCAAATGACGACTACATGCTGGACAAAGCTGGCGCTGCCCGCATCCAGGTTCTTCCCGCGACCTTTACCAAATCGTCGGTCCATCTAGTAGGAGGCCTGGTCACGCTACGTCTTCCAGCCCGTGGTCGTAATCAATTGTTACGCGGTCACAATGCGACCGCTTAGGGATTGATGGACTAGTAAGTAAAATACACCTATAGTATTTTAGGAAAGGACCAGGTGCTTTCTTAGAGTAGAATCTTCTTCTTATAGTGTCGACAACAAACCTAAATCACATAGACGGTTTTGTGAGCGGACTGGTTGGACTTCGGTTTGTCATCGTGGTGCAGTAATTAGTTTCACGGCTTCTGCCGCTACTCACGGGGAGGGCCCGAGCAAAGGAGTCGCTCTACTTACGGGAAGGCTTACTGCATCCCCCCCATGTGCATTAGAGTAGAATAATATTTATTTGCACTCGATTTGAAAAGTCTTCAACCGTAAATTGTTCCAGATATGGATATTCGGCGACGTGTGGTGCTCAGTATGGCTAGCGGTGGACGTGTGGATGTGCACAGCATCTATTCTGAACCTGTGCGCCATATCCTTGGACCGATACGTGGCCGTGACCAGGCCGGTCAGCTACCCTAGCATCATGAGCAGAAAGCGGGCTAAGGCGCTCATAGCTGGGCTGTGGGTGCTGTCGTTTGTGATTTGTTTCCCTCCGCTGGTCGGATGGAAGGATAAAAAGGTAATTCCTTCATAAAAATATGATACTTTCTATCTCATTTACATCAGTAAATAGAACTCCCCGTATACATCCACTGATCCTTGACTATTTCCTCACAACCATTAACAGATACCTCCCTCTGGAGATATCAATCATAGTTAGACTATATCTAATACTCTGTGAAAGCTACATAATAATATTAAGATCATAATGTAATTAATTGCAGATTAGTCTCTTCTAATTTTCAAGATAGTGAAGTAAGAAACGTTTAATCCTTTCAATTTTGACGACTAGTCTTTTCAATATTTTGATCCGCTTGTTTACGTCATGAGAAATTCAAATTATTACGACAGTAATAACATCAGCCCTCAGTTTCTCTTAATTTTGGAATCTCGTCATAAACAAAAGATTCATTTTTTACCCACAGCCCGAAGAAGCCGAGAAAGACGGCTGGGCCCCCAACCCCCCTTGCCCCTGGACATGTGAACTGACCAACGACGCCGGTTACGTGGTGTACTCCGCTCTTGGATCCTTCTACATCCCCATGTTCGTCATGCTGTTCTTCTACTGGAGGATATACAAAGCTGCAGTGAGGACCACCAAGGCCATCAACCAGGGGTTCCGGACGACGAAAGGTACGTCCATTGGTAAGTATCGTGATTCTTTTCTTCTTTAACTTACACTTATGCAGTTGCTAGATCTTGAAAATTCTTACTTTTCATCAGTCTGTCAGACGTTTAAAGGAAGTGGTACTAAATGCTCCAATATAGTTTATTATGTACCTACTTCCAACTCCGAAGGCTACTGATTGAACACTTCTTAAAACTTTTTCAAACTTCGCCGTTCCGTTTTCCGCAGAACAAGAAATAACTTTGCACATTTATTTTACTCTCAGTCAGCCAAATCTTCTTCTTACTCAAATACAACAAAACCTCTTATTTTTGGTTTTGGTAACTGATCAAACCAAACTATTTCAGGTAAAGGCATGGGCAGCCGCTTTGATGACAACCGGCTGACCCTCAGGATACACAGGGGCCGAGGATCAGCACGACCTCACGGCTCACCGCTGTCAACTGCTTCCAATCACTCTACAAGTACTTCGCTGAGTGCCTCCCCTGAAAGGCTTAGAAGGTAAATACCTAGTTCTTCTTGCGTTATACTCTTGGCAGGGCAGTTGTGGTCACGTTAATGCGTCGACATAGATTGTAGAGGCGGATACAACTTTCCACACGATCTCCCGCCATCTCTCCCTGTTAGCAGACTGGTGTAGTACCTAAATACCTAATTACAGTTCACTAAACGCCAAATCTTTTAATCTTTTTTTCGTAATGGGTCATAGAGGATTTCGGGTTAAATAAATTTAGTAAACGGTTTTCTTTTCTAAATAGACACGGGTGTGGCTGAACCTATCAGAACATAGGAAATACCAATGTTCCCTAACATACAATACACAAGTGTTTTCTCTTCCCTACAGAAATTTAAAAAATCCAACACCATTTTCTCGTATTATTTTCCTTCAAAATAATTAACACGATCAATTTCTCTATTTCCAGGCATTCCAGTGCAAGGCGAGCCCACGAAAAAGTCAAGATATCAGTGTCCTACCCCTCATCTGAGCAGATTTGTCCAGCTCTAGAGAACTCCCGATTGGAGAACTCGCGGTCCCCCAGCCGGTCTCCGAGCCCGAGTTTATACGCTGTTCACTACGAGAGGGACGGTCGAGAGCTCACTGAGAGCAGACTGAGGGTCAGACCGCCTCCTCAGCATTTGGCTCCAGGGCCTTTGTACGATGAGTATGATGATAAGCCTAGGACTACGAGAAGGATGGGGAAAAGGAATATCAAAGCTCAGGTTGGCAATACTATTTCATTTCGTAGCCATATTAATAGATCTAAGCTAAATATACTTTTATGGGCACTGTCCACCACCACAATAGTCAAGCGGTGATGGGGTTCGAACCAGCGTTCTTCGGATCTCGAGTCGGCCAGTCCCACATCTTTCACCGTTTGGCTATCATAGCTACATTTATTCTAACTACTCTTGCTTACAATGTAACAAAAGAATGTCAGAAGCTCTATTATAATTGTCACCCTATTTAAGTATCCTTCTAACTTAAGTACCTATCCAAATAAATAACTGGACCCATAGCTCACGATTCTTTATCAATTTTCAGGTCAAACGCTTCCGTATGGAAACCAAAGCAGCCAAGACACTCGGCATCATCGTGGGCGGCTTCGTGTTCTGCTGGCTGCCGTTCTTCAGCGTGTACGTCGTCCGCGCCTTCTGCGAGAAGTGCGTCACGCCTATCGTGTTCTCTGTGCTGTTCTGGTTGGGCTACTGCAACTCGGCCATCAACCCTCTCATCTACGCTTTGTTCTCGAAGGACTTTAGGTGAGTAAACTTCTGTTCAGAAGCTTTTTCCTATAACTAAACGTTGAAAATCCTAGAAATTCGGTGGCGTGACAATTTGATCAAGGCTGCCAAAAGCACCTGAACGTGAGCAATGCAGGAGCAGTTGTTGTGGAAATCCTTGAGGGAGATCTTTGTCCAGTGGTTTTTTTTAAAGATTATTAGCAATTTGTATTTCCCAAATTACTAATAGTCCCATTAGCCCCTCGTGTTAAGCTAAATAAACTTGTGTTACGAGTGGGCTCACCACAATAGTCGAGCGGCGGTGGGATTCGAACCCGCGTTCCTCAGATCTCGAGTCCGCCACTCCGACCCCTTCACCGTTCGGCTATCGTGCGTGGTGAACGTCCTTTGATTGAAACGAATAAAAGTTGCAAATATTGTACCTAACCACACAAGACAGCTTATTTGTAATAAGATCGCCATAATATGGTGTGCTGACATTGGTTTTCAATGGGAAACTCTTTAGCTATTGCTACCTTCTAAATGAAAGGCAGATGGTATGATAAAAAGTTGCGAAAAACTAAAGCAATACCTAACATAACATTCCTATTGATTCCAGGTTCGCATTCAAGCGCATCATCTGCAAGTGCTTCTGCGGTGGCGGTGGCGGCCGGCGGGAGAGTGACGGCGAGGGCTCGCGGAGGGCCGTCAAGCCGACGCACTCTCACTCGCTGGATGAACACGACACCACGCACTCTCACACTACCAGTGCTAGTGACAGGTGGGTCACATCATCAGATCTTTTAATCTTCACTGTCCTGCCAGTAGTCACAGAATAAGTAATAGTACAGGTACAGAAGGATTACTCCGCAAGACGATTTAAATAAATGCGAGTCTTGCTACGACGCGATAAAGTGGAATTCAGCTCGCACAGCACTACGTACCTACAATTTTATTCACCTACAAGTTTTGTCTCTTTCTATCGCGTGCCTCTGAACTCTTCTTACGCTGTTAGGGTTGCTGTCTAGTGAAAAAATAATTAATCTTCTTTTAAGTAATGAGGTACGTATGTAGCATTCATGACTCATACGCATTCATTATGGAAAACCTTGGGAGAGGCCTTTGTCCAGCAGTGGACGTCATTTGGCTGAAACGAACGAACGCATTCTGAGCAGTAGTCATGGTAGGTTAGGTTCCTATCTTAGATTAATTATTGGCTTTATTAATCTAAGGTTCCTATACTATCCTAAGAATCATTGATTACCTACATGGATAATATACCTTTCAGCATCTCTGGGAAGCGAAAAAAAAGATAAATCCGGTAGATTTCTTTTCGAATTTAGACACTCGAACGCCGCACAATATTTCTTTCTCTTTATGTCCATTTTTAAATAATACTTCGATCATATAATTAGGTACGTACTACAACGCACGCCAGCGTCCTGACGGGCGCGCGCGTGACACTCGACTGATATAATACCCGCCGGCGGGGCGCTTCGCTGTAGGTAATTATCGGATGTACCGCGCGGAGTGAGCCAGGCCTGCAGTAGTGAAGGTCGCACGAAGCAATCTAGGTGGTTTATGCGACCTTCAGTGCAGGCAGCACAGGATCGGTCGTTGTGGACATTCTTGGGGGAGGCCTTTATCCAGCAGTGGAAACTTTTGGTAGGAAGGAGGGAGGAGCACGACTCTCTATAATTTACTAGAGGCAAATGAGAATTTGGCATACACTCCCCATGCTGACCAGAGTGAATGGAGAGGTCTGATCATCATCATCATCATTTTTTCAGCCATAGGACATCCACTGCTGAACATAGGCCTCCCCCAATGCTTTCCATGTTGATCGATTGGTAGCGGCATGCGTCCAGCGCTTCCCCGTTACCTTGACGATGTCGTCGGTCCACCTTGTAGGTGGACGTCACACGCTGCGTTTTCCGGTACGGGGCCTCCATTCCAGAACCTTGCTGCCCCATCGGCCGTCAGTTCTGCGTACTATGTCCCCTGCCCATTGCCACTTCAGCTTCCTAATCCGTCGGGCTATGTCAGCGACTTTAGTTCGTTTACGGTCTCGGTAACGTATCTCCTCATTTCTGATTCGATCTCGCAAAGAAACACCAAGCATAGCCCTCTCCATATAGAGAGGTCTGATGTTCACGGGAAAACTGTGAGTGGTCTGGTCTACTCTGCAGGAACCAATAAGTCACCAATAACCGCTCAATTTTCATAAATTTAAAGTTATTGGTTCAAATTGTTATTTGGTACATAACGTTGATTCATGAATTAATTTCTTGTAACTTTTTTGTTCACAGGTGACGTCAAACCATGCGACGGCAAAACTCCCAATTCCAAACTTCCGTCGCATGTGTCTAGCGAAACGGCTTCGCTTGCAAAAGCGAAGCGTTATAACGGTAGCGTTACCGTTACACCTCACTAGTGATGTTTGTAACCATTTTTGAACAACGTTATTTTATATTACTCAAGTGAATAACGTACGTACATTTTTTTTATGGATGTCATAGACATTAGTGTTAAAGCAATATAAAAATATAATAACTACACGTCATGGTATATAAATATGAATTTTTAAATTAATGATTGATGTATAACGTGACTAATCTATCATCGTCATCTATTATATTACTATGAAATTATTAACCAGAAACACCAATTTTGAATACATTCGTTCGACAGCTTAGGTACAGACTTACAGACTTATTTCCTTGAGATTTATGTTTCAAATAGTTTTTTGTCAACGTAGGCTTTTCAATAACATTAAATTGATCATGGAACATAATACTGTTTTGTATCAAGGACTTTTATTATTTTATTTAATGATTAATCGGAATGTATTTTCCCTTATTTTGTAACATAGTTTTTCATGTAATGAATAAAATAATAAACCCACACTAAAGTTCAGCTTACCTTATAAATTCTATGAGACTTTTAGTGTTAAATTTTAAAATGAATTATTTATTGAAAAGACTGTCAAAATCAAATTATGTACCTACATAAATTGTATATTATTTAGATAGCTAAATGTTGTTAGTATAAGGAGGAACTAAAATGATTGAAAAAGTTAGAAATATAAAATGTACTTTGGATGAAATCGCTTACAAAATTTTCTAATTAGATTTTAAGCCGAATCAGTGAACTCTAAGTAAACTCTTTTAAGTCATCTTACGACTTGACCTTTTTTGATGAGTAACAGTAGAACCCTAAGTCCCATATTTATTCTATGTGTAGTTAAGCTAGAGGCCTTCTATGGCTATAAAATCTATGTTTAATTCTTGCCCTTCCTAACCTAAAGCTTTTGAAGATAATGTAATACTTAGGGCTAAGATTACTGAATAATCCACACTTGTCTATCAATAGTTTTATTTTTGATGTGATATTTCTGCTATATGATTTTGAAAATACATATTATGCTACGAGAAGCCTTGAAGGCTCTAAATTTATTGGATAAATAAATACTTATATTAATTTTCAATTAATTTGTTTCATTAAATTGAATTTAAATGTTTGTTGAAAATCTGAACTAATTTTTACTAAAAATATCCTATTTTGGAAAATCAATAATGAATGGTATAGAAGTTATACAGGGTGTTTGGTAAATGGGTATATGAGCCAACATTAGCCCATGTTAACATGGGCATATAAATGGTATAGTGAAGTCAGAAATTTGATATCATCATTTTAATTTTTATAATTTTCATACAAAATAAATTTTATAAAATCCGATTTATATGAAAATTTAAATAATTAAAATGAAGATATCAATTTTCTGACTTCNTCAGAAATTTGATATCATCATTTTAATTTTTATAATTTTCATACAAAATAAATTTTATAAAATCCGATTTATATGAAAATTTAAATAATTAAAATGAAGATATCAATTTTCTGACTTCACCATACCATTTATATGCCCATGTTAACATAGGCTAGTGTCGGCTCATATACCCATTTACCTAACACCCTGTATAGATCTACTCACTGTAAAACTTCAATTCAACTTTTCACACTATCGATAGACAAGCCAACGATGTTTCAGTCCCACCACTAGGTGAACTAAATTTTCCTTAACCATCTTGCTCATCATCACACCTAACCAAAAACCTGTGACAAGACGTCATAATTATCTACATAAGTACTTGCTATAATCCCTCACTGATAATTGATTAAAAAATCGCATACAATAGGTAGGTATAAGATTTTGTTATTGTATAACTTTCTTTCATCTGTGCTTTACTCATTTGAGGGAAAACAATTAAAAATAAGAAGAAAAAGATTTACTGTTTAATTTAAGCTCCACATACATAATAATGAGTCTTGTCAAAGGTCTACCCATTTTTGTGTGATACTAGAATACTCCTTTACTATGTCCAAAGTCAGAACTACTAAAGTCGTAAAGTTGACGTGGAAATTTTCAACTTACTGATGTAAAAACGCTATACTTACCTACCACAAGTTAAAAAATAAAGATGGTCGTTATCTATACATTTATAGCAAAACTAAAACAAATATTAGAAACTACCACACTATAGATAAATCTTTAACATTGCAAAGTGCGTAAGAAATTGCTTTTTTACTGTCAGTAAATGAAATCACAGGAAAGAATAAACGGTGGTTGACAGTGCCTCTTTTTATCTAAGAAAGTATTTATAAACTGGTATTAATGTCTTAAAAATATCAATACATGAGTTGATGATTAACTTTGTAGTAACCACTAAGAGCCGTGAGAGTTTAAAACATGAAAGTCATGGTAGGTCCTCATTATTGTTTTAAATTAAAATATACAGGGTGTTAGGTAAATGGGTATATGAGCCGACACTAGCCCATGTTAACATGGGCATATAAATGATATGGTGAAGTCATAAAATTGATATCTTCATTTTAATTTTCATACAAATCGGATGTTATAAAATTATTATTTTTACGTAACACCCTCTATAGAGTAGACAGTCATTAAATAACACACAAAAAACTGTAAAAACATGAGGGTCGTAACTCTGGTGTTCACAAATTTTTACGAAGACAATCACTAACACAAGGACCACAAATTCAACATTGTAACACTTCCTTCAAATGGTCAATATGTATTTGTATGATTTTAATCATCAACTCATGTCTTGAATTTTATTAACGGGTACCCCATTTAGTCAAATAAAAGATCTCGACGTTCCTCAGTCTAAAGTGTATCGATGTTTAATATTTGTTAGTCGGGTGTCGATGTTTATGTGTGGACGATATAAATATTATGTATAAATATATGAGATGTTACATAAAGCTGTTATTTAATTTGACCTTTTTTTTCCTTTATTTCTGAAGTTAAAAAAAATAATCAACATTTTAACGCCATTGGACTGCTGTGTGCCTACCATGAGTTTACGTTAGGTGAGCTCGCTAGCGAATACGTCAAAAAATTCTATGAAGATTTTATTTCTTGAAAGTAGCCGCTAGGGGCGCTGCACAATATGTCATACATTTAAATGTCATTTTTTTACGCAGTCGCTAGCGAGCACACCTAACGTAAACTCATGGTAGGCACACTGTTGGACTTATACATATAAACAATAATTAAAATGGTAACAGGAAATAGTTGCACTCGTGCAAGCTCCTTAAAACAGGTAAGTTAATTTTAATTAAGATTTAAGTCTTGCTAGAGTTTAATAAAATTACGAATTTAATAATGATTATTTAAAAACGAAAATAATGAAAACACGTTACTAGTCCAAAATTATTAAGACAGTTGAATAACGGTAACGTTATTCGATATGGATAACAGTAATGTTATTTGTTACTTCATTTGACACTGCACGCACGGCCCTACTCGGTCATTGAACTAACTCGTTCCACACAATTTCTACATCGTCGTTCATTCAGTCAGTTTACCTTAGTGCGTTCGCAAAGGAATATCGTGTGTTGGTTATTCAATTCGCCGTCGGAATTATTTATTATCAACAAACAAGTTTCACTTATCATTTCAACAAGCTCATAGTTTTAGAATTAAAGAAATATGACCGATGTTATGTACTTTGGGGGCGTGGAAGGGTGAGTAAACATAGTAACAACGCTGAATGCTAGATATTTTTTGGTACAATACATTATTTGAAAGTGGAAAGACTCTGCCTTGAAATTCCTAGTGATTTCGCAAGTACGCTGATTAATTGTTATTTAATCCAATTACATTTTATTTATGCTTCATTTATTTTGCTATATTTACCTAATAATTTGCAAGTAATTGATTGTTAACTAAATTATTAAAATGTGATAAAATAATATCTGTATAGTTTGTTAGAATTAAAAGTTTAAAAGTCAATGCCGTTGAAATTGTTTCGAAGGCGACACTTTTAAATATTATTATGCTGATGTTCTCGTTTCAAGCTTAAAATTCATACATAAATTATCTGACCAATGGAATATTTTTATTTGCATCATGGAATTAATCTTTATGAAAACAGCCGGCTTCAATGTACAAAAAATTGTAAATAAATACTAGTTTTAAAACAGGCAAAAGAATTTGCAATTTTTTATCTCTAGTATACTACACGGCAAAATCTTTGCTTAATAAAATACTTAAAATTAAAAGAGTTCAAAACGTTGACTAAAATAATTTTAAATAGGTATCAAATCAAATTTTAAAACTAAATGTAATAATAATACAAATGGGTGTGTTGCCAAACATTACTTCCATCATCAGCTTTATGATACAACATTACCGACCGGTTATAGACTTGAAAGTGCACCTACGTGCTGGCAGTGAACATAAAAACGTCTTGGTATTGATACATTATTAATTTAAGATTCGTACTGTCACTGCATTACCACGAACGCCTACAAAAAAACATAAAGCGTATTATCTACAAACAAGAGACTCCCTTTTAGTCTACCACTATGAAAATACCCTGATAATATAATTATTACTGCATTAATAATCCAACACATAATATCAGTCTACTGTAAGTAAAAACAGCCACATTGGCGAGATACTTCAATTGAGGAGACAATGACAACAATATAAAACGACAATAATCAACAGCAAAAAAAAAGCTAAGACAGAAGCATACATTAAAAAGACATCCAAAACAATAGTAGCTGGTACGCCGGCAGATGGAACTAATGAAATTACGTTCCACGTATGCAAACACAATAATAAGTTGGAAAAGTAAACAGTGAGGGAATTCCAAAGTATTCTCGAGCGACACTTCACATGCAATTGTTACGACTTCATGAAATTAAAGGCATAAAATAAAATATTCCACGTGTAAACGATCACCAATGAGAGACCGCAAAACCGTCGGCTTGGCCGACACGCCGACATTGATAGTCGTAAGACAGAATTAAGCCTTACAACGTTTACTGAAGATCCAAAATTGTTTACGGGTGTGAGGAATTTCAAACATTCAATTGTTGTCAGCCTTGAATTTTTAAGTTTACTCTCATTGGAACTGATAAACTGCATTCGTGTTCGAACTGTTTACACAACAGAGTAATAGCAATCAGCTGGCGTATACATCCTTTTTGGAGGTAGTACCGTACGCTACCGCGGTCACGTATGTATGCGGTGATGTTGTCTTGTCATTACGGAGAAAATCCATACTAGGATCGTGAAGTGAATAGGAGTTAGTCACAAAATATGTATCCTCATAGCTACTAGACTAATCTAAGTTTGTAGAGAACGCAACAGACAACGCAATCCTAAAGAAAACACCTCTTTCACCATCAGAGTCACTGCATAGAATTTTGTATTAAGTTGAAGAAAAAACTTTTAAAACTTTGACTTAACTTTACATAGTATGTTTCGTAACATTCAATGTCTTTAAAGTCTTAAGGTTATTCCCCCTAGTGCTCAGTTCATTTTGCATCCAAAATGAGCCAATACTGACGAATGAGCATTGATGCGTATGCGAAACACAGTCGACTTTCTGCAATGTGAATTCAGTGCAACTTAAAAACGCAAACCGAGCAAGATAATTTAAATAGTATATCCGAAAACAAAATATTCGTAAACGAATAACAAATTAGATCAATAAATGATAACGATAATGATGACCAAAAGATTAAAGTAGCTAAAGATGCTACGAGTATAACAAATAAAGTAAGTAATAGTTATAGTTTAAATTTCTCTTCACTACTTGGTATTTTTGCACCTGCAACAATGCCAGTTATGCAAGTAAATATCAAATAGCCAGTTCCCTAAGAATGCTCGTTGCATAAGTGAAAGGCGTGGCTAAGTGCAAATTATGATTGACGTTTTGCTTTATACAAGGTTTTATCGAGTCAGGTTGCTCGGTAAGAACTACATCGTTATAGAGCATAATAAAGAAACGGATAAATATATCGAGACTATAAATATTAAAATGTAGATAAAATGACGAGACACGACACCACGACCACAAAAATATTTTGTGCCACGACGCAGACGACTTGAAGAATCGGATAAAATTAAATGGAAAATGGCAAGAACATTAAAATTTCTAGGGATCAAAAATAGGAAGTTACAGAGAGGCAGGACATTATTAAACCGTTATCATTGATCAATTATTATTGTGATGAATAATTTTACGATATTAAAGCTATAATAGCCCAATGGTGTCAGTGTCGGACTGGCCGGCGACATCCGAGGAACCACCCACTATTGTGGTGAACCCACTCGTAACACTAGCATAATTATTTAGATCACCACGTAGGGTTAGCGCGACAAAATCGTTAAAAAATAAGTATGCGTTTAGAGATAAATTAAACAGATCACAAAAAAATTGGAGTAAACCATACAAAGTCCTTGGAGTTTTAATGTAGGCCGTCACACCTCCGTGTTGATAAAGGTTATTTCCCGTTCAGCCCGCATTCCGATAGGAGATAAGTCCAATGATATCGAATTTGCTTTGACGGATCCATTGTAAGTACATAATTCAAATTTCCCTTCTGTGGAAAATCTCAGTATTCCTTATGTCGATATGTCACTTACCCAATAAGTTGTTTAACTATTTTCCCTGTACGTAGAGGTTGAAAATATCTACTTTACGATTCAGAAAAAGTCTTAGACACGCCGCAGACCACACACTTTTTCGGGTTTGCCATGCCATGCCATTACATACTGATAAGTATGAACATTTTATGGAGGTTTATCGGTATGAATTTACACCGATTTGGTATGGGCCAATTCTTTAAACAAATGGGAATCCCACCAAACTATCGACCGGCTAAAAGTCTGTAGTCTCTGCGGGGAGTCGTAATGTACTTAATCATAAAAATAATTACAAATCTATTTTTCACCATTATCAAAATCAAAATCAAAAATCAAAAGTATTTATTCAGTTTAGACCACAAGTGGCACTTATGAACGTCAAAATATTATTATAGAAAATAATAAAAAAAGAAAAGGTAGCCCTTATGGGGCACTTTACATGTCTCCTTATCTTTTAGGCCCTACCAGCCGAACCTATCTTCCTGCACATCAATTACCACTATCAAAATTCAATTAGCAAAACATGAATTCTTTTTTATTCGTGCTTGTTTCTTTTCTTAACCAGTTCCTAATTTGTTAGTGATTTTTAAAATCAATTAGTTGAAAGTCTAAAATCGAATAATTATCAGTGTATCAATGAACAATGCCAAGTTCATGATCTATCGATCTATTGAAGAGTGCGATAGCGATAACGCGTCGTACACTATTGTATGGTCTATTGATTTTGAAAAGTTAGTCCGTTTGTTTTTGTTTTGCCACTAACATTGGGTTACATTTTCAGAGGAGTTTTGTTACTATTACCTAACTTGAAACGTTTACCTTATAAAATATCAGTTCAGAGAAAAAACCACAAAACCACTATAGTCGTTCTTAGACTACAATAAGGCTCAAAGAATTAAAAAGCACACTTTACGTACACTAAAACGTAGGTTTAATAAAAGAAGATGATGACGTAAAATTGTTTAAGCCGATAACCAAAACACGTGTTTTATGAACAATGATAAAACTAGTAATTTCAGACTGAAATTAATATAAAGTACCTAAATAGTATTTACTACGCAATAATAGCATACGGAAAGATCAGTGCAATGGCCCTTCAAAAGGGGCCAAGTTTCTAGAATACACTTCTAACTATAAACCCCCTTTCACTGGTATCTGATAAGCAATCTGGTTGATAGAAATTTTATTAATTTCGCGATAAACATTAACTGCGGAGTAATAATTTGTGTCATGTTATTAATAGTGCCTGATACCATTCGATTACGCGTTTTAGATATTTTTCGTGGGGGTTCATTATTGTCTTCGGCCACTTCAAACTTGTTTTCGGCAGCCTAATCTAGATTTATTATATTTTCGATCGAAATATGACACCGTTATCAGACCTTGAATGAGATGTTCATTATGCATTTATTGCATAGCTTCAAATTTCCACCTGAGGGGTGGCAATTCCGATCTATGATGAAGCGAGCTTGCTCAGCAAATGCGTAAGGCTCAATTTATGTCACTCAATAGCATAAAAGCTGTTGACTATGTTAGAATTTTCACACACATTTTACAATTTCAATTGAGAGAGACCTTCTTCTTGTCGACAACAAACCCTACACAGTGTCAGCCCAAAACTTCGCCACAAGAGTGGCGTTGTCAGTAGCCTTCATTAAATCCTCCTGCGTGCAGTTGCTCGGGCACTCAGGGTACGACATCATGTGTTTCATGGACTGGGGAACAAAACCGCACCTGCACTCCATGTTTGAGCCATCCAAGAATCCCCACGACCATTTTGTCAACGCCAACCTGATAAAAGCAGTTGACGGTGTTAAAATTATTATTTTAAAACTTAATAGAACTAGATGGACACTAAACAACAATTACTATCTTCCTTTATAGCGGTGCAACACATTCGAACCTGGTCATCTGCGATGGCACCGGCCAAGTGCTTGGCACAGCCAGTGGGCCGGGCACCAACCACTGGACCCTTGGCATCGAGGGCTGCGCCAACCGCATCGTCGCCATGCTCAAAGCTGCCAAGATCAACGCTGGTCTTCCTGTTGATAAACCTTTGGATAGTTTGGTGAGTTTAAAAAATATTGACTTTAAAATCTTCAGCGACATGCAGTGCTTCTTAAACATCACAAGTCAGTTAAATATTAAATCTTCCACAAATAAAATGGGTATCAATTAGAAACAGTACGAGCCTAGCCTGGTTGACAATGAGATGTATTTACAACACTTGACCAATGTCAATTGCAATTAAACCAGAAAGACAATAAAATCAATAACTTTAGTTCAAGGCTATTACAATTACGCAACTCATTAAGCCTATTGAAATCAATTTATGAATTGAATTCATGATTAATATACCTAACCGTCATAAAAAACTTGCAAAAATAATGAAATAATTAGGCAACTATCAGTATTATTAACCTGTTTTCCTTTAGCCGACCTAAACATAATCTAAACTACACACACGAGTAGTCCTGAAATAGCATAACAATGACCAATGACATCAAATCAACTCCCTAGGGTCTGACGCTGTCAGGGTGCGAGCAGGAAAGCAGCAATGCAGAACTAGCAGCGCGCGTGAAAGAGATAGATGCGGACTGCGCGCGCGCCATCTACGTAGCGTCCGACACAGCTGGGTCCTTGTTCACTGGAGCGCCCAATGGGGGAATGGTGCTGATTGCTGGTGAGGATCGTTAATAATAATTGACCTTTTTGTATCGCGCAAAATGCTCAAGATTCATTGAGTTGCAATTGAAGCCACTTGAGCAAAGATGAAAATCAAACGGTATTCGTTATTGGTCACGTAGTCTGATACACTTGGACAACGACTCCTTAAAATAGATGACTCCTTTTGGCAGACACTCAAAAGATAAGCAACTTTCATTTTATTACTACATGTAGTAGGTACTAACAACATTTTGTTTTGGTTAAATAATACGTATCCAAACTTTTAACTAACTCAATTTATTCTAAAAATGTTTTGAGATTTAATTAATTTTTAATGTAGGTAACTGAACAGAAAAATTCTTCGTTCTTTGAATTTTTTTTTTAACATTATGCTTCAGGGATGTTCCAAAATACCGTTATTTACCGTTGTCAAAATAATAAATATTAGCCTAAGTAATATGTATTTAAAATGGCATTTAGGAAGCAGATTGGACCTTGACATCATTAATATTCAATGTTATTGATGTTGGTCCACGTTCTCCGAGTTCAATGATTCGAGCTGATAATAAATTAAGTTTACACATTAAATGTTGTGTTAACAAACGATAAAAGCTCTTAAAAGCCGAGCAAGTTGAGTAGGTAATTTAAGACGATTATTTTTTAAATGATTTTTTGTATAACTAATGTTGTATTGTATGTTATTGTGAGGACCACAATAACAGGGTTCAAAAGTAGGCCAAGATTGTGAAATTGGGCCGTCTGCGTCCCACGATAACCTCTCAACTTGGCATTGCGGTGCAGATAGATCCTGAATAAACAATACTGTAATGTTTATGTGTACATCTATTCTGTTTTATCAGTCGCTAGTGCTATAATATTCATGAGCAACAGGCTTACGTAAATATAATTAAGTATCCAATTAAATTCTTAAGTTTTACGAACTTGTGTATTTATATTGTGAGTTTTACATTAATTTATTGCATTTAAAGACAAAGGATTTACTTTATTAATGCATTTATAAAGATTCGCCTCACATCCACATAATACATCATTTTAGTTGTTTCAAAATATTTCTCTAAGCAAAATAACATTTGCACAAGCTTGATAACTTATTAGGATTAACACACTCAAGCACGAAAATTCCGTAACAATAACAAAATTACTTTTACAAAACATAAAATCTAATTAATACACTACCGCCATAATGATAAGGTTTATTTTACGATAAGAACATTTATCATGAGGCAAATGGAAAGTATCAACTCATGACAGGGGCGGGTTCAGTTCAAATAGGTACATATTTTATGATAATAATGTTAACACATCATTTACATGCTCTGTTGATAAGAGGCGCGGCGTGTTTTCAATGTAAAGTGCAATACTGTGTACACAATGGCTGCCTACGATAGCTTCTCTCTTACATCATAGCGTTCAGTAACAGATACAGTTGATTGAGTTTTAAAAAACCACTTTCTATTTCATACGAAGACATTGACGAAGACACGAAATCATTAAAATACCTACTACCTGATATACTTGTTTATTGACTCGTTCAATTTTGGAATTATAATATCAGTATTTGTGATACACGTGACTCTGTTGTTATTGTTACCTGCACAAAACGATACGGATCTTTATTCTAGATTATCAAATGTCTCGAACCGATATTAAAAATCAGTCAAGTGGGTGTTCGGCTCGCCTGAATCAATATTTTATTGTACCTTTTCATTTTCACATAGTAATATTTTTAGATCAAATTATTCAATTTTTTTTTGCAGGAACTGGTTCAAATGCTTTGTTAAGAACACCGAGTGGAGAACAGCATGGCTGCGGCGGGTGGGGCTTCCTACTGGGAGACGAAGGAAGTGGTACGTTCTAAGGATAATCAAATCAGCCATCTTTTGACCGCAGCTTCGCCCGCAATACGGTCTGTCACAGAAAAAAAATTGCGTCCTTGTCAAAAACTGGGATAAAAACGCCTATTTTTTTTTCTTGACAAAGACGAAAACATCCCCTTGAATCATTTTACTATCTATTGGTGAAACCATTCTATTGTTTCGAGTTTAACGCGATCAGACAGACAGGCGTAGCAAATAACTTTGTTTTATTTATCCTCTGTTAATAATGTTTTTATAAGTGTCATTTTAAGATTAATATTTTTTATTAATCAGTATCAATGACATGTGTAAAATACGGATGGTCTTTACCAGACTCCAGTCAGCTAATGGGGTCAGTGAGATAATTATTTGTATGAGAACATCATTATTTATTAATATGTCAAGGGAATATTTTGATAATTATTTTTGTATTACTGATATTTTTTAAATATTAGTGTGTAGCATCAGAGCAATATCAATCTTACTCGATTCTCGCATTTAGTTTAATTATTAATATTTCAGCGCCGAATGGTTACAATAAACACGTTATTTAATTTCCGTTTAATTAAATAGATTAATTTAGTTAAAAATAAGTATAACATTTTGAGTAACAGTTAGTTAGCCTCAAAATAATTACGAAAATCTTTAGCATTTACTTACGGCTTCTAATCTGAAACAACGTTCAACGTCTTCCTCATTCCTATTCAGATTCAGCCTATTCTTATCAAATGTCAGAGAGGAACCAGAAAAGGAATAAAAAACTCATGTTATTTGGTTCTCATCAGTAACATTTTGGTTACAGCATACTGGATTGCACACCGTGCCGTCAAAACCGTGTTTGACGATATCGACGGCTTGAAACCTTCTCCGCACCCGATCCACAACGTCTGGGAAGTCATCAAAGAACACTTCGAAGCTGACACTAGAGCAGACCTTCTACCACACGCCTATAAGCATTTTGACAAGCCACAGTTTGCTAGTAAGTTTACTATCACTAATCAAAGGCTTTAGAGAACATTAGATATAAAAACTGAAGTGTTAAATTACATTGTGAACCTTGAATAATACATTTTAATAACAATTAATTTCAGTTCGCAAAATCTACTTCTTAATTATGTATATTCAACCTAAATTTAAAAGAATTACCAATTAATATTCCGAAATATCTTAATGTGTATTTCCGTTCTTTAATTTTAAGTGTAAAAATCTTAATTTCAATTTAAACTACGGGTCTCAATGTGACATTCTTTGTTTTTTCAACCGACTTCAAAAAAGGAGGAGGTTCTCAATTCGACCCGTATGTTTTTTTTTTTTTTTTTTTTCTATGTTTGTTACGCGATAACTCCGCCAATTATGAACCGATTTGAACAAATCTTTTTTCGGCGTATAGGTAATACCTCAAGGGTGGTCCCATTTAAATTTAATAATAGAAAAAACAACCCCCAAGGGTGGAAAATTGGGGATGAACTTTTTTATACGCAATATCTCCGCTGATTATAAATCAATTTGAACGATTATTTTTTTGTTGAATAGGTATTATCAAAAGGGTGGTTTCATGCGAATTTGAAGAAAATATTTCACCCCCAAGGGTGGAAAATTGGGGATGAACTTTTTTATACGCAATATTTTTAATTTTTAGTTTTTTTTTTTGTGTTCACGCATTTGAAGTCGGTTTTATTTTTTTTAAAAGTTAATTATTCTACTTCAAGTAATGGAACGCGAAAGTTAAAAATCTTTTCTTTTATTTCCAGGTGTAACGGTAAAACTGGCCAAATTAGCGAACCGTGGTGACTCGTTATCCCAACACTTATTTGCTGAAGCTGGCAGCGCTCTAGCGGCGCATATAGCTGCGCTTGCGCATAAGGCCACCGCCTCAAGACTGAGGGTGGTCTGCGTCGGATCTGTTTGGAACAGCTGGGACGCTTTGAAACCGGGAGTGTTGAACGAACTTCACAGTCGACGGGTAGGTCAGTCATAACGTGTGTGAAAATTTTGACCAACGTCATAATAATATTATCTATATTGCAAGCCAAGCCAAGATTATTATTTAGTTCCAAACCTAGATATCTACCTACATATTTGGTGCCTTGAGTATGTAATGTTTATAAATTATGGATGTTATTGATATCGGTAACCGTAACCGAAACTTTCAGATATCCGAAATAAAAAAATATTCGAAACTGTAACCGATTCAAAAGTTTCGGATAGTTTCGGATGTAGGCAGTTTAAAAATAGTTTTTTTTGTATAGCATTATAAAGGCATAACAGCCTGTATTACCTTTATGATGCCATCTAGTATCAATTTTTATTTTATTACTTTTTATTCGATGTAAAGTGTGCGGCCATAAATGAACCTTGTTGGACAACTATTGCAAATTGCATTAAGCACAGATATCCGTAACCGTAACCGAAGCCGGTATAATAATATTCCTATATTCGTAACCGTATCTATAACCGGAACTACATATCCATAACATCCCTACTTTAAAAATAATCTTCAATAGATAATTAATTAATAATAATAATAATGTATTTTTCATCTTTCAGGTAAAACTTGAACTGGACTTCGTGCGATTGAGGGTATCTAGCGCCATGGGAGCTGTATGGCTAGCGGCCAAACACGTCGGTTTTGATCTACCCCGAGACGATTCGGCATTCTGCTCAGTCTTTTACACATACGCCCCGGACTGTACCAACGGGATAAACGGAACGAACGGGTCTAATGGGGTGCACGGGAAGTGCAACGGGGCGAATGGGAAACACGAAAACGTCACGTGCAAGGTAAATGGGAACATGAATGGGGTGACGATGAACGGTGAAGTGTGCGGCTGCTATTGAACTAGCTGTGATTTGTTTAGCTTTAGTTCTAGAGAGGAAAATTGACTAGATGACTATTTTAATATGTATTTTTATGCGAAATCAAAAGTTCTTATTGAGTTTGTCGATGCTGTAAAACTATTAAAATAAGAATTCAGATGCTCGAAAGAGTTATAAAATATATTCTCTCTTGTTTCGCTCAGTTATTGCTGTCAGAAGAAAAAAGAGAAAACGATACGTATAATTCGAGACAGCTTTATTTATTGTTTTTGTTTTCTTATTATTTGTATCGTAATATTTGGATGTTTTATTAATTTACAAAAACTTAATTTTATTTTGGCTTGCGCACTAACGCTTTAATAAATTGTTTCCTAAATAAGATTTTTTTAATTTAATTTTTGAATTTTTCTGATACAGTTGGGAAACAAAGTATCAGCGCATTTGTAAGTATAAGCATTGTCTATTTGGCGTTATTGGACAAAATACGTGTATAAAATTTTGGGACCTGTTAAAACTAACACAATCAATGTTTTTCATTTCAAATTATGAAAATTTTTGTACATTATTAATAATTTAAGATGCCAAACTTTTGTATAGAACTTTTAAATATTGTAAAAAATAACCTTTAATGTGACGTATATTGTTTAATATTAGGTTAGATCTAGTCTGAATTGTTGAGATTATACGCTGAAGCGATGATCTGAGGAGTGCCAATTAGCTATCGTTTTGATCTGACTGGGTTGAGAGTAACTTGAAATGCTTAAGTTATAAAATAAGAGATAATCATAGAATTTAAAAAAATATTTAATTATTTTGAAAATTAATTTTGATCTATAAATAAACAAAACTTCGGTAGACCTTAATATGCAGAATATAACGTGACGGAATATTATGGAGTAGGTAAAGCTTAAAAATATGATTTTGATAAAGTGCCGAAATACAAAGTGTAAATAATAGACATAGTTCCTTATAAAATTACGCCTATTACGTTTCTCTAGCTTAAAAAAATAGTTGTTAATGGCTTTTTACATATCATTTAAGCCTATCGTATTAAATAATTATGTTTAAATAATAAATACCTCATCAGCGACTCTATTTTAAAGTGAAACTGATGTGTAATGTTATTGATGTCTTGTAAATAAAAACGTTATTATGAGTAAAATGTTTTTCTTTTATTTGATTAACTTGAATACCCCACTTTCAATTGAAAAGTTAAAATTCGACCAGCCACGGTGAAGTTCAATGATAGAAACAAGTGAACTAGTTTTCCATAGGAATGCTGAGTTACGGTGATTGTTTTTGCTAGCTTATAATTAAATTAGTAAGTGAAAGCCATGGAATGAATGAATGACTTTGGATACTATTTTAATCTGTATACGAACGTTTCAGATAACGGTATTTTACCGTTATTTTTGTTCACATCCCTAAACTCGACATTTGCCAGCTGTCATTTGTCAGTCAAGTGTCATTTTTTCACATTTGACGAAAATGTCAATAACAAAGCGGTTTTCTCGTATTTATTTTAATTTAAAACCAGTATACAACGCTAATTACAGATGTTTAAGTCGTGTTGTTCCTATTTTCGATAGTAAAAACAATTGGCGGGGGAGTAACAATGGGTACGTTAGCATATTCGCGATCGCCGCAGGTGTTTTAGGTTATGTAGGTTTAAAAGAGAAATTATTTGCTGCTGAGCCTATTGGGAACGAATTGAAAGGTAGACGAGAGAAGTATAACTTTATAGCTGACGTGGTTAAGGTTTCGGCGCCGTCTGTGGTGTATATCGAGATTAAAGATGGGAGAAGACTGGACTTGTTCAGTGGGCAACCTATAACCCTTTCAAACGGGTCTGGGTTCATTGTGAAGGAAGATGGGCTCATTCTGACGAACGCTCACGTTGTGGTGAATAAACCTAATGCTGTGGTCAGCGTTAGGCTAATGGTGAGTTATTAATGGCCATATCTTTATTGCATAACAATATTGATGCGTTACATGTTTGGCATGTATGAAAAACTAGTTTAGAATTAATTTAATGAAATAAATTAATTATTAAAAGTAATAACCTTAGTAATAGGAGTCAAATCAAAAGGTTTTTCTCTTTTGATGAAAATTTTAATTCCATGAAATCACCTTAACTTAAAAATTAAATATTTTTAGGATGGATCAACACACACTGGTTTTGTGGAAGATGTAGATATGAAATCAGATCTGGCGACCCTTCGGATCCCTGTAAAGGGTCTGCCAATTATGAAGCTTGGTTCTTCAGCGGATATCAAACCTGGAGAATGGGTAAGAATTTATTCTTATTACTTTTTGCTAGTAGTTATGATAAATATGGTTGTACTAACTGACATTAGACGCCTGATAATTATGTAATAAAAAAAGGTGAAAATAAGCCATTGTTGGCAAGAAGACTTAAAGAAAAGGACAGAAAAGAAACTCTGAAATTCAAATAACATGAAACTGTTGCTTTAAATGCCTAGTAATAAAGCTTTTTTATTATTTATGCTGGTACTCAATAAATTAATACTTTTACAGGTAGTAGCCATGGGAAGTCCATTGGCATTAAGCAACACGGTGACCGCTGGTGTCGTGAGCTCAACACAGAGAGCTAGTGAGGAGCTAGGATTAAGAGGTAAGGTTCAAAATCATTCCAAGTAACCACTTTGAACAATCTTTTAAATGATTTAAGCATTTGAAAGATTGTTCAAATGATTAAATTCCATTTGGAAAAAACTACAGAACATAATATCTTATCTTTGGTGTGCAATAAAGTGTATTTATTATTATTATAATATGCATACACTCATCCCAACCTGTTTGGCCAGTATGGAAGTTAAGGCACAGAATAGTAATAAGTATTAACACCGAATAGTTGAAATAAATTAAGAGGGTCCTGAGTAAAGTGTAAATAAATTACCTGAGGTTTATCTTATGTCATATTATTATGTAAGAACCTTTGTATACCAACATGGAGCAATAAAAATTTCAATTTATTAGTGTGCTATAAAGCACTATAGCATTTTTACCAATTATGCTATAGCTTTAATTTTCAAATTATTTTTCAGGCAAAGACATGGTCTACATCCAGACAGATGCACCAATCACGTTTGGCAACAGCGGCGGCCCACTAGTCAACTTGGACGGTGAAGCGATCGGTATCAACAGTATGAAAGTCACTTCGGGCATTTCGTTTGCTATACCCATTGACTATGTAAAGGACTTTTTAGCTAAAAGTAAGTGTGATTTTGTTTGCGTTTAAAAGATAATGCGCTTTAGATACAGTTTACTTTGGTTTAATCAAATCTTGGTGCTATCTTATCAGTTTTAATATTGATGTGTATATTTTAAAGGTAAAGGAATGTTTGGTGTAAACTAAATAGAAAAACAAACAAAGTAGTCAAAATATATTATAAAAGGTGAAAACTGACTGACTTAGTGACATATCAACGCACAGCCTAAACGGCTAAACGTAGGCACTTGAAATTTAGAAGGGATGTAGCTTAGGTACCGAAGAGATGCCCTAAGAAAGGAATTCCCGAAATTCCCACGGGAACGGGAATTAGCGGGAAAATCCTTTTGTATGAAAAATCTAAACCGCTTAAGTTAGACGCTTGAAATTTGGCATGCAGGTACGTTAGTAAACTTAAAGCTTAGTTACAACAGGATATTGCAAAATTCCCACGGGAACGGGAGTTAGCGGGAAAAAACATTTGTATGAAAAAATCTAAACCGCGTAAGATAGATGAAGGTGGTAAAACGGGATCCACGCGTACGAAGTCGCGAGCGGCCGCTAGTTCTGTATAAGCCCTAAACCACCCCTTTTTTATCTGACAGGGTTTTTACAGGCTGCAGAAAACCAATTGACTAAATGGGTACTTGTGTTATCTTTTTCAGGGACAACGAAATCACCTCAGGTGTCCAGACGATACCTGGGCATTACGATGCTGTCTCTGACTCCCAACATTCTGATGGAACTTCGGATGAGGAATCCAGAGGTATGTATAACCTTATCTACCATACCATAGCACCATTAATGGAATAGTAAACTTCGTATCATATTTTTGTTGATTATAAGCCAATTTTGAGCAAGTAAAGTGCGACAAACAAAGAGTCCCTGAAAATGATCTAGCTAAATGCAAGTAGATTTTGGAAAAATGTGATAATGCAAAGACATTTAAAATTTCAGATGCCAAGTGACATAGAGCATGGGATCCTGGTTTGGAAAGTCATCATCGGGTCTCCAGCTTATAAGTGAGTATAGATCATTTTTTGGCCAACAAAAAAATATAAAGACTTGGCTATATTGCATATGCCTTGGCCTTTTACTGCAAAAAAATTAAAATGAACATTTATCTTTTCCAGCGGGGGTCTCCAACCAGGTGACATAGTGACCAGCATAAATGGAATACCAGTGCATAGCGCAGCTGACATCTACATGCTTCTAGAAAAAAGCAGCGGCAACCTCAAAGTGGAAGCCGTCAGAGGGCGCTCCCGGGTGACACTGACAGTGGCGCCAGAATACCACGGATGACAGGACGAAGACGATGACATCGACTGTCACTGCGAGTGTCACTGCGAGTGTCACTGTACATGTCACTGCGTGTGTGGCGACGATGATGATGAATGAGGCGATTGCGTGTTTGTGGACTGTTTTAAACTTTAGTTATGCCATAATAACGTCAGTGTTACAGATAGATTACTCTTTGTATGCAGTCTGATTATCAGGAATTATAATTAGTAGAAAATAAACTGGATGATTTACTTATCGCCCAAAGTAGGTAGTAACTTCCTTTAACCGTTTTAGGTAGGCATTTTAAATGTTTAAAATTATATCTGTGTCCTAATTTTCCTGCCCTATCAGGGTTTTTGAAATTTCATCCCCAATGGGGTGAATTTACATATTGTATTTATCTCTTAATATAAATGGTTATTTTATATAGCCAGAAAATGATCCATTTTTATGAGTATCCGTTTTTGGAGTGTACTGACGGCAGCACATTAAAATATAAACATTATTGGTGCAAAATGGCACAATACTGCATAAGATACAGTAATTACTTTATCTTGCTGTCGTCTGTACACCATAAAAATAGATGAGTGTTATTTAAAGTTTTCCATGTATTTTCTATGCATGTACCTACTAGCAGTAAAACAAACTACAGATTTCGGTGTCCTAGATGTCCACTTAGTATTATAAATTTCATCCCTATAGGGATGGAATAAGGGTTGAAAAATGTTTGGATTGATTTGCGAGTCATATTCCTCGAAACAAAATTGTAGTCGTTTTAAAAAAATAAACCTATTTTAAATATAAATAGCCATAACTAATATGTATATGTATTATGAGTCTATGTAACTGAGACATTTTTGTTATTGATTTTAATTGCAGTTTATTGTTCTGTTAGTTGATTTTGGTTGTGATTTTTTTAACACGAAAGCTTCCCACCAATCCCCCCATTTGTTTATCAAAAATGAATGAATTATTAATTGTTGTTTTTAGTTATTTATTAATGTACATTCGATGAAATATTTTATGTAGGTAATGGTTGGAAAATCATAAAAAAATATTGAAAACATTTTATTACTTCTTTATTTCCAAAAAGGTCACAGATTAGTTTGGAAGTGGCGCCCACTTTATGTCAAAATTTGACAGTGCTATTAGACACTAAGGCGGAATGTTATTTTTTCTGTCGTTGTATTTATTTCTAAAATGCTTATTATTTTGATATCATTTTATGTAATTATAACTTGCTATTTGCTTAGGGTTAAGTTTGTACATTATTGAATAAATGACTGTTTTTGTAATATTTATGCATTTTAATTTAATATTATTAAATATAACTTGAGGATTTGTAAGTTGTAAGATTGTTTTATAGTTACAAAAAAATCAGCTATAAAATAATCATTTATTTGGAAATGTTCTTCTCTGAGAACAGTTGAACAATTTATAACATTCAGGCTAAACTTTAAGTTAACTTAATAAAATCATATTTCAGCTAAGTAAAAATTACATCGATGTTCTTAATGATTACTCAAACGATTATTTCTACAAATCAACATTATAATTACCGATTAACCGTGAAAATAAGAATTAATTCGATTTGAAACGATGATTAAAAATTCTTGAATGACGAATCGCTCACGGAAATAATCGATTACAGATTTTTTCTTATTCGCATTTGGTTTCAAAATGAAATTGACGGTTTTTAAATTTCAAAAATGATTTTTGTTTTTACTGGATTTTTGTTGCTGGTAAGCTAAGCCTATGAAGGTAATTTTTCAAATTCATCAAAGTTATTTTTACCGCAAAATTAAATTTTACAGGTTTTTCTAGAAAATGCGAGAAGCGATGTGGATGTACCTAGTTTTCGTTCTAGTAAGTAAATAAAAGTAATTATTTGTATTAATTTATGAATTAAAAATCTTCTCTGTTCCTCGTTGAAGCCAAATCCCCAATGACTTAGTAAGTTAAAAGTATTTTAGAGAAATTCTTCAGAGGTTCTGGGTTACATTATCAAAATGGACGGAAATATAAAAATATTTTAGAAGATTTTACTAATGGGATTTTTTTGAGAAATACATTTGACGTTAAAATATTAATATCGTTGGTTAAAAATATTACAATTAAAATACTTAATAAAATACAGGTTGGAATGAAGAAGGCAAGCCGATACTGCGTATGGGACCAGAGAGCAATGATTTTGAAGCAAACCCAGGTATAGTACATAATGAATGTTTATGTTCAGAGACATTTTCTGTTTACCTATAATCTCGGTAGGTACCTATAAATATATTCCCAAGTTAATGGAGTAAGGGAATAACTTCATAACAAGAAAGACCCAAAATTGTAAAACTTTTTAATGTCTTGATAAACGTTTGAATACTTTGAATCAAATCAATTCTAAACCCATTCTTGAGTAGAGTTGCCCATAGGCAAAAAAATCTTGATAACAAAATGAATCTTGGAAAAAAACACCAATAAGAATTTTCCAACTTTTTTTAATATAAAAAAAGCAACTGTTTCCGCCCGGGATCGAACCGGGGGCCTTGTGCGTGTGAAGCACACGTGATAACCGCTACACTACGGAAACTTGATAGTTACCGACGAAATTATAAGTAAGTTGTCTAGTTACTCTGTAAGCTATCAGTGCCAGATCAAGGGGAATAAGATCATTGCTGCAGGCAATGAAAACCGGAGCACCATCAAATCAGACTATAATGTTTTGATGCAAAATAACTTTTATTACAGCTACATAAGCTGCCATAGTGTTTTATAATCTTCAAGAGATGTCGTCCAGTTTACTTTCACAATAATTATAAAAATAATTGTGATCGATCACCTTCTACAATCGTTACTATAAGTTCAGTTGACAGCACATCAGACATTTTGTCGCTGACACTGACTTGCTGTCGTCTTTACAAACGCAGAAGCGAGGCGATTACGGGACTGGATCTAGGTAGGCATCATAATCGTTATTTTGTATAATGTCTAGTTTCTTTCTTCCCAGCTGCACCCAAGGTAGAAAGAGGTGAAGCAGCTGACTGGCTCCAAGGATTGCGCTCAGGGATATACGGCCTCGTGCAAAACTACGGCTACGACAGAGCTAAGCCGTACGTGAAGCGACTTGTAGACGGTGGGTTTACTACTATAGCTAAAATACTTGAGTAGAATTTAGTACCTCGTTCGTTCGTTTCAGCCAAATGACGTCTGCTGCTGGACAAAGGCCTCCCTGTGGGCCTCCCCTAAGGATTTCCACAATGAAAAGTCCTGCGCCGCCCGCATCCCGGCGTCCTCCCACGCAAGGTTCCAAAAATCTCGAACGATATGGTCCGGTTTCCACCAAAGCGAATAGCACGAAAAACTTTAGAGTTCGAATCGTTTGCGTATTCGAATCGCCATCAAAAGATTTAGTACGAAAACTACAACAGCGCTGCAGCGCAACTTAGTATGAGAAATGGTTACACGAAACTTATTTTGAGAATCAAGATTGTCATGTTATCGTTTAATTTGAAGGTTGAGTGTCGAATTTTGTCGAATACGCAAACAATTCGAAGACGATAGTTGTTCATGCTAGAAGCACAGAATAAGTGTGTAATAGTAGGTACCACTAGGAGGTAAATCTGATCGGTTATTCAAACATTTATCTCCTCTCCATTCCGCTTTGGGGGCAACCGGGCCTAAAAAAGTTCTGTCCTTCCTATTTACTCTCTATAGTACCTAAGTTATTATTTATTTCAGATACGGAGAAAAGAGAGAACGTTCTTCTACACGTGGAGGGTAAAACACTATTTTTTTTGTTTAATTGATAAAGTTAATAACATGTTTTGTTAAACATTTTGTATTCTACCCAGTTAACCGCGATGGTAAGTTCATATCCACGAGTTTGTTACCTAAATTGACTGAATAGTTTTCAATATTTTCATTGAGTTTTTATTTTTATTATAAGGTACGACAAGAATAAACTACAAGCAGTACATGCGTGCGGCCGATCCCCGTAAGTTATTCAAAAAAGCTGACCCGGCGAACTTTGTACCGCATATGTTTAACCTTTAACCGACGACGTGATTTTTTGTCACGCCGTCTGCGACGTGCGGTCTGTGGGACCGCTATACCGTTTACTCAAAAAGTAATCATTTTTTGTATAAAAGTATACTGATTTTATATTTTTTGAGAACATTATAGTATTACAAATAAACATACATATAATTTGTGAATAACCAATGTATAGTATTTATTTAAATGTGGCTAAAACTTTTTTGACCCTTAATTTCATTGAAATTACACTAGAGCTCAATAATACCTATATAACTTGTAAATTTTAATCAAAAGAATAAAAACTATACTCCTTCCTAAATATAGTGAACATAATGAATAAAATAAAAATAAATGACACGTACACATTACATGCACAAAAAAAATTTTGACGAAGGGTAAACATTAGGCAAAATCAGGACATTTTTTTTACCGCATGTCAAGCATTTTCGGTAGGTGGACTAAAATGTACGTCTTTTTTGCAGTTGGTGCAATGAAATCAGGCTGATTTGGCATATCAAAGCCTAGAATACATGTCACTGTTTGCTTTACCACCCGTTTCGCGGTATTTTTTTACAGACTACCATCTTTTACAAAATTGTATGTCCTAATATCAATTTATCATTAGGAAATGTCTTTTCCTAGGTTGTGGTGGCCCAGGATCCATCATTTTTACGAAAAATGAGTCGTCTAAAACAAAAACGCAAGTTATAGTATGGTACAAAAATGTCACGTAGTCTGCGACGTGCGGTCCCACAGACCGCTGTTGAACTTTAAATCGAATTATCTTATTGAAACTGCCCTCATCAATGTAACCACTACCTGTAATGGCGTTTGGGCAACTAAACTCGAAGGTACTGAGATGCTCGGGACACGGGAGTAAGTAGGTAGAACATTGCAATCCAGAAATTTCAAAAACCGGAGCGGTCTGTGAGACTGCACGTCGTCGGTTAAAGGTTAACAGAAATAATATAGGATTATTTTCTTATGCCCGTTTTCACCATCAATCCTTAATTTTTAAGTGAACCCTATGGTAACACATACATAACAGGAATTTTGTTTTCATAGGGTCACTTAAAAATTAGGAAATCGTAATTACCTAAGTATTCGCACCTTGACTTTTTTTTTCAGAAATCCAGTGGCGTAAGTGATTTTTTTCATTCATTCATTTTATAGCAGGAGAATGTTAAGTACTTATACTTAACCCATACATTAAATCATCTTTATAAGAAACTGGAGACCATAAATATGTTTTTACAAAACCCCTCATAACTCTTCCGATTATCCCTAAAGCTTTGAAGTTTGAAAGGGAAGCTTTGGATCATTCTCTCAAAAATACCCATAGAGTACTGTAGATGTTATAAATCATGTATAGCCAATAGTAGCCAACCTCTTTTTGCACCGTTTTATTCAGAATTTATTCCTCTTAACTCTACGCTATAGAATGGTACCTAGGTACGCTAAAGACTATAAAGGTTAGGTAAATATTGACACCATTAATTCAGAACTGCCTAAAACGCAACTCTTTAAGTTTTTGTATTGTAAAGTAATAGTAAAAGTCGTTTGCTAATTAATTTATCGATTGCAAAGCAACTAAAGAAAGATAATTTTAAGCAAAATAAAAAACTAATCAGTTTGTCAGGCCTGGGACAAAAATTTTGGCGAATTCAAAGGAGCTACTGGGACACACATTGAAAATGTAGTTTTTTAAAGAATTTGGTTTTATTGTGGACTGATGTTAATTTAGTTCCTAATTTTTTTTTATGCATAACAAGGCAGGTATTTGACCACAATCGCACCTGGTGTTAAGTGGGATGCAGTCTAGGATGGTACATTATCTGCTCTGTAAGTTTATTTGTAAATATTTGCAGCACCTACACCCGCGCCCCCGCCTCAATGGATAAACGACATGAAGGTGTTCATCAAGAATCTGGTGGAGAAATACGGAAGGAGCAAACTGGACGAGCATTTGAAGCCCGTTATAAAATGTAAGCTCCATATTTAGTTGATTAATTAAATATCCTAGATTTAACATTTCAAGCACCAGACCAGGGCACCAGACCACGTGGTAGATAACCAATGAGATGGACGGACCAGATCAAGGCCGCAACTAAATGTTCGGTTAGCGAAAGTGCCCGGAAAGCTGCAGTCCGCAAGGAATGGCGCCGTATTGCGAGGAACATCACTCATCGTGATTCACAATGATAAACACGACCACTCTGACAAGAGTGTACCGACTGAGAATAAGAAGAACATTTCAAGAAACATTTAGCCTAGGCGCAGACCACCGATTTTTGGTTGGCTGATAGTTGGGTCGTGCTGTTAATCAGTATGGAGATGTATGAAATTGCGCACATTACACCGATTTGGTATCGGCCGATTCTTCGTACAAATTGGAATCGAGCTCTACTATCGGCCAACTAAAAGTCGGTGGTGGGCACAGACCACCAGGCTTAGGCAGTACCAGCAAAATACAGAACAGTATTTTTTCTTATTCTTATTATATGGGTGGGTTAGTTTGGAAGTTTTATAAAAATATTTTTGTTCCAGATGTGGAAAAGCTACACAACGTTTATATTAAGGATATTGATGGTAAGATCCATTTTAATTATCTACATAGTCTGTTTGGTAACTTAAATTATTAAAAGCAAATAAATAGGTAATATTCCAGTGATTAAATATCCCAGATTAATCATTGTTTATTTTTTCAGTCGATGAATTTGGTAAGTCAAATTTTATTATTTACTAAATCAACTACCTATCTATTTAATTAGTCTTTTTAATAATAATTCACACTTCGAATAGAAATGTTTAGAATTATTAAGTTATTTACACTAATTTTTAATTACAGGTGAAGTTATAATAAACTACGCGGAGAGACCTAGCAGTATACTTGGATAAAAAATTAATAGCCTACTGTAAAAAAACTGTCAACATACAGAAGATGTTCAAAATTTACTCAAATTTGAATAAAAACATGAATTACTTTGCGTGGTTTCATTTTGAAATAGTTATCATGACTGCAGCATTCAAAGTAACGTATAAGTTTCTTCATTCTATAATTTTATCATTAGGCTGAGTTGCACCACCTAACTTTGACCGTAACTATGACGATAACCGGTGTCTTTGTATGGAGTTTGACAGATTTTCGACGTTTGTCAAAGTTAAAGTAAGATGGTGCAACCCAGCCTTAATATTAATTCCCATATCTGCTACTCGTAGTTTACATGAATCATTTTAATGTTGTTTAAATTAATTAGATAATTCCGGTGCAATCGCAGCGCTGTCATCGAAATGAATGGCTACATCCAATTAATAGGTGGCGCTAGAATACAAATGACCTCATTAGCTGAAGTTATGGCGCTCCTGTAAATATTTGTAATTGGAACGTTACGAAAGTTCTAAAAACAAAAGAATTAATGAAAACTTACCTAAATTGGAATGGTTGGTGGTACGCCTATGTTCTGGAAACAGCAACTGGAACAAAAAAAAAGGTTTTATTTTTATGATGTACCTACTTAAATAATAAGTGTAGGGAATGACAAGCACCAAAAACATAACCCTCCTCCTGGCGCATTCGGGTAAAAAGTAAATACAACTTAGTTGACAAATTTTGATAAGAGATGGCGTTGTGCGGTTTTAATTCGCGATATCGCTATTGTCTAGTTCAGTGTTCCAAAACAGTGTTCCAAACGGATTACTAATGTTTGGCCAAAAAACGTTTCCCAAATTATCACATCGCAAACAACGTTTCGCAAATTTTCATTTGGCAAATTCTCATTTGGCAAAACAACTTATTGCAAACTTTTAATTCGCAAATGTCGTTTTTGGCATATTATTGTTTAGCAAATTACTCACAAACGGTGGGTACTCGTAAGTATGTGAAGTGTCAATTTGACCAAGCAAATTATTTGGGATATAATATTTGGCAAAATAAAACATTTGCTATATAAACATTTGCCAAGTAAAATTTGGCCAAATGTTAATTTGACCAAATGAATTAGTTGCGAAAAGTACAGTTGCTAAAAGTTTATTTGGGAAATGAAACTTTGGCGATAAGTTGTTTGCGAAGTGAAATTTGGCGAAAAGTAATTTGGCCAAACGGAAGGATACCGTTCCAAACCTTTGTTTGTCACCTGTCATCCGCTTTGCAATGGAGGGAAGTCGAACCTTAATTTCGAACTCCTCCTATGTTCTTCTGATTAATTTCGTTGCGGGTCCAATGACAGTTTAACTTTCACCCGGGACAAATTTGACCTTCATTGGTTGGGTTTTTGTGGCGGTCAAGCTGTAGATCCTGGCTACACAGGAGTTGCAGTGGTGGGAACGAGAGGTGGGAATAGTCCCGTAGTTCAGTGTTCCGCAAATGGTGTACCGCAGCGTCCGCGGCACACTGGTGTACTTACCGTGGTCATTAGATGGTGTGCCTTGGAAAAATAAGATTATCTTATTTGTAGGAATTAAGTAAGGGTAATAAAGGTTCGTTTTTCTAGATGTAACTTCAACACAAAAAAAAATCGGAACACTGGTCTAGTTATTTTCATTACTAAAGTTTTCGTTGTTTTGATAAAGTAACGGTACCTACGGTTCCATTACAGATAGTCTGGACTCATTTAATAACTCATAGCTTCAATCTCCAATCATATTTGTCCTAATAGGATGTTTGCGTTTCATTATCCCCATTGACCCACATAAACAAGGTCCTTTTAATCTCTGAACCTTGGACTGAATCAAAAGCCGCCTGCAGCTGTTTACTGACGACAATCTCGTCCCCATCAAGCGGGACGGGGACGGGGACGGGACGGGGACAGGGAGCAAATTACACGAGATCACCGCTATCTGCACTGGTCCCGCGGACTTATTTAATTCTTTCGAAATTTGTTTCCAGGGAAGCATTGAAAAATACACTCGGCATCAAATAAATCGCACCTCCCGCAACAAGCACTTCTCAAACGTATGCATCCCCACTTCCCACCAACATTGGTTCCATTTGAAAGCCTAGTTCTAAGCTTCATTTCATTAAAGGAAAGGTTTTTATCCTAAAAATGTGTTTTTAGAAGGATCCAGAGTCACTTCTTCAAAAAATAGGTAGTTACGCTTGAGCCAACTTTTATGGCTATAAAACTGTTAAATTGGGATTAATCGCTATCCATCTGTTAAAAAGGACACGTATGATCATTATTTGGGTTTGTAACCACAAAAATTGGTCTAATTGATCCCAGAGGTGAGCCCCAAGTGAGGCCTTTTTTCAAGTCACATTTATAGTACCTGTTAATTGTTTATTAAAAAAATTAATGTGTTTTTCTTTAAGTTTATTTATTGGGCTTTCAAATAACACCAATATTGTTGGGGCACTATGATTGTGTCAGAAGAAAATCTTTAAACTTCGCGTCGCGGAAGGTGCGATTTATTTGATGTTGAGTATAATGTTAGAAGGATTAGTTAGTAGGACTAGCGACCGCCCGCGACTTCGTACGCGTGGATCCCGTTTTACCCCCTTTGGGGTAGAGTTTCGTAAAATCCTTTCTTAGCGGATGCCTACGTCATAACATCTACCTGCATGCCAAATTCCAGCCCAGTGGTTTGGGCTGTGCGTTGATAGATCACTATGTCAGTCACCTTTGAGTTCAACCTCCGAGTCATATTATTAATTTTATCCTAATAAGATGTTTGCATTTCATTCTCCCCATTGACCCACCTAAACAAGGTCCTTTTAATCCCCTGAACCTTGGACTAAATCAAAAGCCGCCTGCAGCTGTTTACAGACAACCTCGTCCCCATCAAGCGGGACGGGGACGGGGACGGGGAGCAAATTACACGAGATCACCGCAATCTGCACTGGTCCCGCGGACTTATTTAATTCTTTCGAAATTTGTTTCCAGGGTGGGATTGAAAACAATGTTAGAGGGATTAGTGACGATTAAAGTTTAGCACAAATGAAAATTAATCACAAAACGTGTCATGTATTAAGAAATATTGTCAAGTCTAAAAATGTAATCTGCGACATAAGTGTAACCTGTTGTCTTAAGGTAAGTATATAGAGCAATGTAACAGAACAACGAGCCGCTCTTTAGAATGTTACATTACATAGAAGATCTCTAGTCTATATTCACCTTTAGGTGAGCGCACATGGAAGCGACGCTACATGAAGTGACGCTATGTGACGTAATGCTTCTATAGTCCACTTGGTAGTGGCAACTCGTGTCAATTGGTAATATTGGTATAATACTCTATTTTTGGCGTCGCGGCCGCTTTATTGAGGGTCCGTGGCCGAGTCCCCCTGTGTTCGACGCACCCGTGGTCGACGCCCCCGGTCAGATAGAAGCAATTTTTAATCAAATGTACAGTCAGTCACAAATATATTTATAAACGAATAAATATTTATACTGATCGCACAAATAAATGTTTAATATTATTTTACCATAGTGATACCTAAAAATATAATAGGTTTTATTTTAACCTATCATATTTTATCATAGGTTTTATTTACCTATAATAACATGTAAATCGTTTTACCTAATCAAAATAATTGTAACAATCAGTCTTTAAAATAACTCTACTCTCTCTACATTTAACTAACTACAAATAAAAGTTTTAATTATAAAAGTTTTAAGTATTTTTAACAAAAAAATAAATACATCATTTTAAATAGCGTCAAACATGCATGGTTTTCGTTGACTGTACTTAGTGCAAAAGCCGAAAAAAATATGATATTAAAATTATTTAAATCGGGGGCTTCAACCACGGGTGCGTCGAATACTGGGGGACTCGGCCACGGACCCTTTATTGATTGTTGTTCACCTATCACAACGAATAAAGTACCTAAACCCCAAAGACTACGTTTAAATACGTCCCCAAATCCGCCACTGCTTTGCAAGGCGGTTTACAATTCTCGCGTCGGCCGCGGGCTGCACACAAGTAGCTATAAAGGAAAATTTGCGCCAACGCAAGATTGCACGATAACATGGAAATATCCAGGTTTTACGACTAAAATGCTCTGGGCATGGCGGTTTTTTAAGAGACAAATTAAAGTAAGTCATATTTGAATGGAGCCTTCTTGACACAAGAAGCAGGTACTCGTAGCTATAAGGGGCTGTGAAAACGTAGACACATTTTGTACTGTAACGGCATACCGTTACAGAAACCCGAAAATATGACCTACCTATTCCCTACTGTAATATTATTTACCTTAATTTCGAACTCCTCATACACAAAGAACATAGGTTCTTCTGATTAATTTCGTTGCGGGTCCAATGACAGTTTAACTTTCCCCCGGGACAAACTTGACCTTCACTTATTCGCGGTCAAGCTGTAGATCCTGGCTACATAGGAATTGCAGTGGTGGGGAATAGTCCCGTACTGTAATATTATAAATGCGAAAGCAACTCTATATGTCACGTTTTCACCACTGAACTGATTTTGATTAAAGGTATAGAGATAGTTTGAGTCCCAGGGAAACGACTTAAGATTAGGATTTTGTCTGGTTTTGAAACAGGGACGCGCGAGATAAAGTTTTAATGTCAGACAAAATTTCAAAGTTAGTTTTTGATGAGTACCTACATAGATAAAACTCCCAAAAGACGCATTTAAACTGCTATTTTCACGACAAAGCCATGCCCTCTATACATCAAGCCTCTCTACATTTCATTGTAAAGGCATGTTACGGTTAAATTATCGCCTCTGATACGATTGACTCGTTCACAATCAATAGCACGTACACTCACGAGCAAGGAAATACACTGTAGGCACATCAAGCTTCACACAATGGCGTCTTACTTCGTTGTAATACGGAGTACTTTGCAACAATAATGTATAGTCGAATGTGCTGTGCGTTATACGACGTTATCGAGAACGAAGAGGCTGTCAGGGCGTTTACTTTGACTGTACATTGCAGAGCAATTGACTGTTCAGTTACGTGCATTGGTTTGGAAACGTAAGAAGAAGTATCAATAAGAGTCGATCGATGAAATAAAAGATGAAAGGCTTATGCAAGTAGGTATCGGAGTTTTAAAGTGAACATTTACTTTCGGTACCTAGTTATATCCCTTATTTCTCGACAAACAAAAGGGTAATTATTTCCCGGGAAGAAATGACAGGATCAAAATTGCCATGCTCAAAATTTGATAGTATCAAAGTTTGTTACACTTTAACATTTTAGGGTTCCGTAGCCAAATGACAAAAAACGGAACCCTTATAGATTCGTCATTTCTGTCTGTCTATCTGTCCGTCCGTCCGTCCGTCTGTCCGTCCGTCCGTCCGTCTGTCCGTCCGTATGTCACAGCCATTTTTTTCCGAAACTATAAGAGGCAAGAGCTATACTGTTGAAACTTGGTAAGTAGATGTATTCTGTGAACCGCATTAAGATTTTGAAGCAAAAATAAAAAAATAATAATAAATATTGGGGGCTCCCCATACTTAGAACTGAAACTCAAAATTTTTTTTTATCAAACACATACGTGTGGGTTATCTATGGATAGGTCTTCAAAAATGATATCGAGGTTTCTAAAATACTTTTTTTCTAAACCGAATAGTTTGCGTGACAGACGCTTCCAAAGTGGAAAAAAGTTGGTCCCCCCCCCCCCTCTAACTTCTAAAATAAGAAAATGAAAAATCTAAAAAAAACATGATGTACATTATTATAAAAACTACCAACGAAAATTGTTTTGAACGAGATTTAGTAAGTAGTTTTTTTTAATACCTCGTAATAGTAGTTTTTTTTAATAATCGTAAACCGCTTATTACCGCGTAATCTTTCATACAAATAACTTAAATAAAAAAAATAAAAAATTCATAAATCAATGGTACCCTTTGTGCGTGAGTCCGACACGCACTTGGCCGGTTTTTATGTCTAGTAATGTAGGTCTAACATTGTAGTCTATCGCCCGTATTCACAAACTACATAATTATGAGGTCTCACAGTGCGCGTGGACTCACAGGGTAACACCTAATTAATCACAGAGCACTATTCAACACTGTGCGTTAAATTTGCTGCTTCATTTAAGCAAGCATCGTTTGTGAATAAGGGCGTGAGCCTACAAGCCCAGTGGCCTACCTACTCCACTAAATAAAACTCCCAAGTTTAAAAGACTATCTTCATTTTACTCTCAATGTTACTGCTATGTTTACCCAAGTATTCGGAATGAAAAAAGTGACAAACACGTCTTGCTCGCCGTGACAAATGGCCTAGGTGACTGGAGACGATCAACTGTCCATCGCCGAGACTGATTCCTATGCTGAAACTAGGATGAACCTACAGGGAATTAATTGATTTTGTCGGCGATTCTTAGTTTTCCCTAGATGTATTAAGTTGTTCTCCAGCTTATCAACACATTTAACTTATAGGTACGCAGCGTGAGACGTCCACCACAGGTGGACCGATAACATCGTAAAGGTAGCAGGTAGGCGCTGGACGCAGGCCGCTACCAAACCGGGCAACGTGGAAAGCATTGGGGGAGGCCTATGTTCAGCAGTGGACGTCCTATGGCTGAGATGATGATGATGAATTTATAACTAGCTGCACCAACAGCTAAAATGCATTCTAACTTTCTGGCTTAGATTTTATACAATTCCCGATAAAAAGAGTCCCGGGAAAGGATATATGATAGTTTTTATCCCGGTTTTTGAAACAGGGAAGCGCGCGATAAAGTTTTTCTGTGACACAAAATTCTACGCGGGTGAAGCCGCGGGCGGAAAGCTAGTATGATATATTCCATCCCCTTCGACCCCAGCCTCTGTGCTAAATTCACTCCTTGCAAGAATATTTTGGTTTACTTGTTGGTGTTAATATTAACCACTTTTACTACCACTACAAAAAAACCATCTGTCAAATTTGACAAATCGAATAAAACAATCACTTATTTCAGAAGTAGGTAGACGTTTTTTATGTGAGTACCTCATCTTCAACTAAAATGCAAAGACATTATTTCCTTGATGCTGAAAGCAAAATGCTTACCAAAGAAATATTGGCAAAGGTCTGTTCTTACGAAATAAAATACATTTCCATATACAAAATATGGGGGATATTGAATGAGGGCCGTAGGCGTAGTGTGTACACTCCACGATTGATGGACACAGTGGGGACAGAATGAGTGACCTTGTTCATACATATTCTAATACTTCTAAGAGGTTGACAATAGTGACTGAGGTTCTTGCGCTGCTTCTTCTCAGAACTGGCCCATTTCTTGTTTTGTCCTGAAGCAGTGGTAGGGTTAATACTGGGACGTGTAAAAGTGATTTTTAAAGCCTACTTAAATAAATGAGTTTTATAACTTTTTTATTTATCACTGTTACCAGAAAAATGCGTTAAATAAACAAACCATTAACAAAATACGTCCTAATTCATCTCTTCGCCAGTGTTCCAATGTCTGAAGAGCAAGTTCTTCGAACAGTGCGTTCTAAATCTTACTGTCATGTTAAATTTTTTAGCTCCTAGAGTCACTGGTGACACACATGACAGTAAGACTCCATGATGGCATATTGCATTACATTTTAGAATAGTGTAGACTGTGTAGAGTGTAGCCAGATCTTATTTTAAGTCTACATCAAGTAAATTGAAGAGTCTTTAGCTATTGAGACTGGATCAACTAGATGATGATGATGTTATATGCCTGTTAATTTGAATTATAATACAGCCGATTTTTTCGAAAACTTGTTTTGTGCTTCCTTAATCCATCTACTTATACGATTGAGTCATATCAGACAAATCCAACACTAGTGTTGTGACATAAATAATCTAGAAGAAAAAGCAAGTCTTATTAATTGGTCCTTCTACACGTTCTTACTTTACGTCAGTATGATGGAGCATAATGTAAAAATATACAGACAGACATGTTACGGGAAACAAGTGAACACGTTAGGGGGAGGGTGAAATAATGTTATGATGACCTTATTCTAGTCAAAGTTCAAAGTCAAAATTTCTTTATTTGTAAGAATAGATTATTGAATAGTGCTTACAAATTGTCAAATATTTTGCTCTTAAGGAGCCTCTAGATGTCTCATAATCTTTTTACCCTACCAGCGCTTCGAAACCAACATTTGGCAAGTGCTGATATTGCTGAGAAGAAGCGCCGCAACAAACTCAGTCACCACTGTCTGCCGGTTAATGTAAATAAATAGAAATAGCAGTAGTAGGTACATTTGATTTAGGAGCAGTTCACTGAATTTACCACGCATTCTTGTATGGTGTATCTTATAAGAATGGGTATACAAAATTGCGTGGTATATTAAACAAGGTAGTAACGTGCTATCTAGACTTACAGATTAAGATACTTAAATACTAGTAGAAATGACTCGCATTAATAAATTTGAATAACTTGGATTGACCAGTCCCCGAAAGCAGCGCCTGTTCACAAACATGACGAGTGAACCAGCCATCGCTTCACTCGACCGTATTAGAGTGAATGTAACGACCCGCCTCACTACGCCACCACCCCAGAGACATTTTAGTGAGAATGACAATTCCAAGTTGCCTCTTAAAAAAGACTAATAATAAAGCTAAGTAACAGTCCAGATTGTCCAGTTCTCTGTACATGATTATTTATTATTAATATCATACAAGCCGAGTATCCAACAGAAAATTGTACTGAATTATATGAATTGAAATTAGCATCTTGAGATGTCGTGGGTTCGATTCCCACCTTAGGCAGTTCGATTTTTTCAAGTTATAAAAAAATTTAGATCGAAAGGCGACTCTAAACGCCAGAAATTTTTAATAAATAGCATCTTGAGGCTTTATAGCGGACACAATAAGTAATGACAGTGTGTTTGGAATGAAGGAATCAAATCAAATTGTTTATTTAAGCAAGTTGGCTTCCAAATAGCAAAGTACATATTTTAGAATGACAGTATTTTTTTATGTGTCAGGAGGCAAACGAGCAGACGGATCACCTGATGGTAAGTGATTTTACCGTCGCCCATAGACACCCGCAGACCCAGGGGCGTTACAGGTGCGACAAGGCTAGGTATTAAAGTGTGGGGATGTTCAAAATGTCACTACCGAAGAAACGAATGAGAATAAATGATGTCATAATTTCAACCTACCAATAGTGTTTGGAGGCCTTATTATTCAACTAGCTTTTGCTCGCGGTTTCACCCACTTTTTAGTTTGTCACAAATCGTCATAAATCATAGCCTATATGTTATTCTGGATTATAAACAATAGTACTGTAATGTTTCATCAAAATCCGTACAGTAGTTTTTACGTGAAAGAGTAACAAACATCCATACAAACTTTCGCATTTATAATATTAGTAGGATAAATGAACAACCTTACTCGTAATATTTCCATAGTAACACGTAGTCATGTGCGTAGCAAATAGGCAATTAAGCAGCGCCTACTTCGCAAACGGTATTTAATTGATGACTATTAGTGATTCGGCATTAGTGCCGACTGCCTGCCTCGGAATAAAACTGTTGCTTTGCCTAATTTAATACATGCTTCACTTGGACCATTCATCATCATTATCATCATCATCATCATTTCAGCCATAGGATCATCCATAGGCCTCCCCCAATGCTTTCCATGTTGATCGATTGATAGTTTGGACCATTGATAATAATTTATAATTATAATACTAAGCTAAAATCCCATAAGAACTTTTTATAAATCAATTTATTCTTCAGCTGATAATAATAATATGATCAGGAATCGAAACTAGGGCTCATGTATTATACAAAGCGCCACCTCTGTCACTGTATCAAGCTCCCAGGTGGAAATTTATTAGCCTTAGATTATAACACCCGTATTCACAAACATTACTATGAGGTCTCACAGTGCACGTGGACGTACAGGGTGACACACGAATCAATCACATAGCTTTATTCTACGCTGTGCGTTCGATTTGCTGCTTCACTTAAGCAAGTATCGTTTGTCAATACGGGTGTAAGACAGTTCTAATAGAAACGCTAGATACTAAGCAACAAGTTCAAATCAAGTGAGAACTGAACAAAAGAAATCCAAACCGGTCAAAAAGCGCTAACAAGATCCTCTGGAGCTAGTACGATAAATCACTGTGACATATCCGGAACAGATACCAGTAACTACCCTCTGATGCAGCCCTATCACTCGTCCGCAAACTTGCTAACAAGACAATGTTTGGTGTTACATGAGAGGAAGCGATTTTCAATAATTAAAGTTGATGATTATGTAAAAGATAAAAATGTTTGGAATGTTTAACTACCTAGCTCGCATCAATACTTAACTTATGACTATAGTTTGTATATTTTAAAGACTGTAAACCCTTGAAAAGGAGGCTGACAATAGTAACAGAGTTTCTTGCGCTGCTTCTTCTCAGCACTGTCCCGAAGCAGTGGTAGGGTTAATAATGGGACGTGTAAAAGTGCTTTTTAAAAGCCTATTTGCAATAATAAATGAGTTTTATGAGAGTTTAATAATGGTTTATTGAAGTATACAAGGGTAGAGCAAGGTATTAATCAAACTTGTCTCTTTTTATTACATACTTGTTTTAGAAAAATGACGTCCTATCCCAACTTAATATTATAAATGCGAAAGTAACTCTGTCTGTCTGTCTGTCTGTCTGTCTGTCTGTCTGTCTGTCTGTCTGTCTGTTACGCTTTCCCGCTTAAACCTCGCAACCGATTTTGATGAAATTTGGCATAGAGATAGTTTGAGCCCCGGGAAAGAACATAGGATAGTTTTTATCCCGGTTTTTGAAACAGGGACGCGCGCGATAAATTTTTCTGTGACAGACAAAATTCCACGCGGGCGAAGCCGCGGGCGGAAAGCTAGTGCTTAATAAAAAGCTCCATTGAGGTTTTCCACAACAATTGGCATTATTCACGTAACAAAACTTCAACGACAAAAACACTGAGTTGCGATCCTATTGAGTAATCATTCTATCAAAATGACCCTTGTGAATACGGATTTAGAACTGTTTTTCAATGGGACAACTTCTGAACGTCAGCGAGATCTTGACTGTCAAAATACGTGAATTAGGCCACTGCACCAGATCGTCAGTCCACGTAGAAGACCAGCCCAAACTACGTCTTTTCTTCCCTAACAGACATCAGTTCCACGAACTATGTTTTGTCCGTGTATTGATAGAATTGACTTTATTTGCAAAATATTGCAAACAAAAGTGCTCATGGTTAAATCCGCTTCAGCTCGTGAAAGACGGTTTGTAAACTCGCATGGTATGCCTGAATCCGAGAGAGCAAACATTAATTCGGAAGTCAACGGGTTTTGTTAATGAATGTTTGTTTTTGAGGTAAATAATAGGTAATTATACTTCTACATACGAGTAGGTGGGTAGGTACAGTCAGCGACAAATAGTTCGTGACACCCAAAGTAGCCAAAAAGTTCGCAACACGTCTTTGTTTCGGTTGGAATAAGGTTGTGTGGTCAGGTCAACACTTCTACCACTTTGGGTGTCACGACCTACACGAATTCATCATCATCATCATCATTTCAGCCATAGGACGTCCACTGCTGAACATAGGCCTCCCCCAATGCTTTCCATGTTGATCGATTGGTAGCGGCCTGCGTCCAGCGCTTCCCTGCTACCTTTACGATGTCGTCGGTCCACCTTGTAGGTGTTTTACACGAATTAAAATTGTCTAAAATTACTTTTAAAATTGACTCCATTTTCGACTAGAAAATAGCACACCATCAGCAACAGCATCAATATTAAAAGACAATTTTCGGCACTTTATTTGGTACCATTTATTGAAATAAAAAACTTATTTTCTTCAATACCTAGTCATTTTTTTTTTGTTTTAATTAGCTATTACGTTCGGTTCCTGAAGCTGAAAGTTTGAGAATCCCTGCTCTATATCTCAAAGAACGTCCAAAGAAAGTTAAAAACACGTTATAAAGACATCTATTTCTTTTTACACGTTCAATAAAACATCACAAAACGGATTGGTAATTGTTAAAGCTCTACCAAACCTGTAAAACTCACGCAGGTGTTAAGGGGCAGCGCATGGCAAGGGCGAGAGGTCGTTAAGGGTCGTTTGCACTCAAAGACGGAGATCCGGTTTCAAATTGCCACATATGGAAGAGTTTAACGTGGAGGCTGAATGTAAGAAGCGATGGAGGTGGTATTTTTCAGTAAGAAAGTAAAGACTTGCAGTTCAGAGAGTTTATCATCATCATTTCAGCCATAGGACGTCCACTGCTAGCTAAAAATAGGCCTCCCCCAATGCTTTCCATGTTGATCGATTGGTAGCGGCCTGCGTCCTGCGTCAGAGAGTTCAGACATTGAAAATGATTGGTGCAGAATATTAGGAAATGTCTTCGCAAAGAAATCGGATATATGACTTTGCATTATTATTTTTTATGCGGAACAAAGCAGTAGTGAGTTGCTATCTAAGGTGGCCAGTAAATGGATTATTATCTCATGCCATAAAGAAAAAAATCACACGAGTATGTTTTTTTTTTTTTTTTTTTATGTGATAGGAGGCAAACGAGCAAACCTTAATAAAAACCTTATCTTAGACTGGGAAAGGGTATTGCAGTAAATTATTCTTACACTTTTCTCTTCTTTCTTTCTTTTATTTACACACTTCAAAGGGTGTCTGTAAATAAAAGACATTTGCTTTGAAAAGAAATCGATCAAATCAAGATTTACTTCAGAACTACCCTCAACAACCTACCTAAATCTACCCCCAATGCGAAGCCAGATTAATTAACTTCAATAAACTTGCGTAATCTCCCATCTGCGACCCGCCATAATGCAAATTAGTCAAAACTTTGTGACGTCACTAATTGGTAACGGTAATCAGATGGCACTTAATTTGATTGGTGACGCTGGAATTGTTAAAAGTTTGAATTGAATGTGAGAGGGTCTGAGGTAAAATAGTATAATAGATTTATTATAGTTTCTAATTGACGTTTGCTAACAAATAAGGGTTTCTGATTACTGGCGATTTTATCCTACTAATATTATAAATGCGAAAGTTTGGATTTCTGGATGTCTGGATGTTTGTTACTCTTTCACGCAAAAACTACTGAACGGATTTTGATGAATCTTTACAGTATTATTGTTTAAAACCCAGAATAATATATAGGCTATAATTTATGACGATCTGTGACAAACGAAAGGACATTGTCAGAAACCGCCTAAAAAACCGCCCAAAAACATTAACCCATCATAATTATTTTCTATTTTTTTTAATACATTAAGCACCCTTTCATTCTAATGGACACTTAAGCATTGAAAAAATAAATAAATAAGTCTTTTAACGTTTATTCTATAATACTATTACAACTTCCGGACGTTTTGGTGCGTGGCATGGTCTAAAACCTATCAAGTTCCATTATTTTTGCCGATAAAATCTGTACGAGGCATTACCGTACTTTATTGCTGGGAGTCCATGTATAGTGATGTTCCTGCGGCCATAATAGACAATAAAATATCGATTTTGAAAATAAAATAAATCGATTAGAAGACTAGATTTGCGTTAAAAGCTAAAAAGATATTGACACTATTACAAGAAGCTATCTAAAGTGTCCAACTGGTCGAAGGTCGTAAATAAAATGAAAATAATTAGGACCATAAACTGATATTCATGGTATCATAACTGTAAAAGTGTCAGAATCCGATGTTGAATCCAATGCCAGTTGAAGTGAGAGAAACATATATCAACCTAGTATAGTTGCCAGTCTCTTATAATCTATGCCAATGAGGGTTTTCGCGATTGAAAAATCCGCGAGATGGCAATACGTATACGCGAGGTCCAAATGCTGCATGATTGGTGGATTTTGACATATCTGTCAATGTCATGTCAAAAATAACCAATCATGCAGCATTTGGACCTCACGTCTACGTATTGCCATCTCGCGGATTTTTCAATCGCGAAAACCCTCATTCATAGCGCATGTATAATAATAGACCAAATGAACTTTTATAGATTGTGAAAGAGAAGATAAAGATTTTATTATTTTATTAAAATTGCCACGAGGTAGTTTTTCAGTAGAAACCAGGATTGGATAATCGCTACAGGCAAGTATCAGAACATTTTATAAATATTTTTAATCGATTATATCCTTGTGAATCGTTTTAATAAATTGTCATTTTACTTTTTCAATTAAAACTTTTTCAATCCCTAGTCTTGTCAAACTGTCATAATGTCAACAAATTATAAATGTCACGTCAGTTGACTCAATTTCAGTCTTCTGTGCGTTTATTGTATTTTTATTTCAATGAAATAGTGCTAAAGGGTTAGTACTAAAAGTGAAAGCCTTTTTTCAGAAAGAAAACCAATGTGGTGCCCTTATTATTCATACTGTTTGAAAGTTACAAGTCAGTGATACAGAGTTGCCGCCATTATAACTCCGTAGTGATACCATACCAAAGAAGAAGTTTTCCTAAACACTTGTGTTATTTTTATATGTGATCAAATAAAAAGGATTAATTCTACTGCTCAAATGGAATAACTTATCCCAAGAGACCGAATATAAAAAAAACCTCTCCATAGAAATTATCACCATCACGAGGATGTGAATTTTTTTGAGAATTTGATATTGGTCCTGTAAGAAAAGTAGTTGTATTTCAGTAGTAGAATCAACCCTTCTTGTTTCATCAGCAAGAGTAACTATAAAAACGCCCTGTAGGTAGGTATTATTAAGCTGAAGAGTTTGTTTAGTGTCAAAGACTGTCACACAGTGTAACTTAAATTGGCATATTATGATAATGAACATAAAAACTTAAATAAATATTTATGTTAATATTTTTTCTATTTATTTATTTTCCCAAAGCTTCACAGTGACAGCTGAAACAGCAATACTGTTGTAAAACTAAACTTGGAACAAACTGTTACAAATATTTTACAAATTAAAATAAAACCGCATGTTGCTTTACTTTCTCGTATAGGTAATAAATGTAATTAATGGCTAGATTATTAATGTTACTTTGTTACCCTCAATAGTGAGGAGATCTTATAAAATGGTAACCCTGATTTTCATTGTCATTCAAGTGCTCTTTCTTCGCATAGGCTTCTGTGATTTGGCCAAGGGCCACACACATTGCGATAACATTATGCGACATTGATTTGACAGCAGCGGAGTGAAGTCTTGCGACTATGCAAAATGATACCCTGTAATCGTAGCGCATACAGACATAGACGGGGCGGGGCACATAGCTCGTAGAGCTGATGGCCGCTGGGGCAGGAAAGTTCTTGAGTGGCGACCACGAGCCGAAAGACGTAGCGTGGGCAGGCCTCCCACTAGGTGGACCGACGATCTGGTGAAGGTCGCGGGAGGTGCCTGTATGCGAGCGGTGCAGGATCGGTCTTCGTGGAAATCCTTGGGGGAGGCCTTTGTCCAGCAGTGGACGTCTTTTCGGCTGAAACGAACGAACGAACGATACGTATTACCACTATTTACCAGACATTACTATTTATTGCATACTCGCCGGATTACACGTAGGAGCACGCGCGTTACAGCTTCGGCCTTGCATTATTATAAGATCTTGTTCCGCCCTTTTACGAACTTCCTCCGTGAGGATATCCCCGCCGAATTCTATGATGAACCTATCAAAAGTCATATTCTGCAATGTCAACCCACCACAAGGTGGACCGACGACCTGATAAAGGTAGCGGGAAGGCGCTGGATGCAGGCCGCTACCAACCGTGCGATGTGGAAGTCATTGGGGGAGGCCTATGTTCAGTAGTGGACGTCCTGTGGCTGAAATGATGATGATGATGAAGAAATGAATGAAAATGACAAATCTTCGAACGTGTATAATACCGTGCCAAAGTAATCATATAATTTTGGCACCTTAATAACTATTGCCGTTTTTGTTGTAAAGATCATGCAGCGCTACTTGCGGATATTATTGGAAAGAAAACTATGTGGGCTCTAGATCTGAAGCCGCTTTAACGAACACGAAGTGCTCATACAATGCGGCGTATTTTCTTCCAGTCTTTAGTCAGGACTTTAGTCGAATTAAAACCCCGGTTGAACGTGATATAGCCGCACTAGAATACGATGCTTTTTTGCATAATCGCAAGACTTCGTTCCGGTGTCGACCGAATGTTATCATGATGTATGTGGCCCAGGGGTTACCGTAGCCGCTAAGGTTTGAAACTTCTTGCTTAAAATATTGTAGTCTTTGGCATAGACTACGATGGTAGTCATGGAGATAGGAGTTTGTTATCTCGTGTCAGATGTAAATGGTGAAAAGAAAACTCATGATTCGTGGTATTTTTATGTAATATGTAGGTATTTTATAAAAGTGGAACCCCGAGTGATCTCCAAAACCCATTCTATTATTATATACGATTCGGCTTCGATATCTATAATACAATAGGAGTTTATTTCATGTGTCAGATGACAAGGGTGGAAACAACCTACGATTCATGTTGTTTATTTACGTGCAATATGTGGGCATATTATAAAAGTGGAATGCCGAGTTGTATTTCTAAAACTTGTTCTATTATTTTATACTATTTGGCTGCGACTCGGCGTGACGACAATACAAAACATTTTTCGCGAATCGGTGTTCATACATTCACACAATACATTAGACGCCATGTTATCATAAACGACATATTATAAAATCGCTGTGATTTAATATTCTTAATCATTAATTTTATGGCAAGTGTCCATCAGGAATCATTGTTCTTACACACAGAATCGTATTATTTCGCTTTCGGGTAGTAATATGTCAAAATTGTTGGTTCTTAGGCGAACAATGTATGGAGAACGAACATTGTCCTTTCACGCGGGTGAAGCCGCGGGCAAAAGCTAGTTTATCATACGAGTATATCTCTAGCAGAGGCCTGTAAAATCAAAGTTGTAGTTTATCTGACAAATAACTTACGTAAGTTGGCATGTAATAATCTCTTAGATCCGTATTACTAAACATCGCTCAAAGATTCAGTAACTATACTTTATAGAGTTGGTTCTGTGATCTAATACCAATCGATAAAAAAGCCTTCATCTATGCTAAAATTTAATCGACTTTTGAGCTTCATTCTTATATTAAAAATACGCACAATAATGTAGTAAAAGAAAAGCCGTTCCATGACTCTTTCTTTATCATGTAACCAATAAGTTTTTTGAGTTTTTATCGTCACTGTTTTATAAAACAGCATGGACAAAAAACCAAAGCCCGATAGAATCCCACCCAATCACATACATCCAGGTACAGTCATTAATTTAATTACGGGCAGAAGCCGCAGCGTCCTCAGAGGCCAGCTCTTAACCTCCGAACACGAAACGAGTGAGGTACAAGACACCTACAGATTGTAGATATTTGAAGGCAGTATTTAACGTGAATAGTGTAGTCTATGCGTAACGCAAATTTTCGAACAATCCAGAGGTTTTAGGACTTATTTCAAGACTGATTACTTAGTAAGGTTAGTTAGGTCATACCAGACGCAGATTAGCGTACCATCCCTGTATTGTTGACATTCCACCAGCTCGCAATAAGCGTTTCGATGACTCTTTTATAATGCGAACAGCTAGGGACTGGAATTCTTTGCCTGCTGCTGTCTTTCCCGAAAACTATAATCCGGGCCTTTTCAAGGCGAGAGTGAATAGGCACTTTCAGGGCAGATATAGTACCATCCTAGACTGCATCCCACTTAAAATCAGGTGCGATTGTGGTCAAATTCCTGCCTTGTTATGCATAAAAAAAAAAGTGGTTTGTGGTGTGCCATAAACTACTATTATAAGTGAAAGTTAATTTATAATTAAGGACGGATGGGTGTTTATTTACTCTTCCAGGCTTAAATCACTGAAATCACTGAACCGATTTAGAGATAGTTTGAGACCAAGGGAATAACACGCATGCGTAAAGTCTGACATGTGATGACGCTAGCAAAAGCTAGTTACGAATAGCTCGTTAGCCCTTAAGGTAAGCTAAAGGTAAATTAGGAGTGGGTACACCACAATAGCTCAGCAGTCGACAGGTATTGAACTAGCGACCTCTTGATTCGGCAGTCTAATGCCGTTGAGCTAACTGCTTCCACTCTAATTAAATAGCAGCGATAGAGCCTAGTCAGACTGACTGGGCTCAATAGGTCTAATGGCTGATTTATAATTAAGAAAAATGATAAAATAAGTAACCTAAGTGATTCTGTGATTTTCAGCACATTTTATCACACAGAGTCCAAAAGATAAAAAGTCTCTGTTCCTACGAGTATCTTCAAGGACCTTAGAACTGATTTCAAGAAAATTTTGCAAGCTCGATTACATTAATTCAAGAGCATGACGAAGATTAGGTTTTGTTCCCGTTCCCGTGGGAATACTAGAACCTGCCCAGGAGTATGAAGAATAATTGTACCAAGTTTCGTTAAAATCCGTCTAGTAGTTTTTGTTTCTATAAGGAACATACAGACAGACAGACAGACAAAAATTTTACTGATTGAATTTTTGGCATCAGTATCGATCACTAATCAACCCCTGATAACTAGTTATTTTGAAAATATACTCAACATCAAATAAACCGCACCTTCCGCGACGCGAACTTTAACGATTTTCTTCTGACACAATCATGGTGCCCCAACAATATTGGTGTTATTTGAAAGCCCAATAAATATCCTTAAAGAAAAACACATTTAATTTCTTAATAAATGATTAACATATACCATAAATGTGACTTGAAAAAATACCTCACTTTGGGCCCACCTATGGGATCAATTAGACCAATTTTTATGGTTATAAAACCAAATAATGATCACACGTGTCCTCTTTAACAGATGGAGAGCGATTAATCCCAACTTAACAGTTTTATAGCCATAAAATTGGCTCAAGCGTAACTACCTATTTTTTGAAGAAGTGACTCTGGATCCTTCTAAAGACACATTTTTGGGGTAAAAACCTTTCCTTTAATGAAATGGAGGTTAGAACTAGGCTTTTAAATGATTCCAATATTGGGATGCATACGTTTGAAAATGCTTGTCGCGGGAGGTGCGATTTATTTGATGTCGAGATTTCATGTACAAAATTGACCTCTCTACAGATTTATTATAAGTATAGATAAACATACTAGGTATACTTAACTACAAAATTTCATATTCGAACCTCCAAAAATCCTATCGTAGGTAATATAAACATTATCTCAATTAAAAACCCTTTCAACCTTCCCAACATGTGAAACTTTAATTCAATCATGGCCGATCCCTTTGATCCGACCGCAGGGCCAGCGGCCGGTAGCGCAAACAGTAGCATCATAATCAACAGAGGTGTGGGGTGCGTGTTTCCTGTACACTACGAGTTTGATGTTGCCGAGGGAGTTAATAGATATGTTTGCAAAAACGCACTTAAGAAGAGTAAAGAGTGTGCTACCTTACTCTACGGTCATGGGCGTACCCAATCGCTTTGAAGGGGCTAAGTCAAACGATCTGAACTAAAAAAGCTGACCGTAACCAGGTACTTCCTGCAACCATCCTTGGTCCACCTAGTGGGAGGTCTGCTTACATTACTTCTTCCAATCCGTGGTCGCCAACTGAGAACTTATTTGTCTCAGCTTAGCTATATCGTTTCATCCACGAAGACGCGCCCCACCATTCATCCGCTAATGTTTGTGCACACGCACACTACAATAATGACGCTCGGATTGCTAAAAATTGGTGAGGTGCATCTTCGTGGATGAAACGATCTATATTGCCACTTAAGATTGTATTTCTTTTTAACAAAACACAAAATGGTTAGAATGCCGTCTTATGAACTTTCTATGTATTTACCTTAACAAATATTACAATGGAAACGTGCACACTATACCGATGATGTGACATGTAAATTTGCGAGTTGCCAGGTTGATCAGAGTCCTAATCAAACTTGTTAGAATTAATTATAAATTCATGTACAGACAACAGGATATCAAACTACATAATTTTGTTTCAAAATAGCCCCTATTTACAACTGCATAAGGTGCTTAGCTTGTACTATATCTTCTCGGAAAACGCAGTGTGAGACGTCTACCCGGAAGGTAGACCGACGACCTCATAAAGGTAGCAGGAAGGCGCTGAATGCAGGTCGCTACCAACCGGTCATCATGGAAATTATTGGGTGAGGCCTATGTTCAGGATTGAACGTCCTATGGCTGTGATGGATGATATATCGTCTCAACTTCCTAACTTTGAAACCCTGAGTAAGAGTGAACAGCCTGGAGCTATGGCAACCCTTTTAGATGCAAAGATAAAATAAAAGGCCTCTCTTTGCAGAGTGCGTAGCTGGGAATCCACCATGCGTTTGATCGTAGGGGTTCTTGCAACAAGCGGGGCTCCTCCTTACAATTAATAAAAGTTTCAAATGTCGGTATCCCTCTCATGCAAACTGAGATGCTAGCATGAGTGACAGAGACAGATAAACCTAAAACTACGTGAATGAAGTATCTCTGAAGCGTTTAGAAGTGCGGGGAGATAAAGATGAAGAAACTAGCCAACTGTTGCAGTCAATAAACAAAACAAAAGTAAACAACGATAAAATAAACGAGACATAGAAGACCCTAAACCCAGAAATAAAAGTGAAACGATAACCAGTCGTTAACACGTCAAACCGCACAAACAAACGCATACATCTTTTGTCACGGGTAGGAATAAATCTCTGCTTTATATTAGAGCCATATTTACTGAAGCTCAAGAAATGCTTCATAAGCATTAAATGGCGGACTCACGGACGTTGCGACCGTGCAACGGAAATTAGATGTTTGACTGCCGAGACGTGGACCGGACACACGTGCGGAGAGAATGGACAGCTTTTATCTGATTTGCATTGGTGACTGTCACAATGTATTAGATCGCGTATTTAAGTAAAGGCGACGCGCTTGCTTGTCTCGATGCGCTGTTAGGGCCCAAAAGATAAGGAGACATGTAAAGTGCCCCATAAGGGCTAACTTTTTTTTCTTTTTGTTTGCTATATTTGACGTTCATAAGTGCCACTTGTGGTCTAAACTGAATAAATATTTTTGATTTTGATTTTTGATTTTTGATTTTGACGCATTACTTTAAAATGTGATCATAATTAATTTCTAGCTATAATTATACTTCTACTACTGCTACTTTAGGGAAATGAATTTATTACCAGGAACATAAGTATATTTTTGTTTTATCTTTTGAGTTAATGAGTTTTAAGGTAAAATTTGATGATAGTATAGTTTCTTATCCAAGCTCCAATCTACCACTAATAAATCATTAAAAATTCAGAGGCTTATAGGACTATTTCCACCTCTCGTTCCAGGACATACAGTTTGATGGGCAATAAAAATACAACATGAGTGAAGGTCAAGTTTATCCCGGTTGAAAGTAAAACTACCATTGGAGCCGCAACGGCTTAGGCTTAAACCTTACAAAATAATTATTAAAATATTTGGTTGACATTAAGTTTTCCACTCCCCAAGGCCGTGTGTACAAAGACGTTACCAGAAGATTACATGTGAAGTAGCAAAGAAATTATTTGTTTCATCAAACGCTGAGTGTTTTCGTGAAAACATCCTAAAGCTGGCGCTAGAGTCTGTTATTCATGAGCATTAGTTTATGTGTCTGGATTGTATATTTATGGAAATAATTCTCAGATTTTGGAGGTAAAAGAAAGTTTGACAAGTCCTTAAGTAGGCTAGAAATGTTGAGATACTCATATTTGTACAAAATACATGTGAATTGAAGTCGTCTATTCATATTTCAAGATGAAGTGGCAATGGGCAGGGCACATAGTAGGTACGCAGAACTGAAGGCCGATGGAGCAATAAAGTGAGTGAGTGGAGACCGCGTACCGGAAAACGCAGCGTGGGATATACGACGACCTCATAAAGGTATCAGGAAGGCGCTGGATGCAGGCGGCTACCAATCGGCCATTATGGAAATCATTGGGCTCCCCCAATAGGCCTCCGCCTATGTTCAGCAGTGGATGTCTTATGGCTGAAATCATGATGATGATGCTACCGGCCAATCTGCAAATCAGTGGGAGACCTATGTTAAGCAGTGGACGTCCTATGGCTGAAATGTGAATAATGAAAGCTACGTAGTAATGTTTGAAACATAATTTTGTTAATTTGCCATTCCATTTAATTTACACAATATCGGCAGCAAACAAGTTTGTTTGTATGCAATTATCTCCATAGTAATGGTTGGAACAATAATTGTTTAATAGATGCGGTTTCCAGTGAGGTATCCCAATCCCAACTAATATTATAAATGCGAAAGTAACTCTGTCTGTCTGTCTGTCTGTCTGTCTGTCTGTCTGTCTGTCTGTCTGTTACGCTTTCCCGCTTAAACCTCGCAACCGATTTTGATGAAATTTGGCATAGAGATAGTTTGAGTCCCGGGAAAGAACATAGGATAGTTTTTATCCCGGTTTTTGAAACAGGGACGCGCGCGATAAAGTTTTTCTGTGACAGACAAAATTCCACGCGGGCGAAGCCGCGGGCGGAAAGCTAGTTTACAATAAATTAGCTTGTTTGCCAAATAAATAATGACATTGGATGGGTTTCGTATGGACAATTAAATAAGTAGGAACCTAATTTATTCATTTATTCTTCGTTTTCTTCGTTCGTTTCAGCCGAATGACGTCCACTGCTGGACATAAAAAGGAAAATAAATGCTAACATTATAAGCAAAATGGGGGGCCATAGATAGGAAATCCTTGAGGGAGGCCTTAGACCTGCAGTGGAAGTCTTTCGGCTGAAACTAACGAACGAAGTAGTTATTGAATGCTACTCCATTAACTTGAAATGTTTATCAAATTGCACACAAAACAAGAAGTGAAATTAAATACCATCATGAAGTATCATTCTGAACAAACTCAAAAAGATCATCCTATTTAATTAGCTACTCTTTGCGCAAAGTACCTACCTATAAAGGGGTTGTGTTGTGATAAAGGTTTTAGAATCTCACAAACGAAGTTGCGAGTGTCTTGAACAGAATGGATTTAGCAAAAACTTCTCAGCAGACAAAATTTTTGCTAAATCCAGTGAACATTAAAAACAATTACCACCTTATCAGGCTCATAATAAACCTCATCAAGACCTTCCTCGCCAATAAACGTAAAGTGGGCGACAAATTACTCCGCAGGCTTATTTACTAAAGCCTCATTTAAAGGGACATCAAGGTAAATACTGGAATCTTTAGTTGGAATTTGGAATAGGGTGGGTGCAATAGAAATGTATAGTCAGATCTGCTGTCGACTATACGATAAGCACTTTCCCACTGTAATCCAGTTTTGCGGGATCCAGTAATGCAGGAATTGATTTTTGTCCTAAAATTATTTATTGCCTTGAGTACCTAATATAATATTTAGACCTGTGTTTTTCAACCTTTTTCATGACACGACCCCGTATGAAAAAATTTTTGGCGATTCCCGACCGTTCGCTTTTTTTTCATGCATTTTATAATATTGCAAAGACGTTTGTAGGGACCGAATACTTCAATCCATACAACATTTGCATAATATTAGATTTCGGATTAATCTGTCTTCATAAGATTTTTTTTTACTGAAGTAATTTTTACGACCTCTCGCGACCCCTATAGAGGCTGGGGGGTCGCGACCCACAGGTTGAAAAACACTGATTTAGACAATTGGACGTGGCTCAAAATAAAGACGATAGTTTATGGGCCATGCATAATCCGATTTTACGATATAAGTAATATTTTATAGACAAAATTTTGAAATGTTTGCAGTTTTCGATCGAAAATAATCAAAAGTTTACCGTAGAGATTACTATAAAGATAAACGTTTTGTCGAAAGACGATATCAAACCAAACAAATGGGTGAAACTTCGCTATTTCAAAAAAGTTTTCAGATCCGTAGTATAACTAGATGAAACTTAATTAAAACTGACAAACTCTGAAGAAGCTTCAAAGATAACCGTTGTAGATAGTATACAGTACTCAATCAAACTTCAAAATTACTTTAAAACTCTCTAAAACTTTAAAAATTCTCGACATAATACCAATCAGTTGAGATTTACTTTAGAATTAGAATAAACCTAATTATTTAAACCTAGAATTAGTTAAACAAATCCAATTCAGGCCAAATCCATCAATGGGGTCCGCAGAATTGTGGGCCAAAAATTTGCTTCCACGGCCAGTTTACGTAGACCCCGCCCACCCTTTTGGGCAGTATGAAAGCGTACGAGCTTGAAGGTTTACAGGGAAGCTGTGGGGGTCAAGTTACACTGGATGGTTGGGTCTGAAAGCAGAGTCGCACAGTGTCGTATCGGCCGCACCAGTGTGAGGTGGTGTGTTTGTCTCTCGCGGTATAAACATACATATACGGTACAAGTTGTACGAGTACAAGTTTGGTGTGATTTGTGAAAGTTTTGCCGGAGCTTGGGCGGATTTTTCTCGGTGAGTTGCAGATTTAAGTCGATTTATTAAAGTTGAGGAAAGTTTTGTTTCGAACAATGTGGCTTTTAATTGATATTAATTATGATAAAGTGATGAATATTAATTATTGATTAAAGTGAAAAATAAACTAGTATACGAGAAGTTTTGAAACAAACTTCAAGAGCTTTATGTTTAGCATGTAATAATTAAGAGCCAATTTAACTTTTTCGTGGAAAAAGTTTTACCTTATCGATATTGTTAGGAGGTTTGTATGAATGAGTAAAGTTATGTGAGTCTGAAAATATTTCGCGAAGTTTTTAATAATTTTATTAACGTGAAAATAACTTTGTCTGTGGGTTTGTTACTTTTTGAACTGAACTAAGTTTGTTGAATTTTGATTTACAGATAAGATTGTAGATTGTTTTATATCAAAAACCTAAAGTAACACCGTTGAAAAAACCCTAAAATCCACGCACTAATTCAAATTTTAGAAATATTTTTTTGATTTTATATTGATAATTATTTTATTATATTTTTAATACAACTCTATATTCGTTTTGGACTTAATTATTGCAATACATACCTACGTTGATATACGAATTTATGTTGCATAAAATATGATTGATTATACAAAAAGTCCAGTCTCCAAAATCTTTTCCATTCCTCTTTTTCGTTTTACAAAGGTACTTTTTAACTTTTAAGATTTATGTATGCAACGTAAAATGTTGGAAGTTTAATACCACTGAATTTTCCTTCTTATGGAACGATCTCGTACATAATTTGCCCGTTTACTTGTCGTTAGTATAAAACGAAACAAACAACAATCTCCATAGTAATAGCCTATAAACAACACTTTAATCTTTGTTTAAAGTAGAGTTTGTTGTTAAAAAGCGTCGTGATATTGAAATTTTGCGTTGTACCTGCTTTAACGGTTTCTATGGGTGTTAAATTTTAAAAATGTCTCGAAGTTTTCAAGAAATAGTTGAAAACTTGTTTGAATAATATGGTTAGCACGTTGTATAATGATTAATGATAGTTTAATGTCATTACAGTCTGATAATAATGACACCTGCAATTTTACGACGTTACAAATGGAGACTAAAATGCTAAAAACTAAATGGATTATCAAATCAACTGAGATATTCTTGTATATCTTGTCTTGTTGATTGATAAGAAGTTACAAAGAAGTTGAGGTTGAAGAACTGTTATTGTATTGTAAGGCTAACATAATTTATCTTACTTTTCTAAAAGTGAAATCTTCAGAACTTGGCACCCATCTCTCATCATTACTTTTATCCGCAAAATCTACTACCTACTCTTATTTTTAGCTATCCCTACTAGTATTATAAATAACTCTGTCTGTCTGTGTCGCTTTTACGCCTAAACCACTACACAAATTTTAATGAAATTTAGCAAGATAGATTGAGTCCCGGGAAAGGACACAGGATAGTATTTATCCCGGTTTTTGAAACAGGGACGCCACCAAGTTTTTCTGTGATATACAAAATTTCACGCGGGCGAAGCGCCGACGGATAGCTAGTTCTTAATATTATTGAATTTGGTTTTCTTAAGCTTATGCTTGCAAAAGCTCCCGAACAAGGCAGCTTATTCCTGAAGCTTACGCTAAATAAAGTACATGTTTCACGACGATGCAGCAAGATTCCCGATTGCGGGAAAGAATGGGATTCGCTGACTCATCGTGATTTAGTATCAGATTCTACATCAGGGTTTTAGGATAGACATAACGGGACTATTCCCACCTCTCGTTCCCACCGCTGCAACTCCTGTGTAGCCAGGATCCACAGCTTGACCGCCAATAAAAACTCAACCAGTGAAGGTCAAGTTTGTCCCGGGGGAAAGTTAAAACTGTCATAAGGATAGACATGTTACCATCAATGTAACAAAAGAGGCTGACAAAAGGTGACTGAGTTCCTTCCGCCACTTCTTCTCAGCACCAGCCCATATGTTGTCCCGAAGTGATGGTAGAGCAAGCTATATTTGGGACGTGTATAAGCGCCGTGGAAAGGGCCTCAGTACTGAATAAATTATTTTATTTGATAAACTTTTTTCTTCATATCCGTGTGATGTCACTATACCATGTCGTCGTCGTCGACATTATGACGTTGCTGTCACGAGCAATGTGTTCTATTTTTGGGCATATTGCTGCGACACCGGCCCGACCCCATTGTCACATCTCCCTTTAGTTTTTGTGATCTGTGGTATTTTTCCCTTTCAAGAAACAGTAAAAAGGTTAAATAATTTCTAAAGCTACCAATTCATTTTCCTCTTTCCGTATCAGTACAGTTCCGTAGCACTACAAACATTTACTCAATACATTAAATATGCCTCGGGCCTACCCTAAATATTAGAGGAGATTGAGCGTAGTCGTATGTTGGGGCAATTTATACAGGCTGAAATCAATTACCGGCAGTCAAGCAGAGGTGTTTACTGAAAATCTTACGTAAGATTAAACGGTAGAAAATTATTTTGAAGTGACTAAGTTGGTTTTGATTTATAAAGAAAAATAGCGGCCGCCTGCGACTTCGTACGAATTAATCCCGTATTACCCCCTTAGGGGTGGAGTTTCGTAAAATCCTTTCTTAGCGGATGCCTACGTCATAACATCTACCTGCATGCCAAATGTCAGTCAGTCAGTCACCTTTGAGTAGATATTAGTGCATTGTCAATAGACTACAATCAAAAGTAGTATGAAGTAATTTAACTTGCTTATTTGATTACTGAAAATGAAGTAGCGTTGGTTCGTTTTACGAAAGGTCTCAATATATGTTTGTGACTGATACTTACGGCACGTTAACTTAACGTTTTTTGCAACAAGAACGTATTACTTACAATTTATTAGACTGATAATATGCTGTCAAAATGGCAATACTGCAACAGAATTAATCTTTTTATTTAAAGTCTTGATTTGAGTTAAATTAAAGAATACAGTTACAGCAGTCTTTCAGAATACAAACCATAACACTTTAAACAAGTAAAAATATACAAACTAGTTTAGTAAGATGGACTGCCGACGTATTTAATTCTTTTGTGTGAATTGTAAGAGAGTAATCAATCAGAACGCAGTTTTTGCATCATCTTTCTTCATTAACAACTCTCGTTCATAAATATTTGAGCAGGCAATTTATTCCAACATGACAGATATTAAAAAGTAGGCTGAAATCGTCATCTTTGTCGCATTAGTTTCTTTCAGGCCTTTTGGAATTGAAAAGTTTATTTTTACCGCGACTTTTGACATTATTACAGCTTATTACGAGTACACCTATACATATATTAACAGGTACCTTTAAGTTAGTGACCTGTTATGATTTCAATAATAAAACTACTTTTGCTAGACATACAAGTTGTAAGGTCAAGCTGTAGGTAAATACTTAAAAAAAAATTCTGCGTTAAGACACAATTCTCTTTTTAAGCTGCATTTAATATGCATCCCACGCATTCTGTCATACAAAGAAAAGCGCTGAGATTGATCTAATATTTTTGTTTATTGTTACACCCTGTATTATAAGACGAAAACAACAATGACGAAGTGGATTTAACTTTTCCCGATAAAAACTCCAGCTTTCAATCCAACTGCTGAGCTATTTCCATTAATCATGTTGTTTTATTGATCCTAAGATCGGAACTTTTGCCTAATTTTGGGCAACAAAAACTGGTTAAATTGATTTATTTCTTCTCAGTACAGCCAAGACAAGATCATTCAAAATAAACAATTTCTTTTTAAATGTTTGACATAGTTTGGAACTGCCTTGCTACAAGTTAAAATTTCCTAAACTTATGGAAAAAGAAGTTACGATAGAACTACTTATTTATCTCAGTTTCTTGTGCTGCTTCTTTAGGACCCAATTAATTGTCCTGAAGACTACCTCAACATGATGAAATACTTCGTTCGTTTCAGCCAAATGACGTCCACAGCTGGACAAAGGCCTCCCCAAACATTTCCATAACGATAGGTCCAACGCTGCCCGCATCCAGGCACTTCTTGCGACTTTCACCAGATCGTCGGTCCACCTAGTGGGGGCCTACTCGCCCACACTACGTTTTCTGGCCTGTGGTCATACTCTTAGATGACTGTTAAAAAGTTTGCAGTCATTAAAAGTTTAAATTTATACTCCTATCACATGTTACCTAATTCTCCTATAAATGAAAATAAATGAAAAGCAATAGCTTATGGATAGAGTCTGAATTTGGTAATAAATTAAATTATACCTAAAGAAGACTTACGGTAAATAACTCGTGCCCTATTCGTATCGACTTACGTTACTTTTGATTCAATTCCGTCCAGCTTCTGTTCTTTGTACGGCGAAGGAATAATCTCGAACCTAATGAAATCGGACTCGCGAGGGCTTCAAATCCGTTCATCAAAATTATACGTCCTCTCTAATCTCTTATTCAATACGAAATCTATTCTTTATCTTCAAAGCCAAATATTTTTTTGAATAAAAGATAGAATACTGAATAGTACTTATACAAACCATTAAATTTATTTTAAATTAATTCAAAAGAGTACGTTGTCTTCCAGCGAATTGGTAAGATAATTTGAAATGAAATAATATCCTAACAAGTGCGTAAGTGCGGGGATCAAACCTGCGACCTCTGGTACATAATTCCCTTTTAAAGCATTATACCACGCGCCTATCAAATATTTCTTAAAGGTTAAAATATTAAGATTCTTCTTAGCTTATTCGATTTGTTTTGACATACATAAGTAGCACTTAAATGACGGTTTTAGTTATGAATGACATAAATCGGTACTAAAAATATTCGGACCCTTAGACATGAGACCTCATAAATTAGTCAATTCCAAAATCTCAAAGCCTTGAGCTCAATAATTCAGGTTATTTATCAATACCCCAGTGAAAAATGGGACGAATACTAGGGTGTCCCGTCGTTGTATGGGAAAAAAAATTTTTTGAGCTACGGTTACGCAAGAGGTATCAAAAGTTGCGTTTTGACATATAGATTACGATTAGCATTAAATTTAATGAGATATCTGTCATCTTGAGGCCTCTACCTGTCCTTAAAAATTTTTTAAATTGCTATTTTAGGGGTTCCTAACATAAACTATTAATAATACAAAAATAGCGTTTTTATGAAATTTGAGGGTACACAATGAGTCACAGCAAGGTTTAAAATAGTTTAAAAACCAATAAATCCATAAATACTTTCAAAACAGAATTGGCTTTTTGACCAGAATTAGGCATTTACGCGCGCGATTTTAATGTATTCCTAATTAATCCATGGGTCAGCCAAGTTATCGATTTAATTTGAGGATACTCAATTCCCTTCTCACAGCAGGTTAATAATTTTATTACGCTATTATAAAACAATGATTGGCATCTCTAAGTGGAAGCTAACAAAAATGGCAGTCAATTTTAGAAAATCAACCATAACTTGAAAACCATATGTCCGATTTTATTACTTTTTTATTTAAATGATAGCTCTACGTGTGCGCTTGATATTTTGTATAATAAATTGTATCGATAAAATCAACCTTTAGTTAGTAATTAAAGGAAAATTGATTTTTTTTACATTGTTGAGATACTACTTTTTAAATCATTTTTTTACAAAATGTCTTATACTCTACTAAATGTTTTACACGAGCCAAAGAAGTGTATTAAATTGTCTTTAATTTGATATATAACATGTATGCGTTTCATAAATAAAAATATATTTTTACTTCCGTTGAAGTTCACCATTAATAAAAACCTGCGTAGACAACAAAAACTTCAGCTAGAAAGTGTTTGTAACGTACATAAATGTTATTTATATTTAATAGTATGCTAAAACTATTTAACATGTCAATTAGTATTCTGTTTAAATATAATATTATAAATATTTTTGGCTAGGTAGTTTTTACCTGAAAAAAATCAAAAAGTATATTACTGCCATATATTGCTATATTTTTATTAAATTTATGCTAAAAGTATGTAATATTATACCAAAAAAGTGCGGTGCGATACCTTACAGCAATAAAACCTCAACAGAAATAATACCAACAGCCTCGCCGAAGGAGTAGAAAATTTGAGAAAAACAAGTCAAAATATGAATTATGCTAGTTCGGACCAAACCTATTCCTCACTGAAAACAGTCTGCCATTGCCTGCAAATCATATCTTAGGGTTCAACTGCCACTGTTATTACAAAATAATATGAAATAATTGTGGAAAAAATATATTAGATGATAAACAGTGAAGGGCTGATTAAGTGATTTTTTGAGACATAAAAATGCCGGTAGAGCCCTTGAGACATTATTTTATATTTTTTTAATTATTTTTACGGTAATCTACATCTTATGACGCAACTTTTGAGGGGTCTTGTGTAGCGAAAATATAAAAAAAGATATTTCGGGACACCCTAACGAATACTGAATGATAAATGGACGAACGCTTATCTCTTGAGCAAAATACGCCAATTTCTTTTGTTTCGTTTTTGAGAAATCATCTTGGAGACCTTTTGTTGCGTAATTGAATACACAAATGACTTATCTTTTTATTTTTAACCGTATTGTCAGAGTTTTGGGAAAATAAAAAAAACAAAAACCGATAGGCTTATTGTAAATTGATGTTTTTAGATGGTGGCTCAAGATCCTCAACAAACTTGTTATTCAAACATCAAGGCGTTACAAACTTCCTCATTAATGATTATTTAATGAACAATGTGGGCCCAGATCAAAAATTCTGCCAGTTTCCGCCAAAACCGGTTCCAAGTCCCAAATAAATGAACCCCGGGGCGAAGTAGAGCGTTCCTCGTTTTGCGCTGAATATTGCAGGCAAGCTGAAAGACGCCAGAACACTGCTTCTGGGTGACGTGAATTTTTAAATACATCGACGCTGCCCGCGCCTTGGCATCTTTGCGATAACAGTTTTGAATACGGAATTCGGGTATGTTGTTGTTTTAACGCGATCTTGTTACGGAGCCTGGACTCGATCTGACGTTGAGCCAAGAAGTTTGTGCTGAGCTTTTGTTTGAACCAAACCAGATACTTTCTGGTGCATGCAGTTTCGTCGCATGTACTTACTAGTAGATAGTTTTCTATTAGCTCATGTGTGTTACATTTGTATTTCACCAATCATTTCCATAGCAAATAATAATTATTCAGAACTACAAACAGAATCAAAGAGAAACAAATATGTTAACCGTCTCAAGATTATTTGTTACAAGAATAATAAAATAATATTTTTCATACCAAAAATGACAAGAATGCAATCCTATTTTTCATTTCTATTTCCTATTTTCACCCTCAACTTTTTGTTGGCCAACAAGATTACCTATGTCCGTATTTTTAGTCTATTTATCCCAGTCCTAGATCTAACCTATATTTTTACCTGAATTCAGCAGTCTACGTGTGGGAACTTAACGAAGATATAACGAACGTTGTGTTATACCCAGCCTTATTCCCAACTAGGCAAGATTAAAGAGGCCATTCCCAACTTTTATTATCTTAAATCTGTCCCTAATTCCGCCTTTTTATGCGCCACCGAATGCCTGACGAATCCCATTTTTTCTGCTCCTTTATTCAAACCTTTCGGGACAATATTTATACAGTCCTCGAGGATTACAGTGGAATAACCCTTCTGCGACGAACCCTTCACTGTCAGTCAGGGTCCATTAGATCAGCAGGGGTGCACAAAACATGATTACGAAAGTGTATCGATGAAGGAGGGTGTGACAACTGACAACTTCGTCGACAAGACGCCAGTTTTAATCTGTGGGGCGTGTTTTATATCTTCGGACAGTGTTATTTATGGAATAGTACCTAAAACATAAAAAGTTACGTATTATGTTGTGTCAGCGTGAGAGCATTTTAAGTGCCATTAATGGACAAAATCCTAATTATGGATGGGTACTTATCAGTTATCTACAAAAATATCTTAATCGAAATATCGATGTTTCTGCATCGATATTCGATAATTTATTGATGCAGCCCTAGACCTGTCAGGTTCCCGACAAATTGGGTTGTTTCTTTTGCTCCACTTGAGGTTAAAAATTCAGTGACTGCTTTCCTATGCCTGAAAGCGTGACTGTAAATATACAGGCTGTGGTAAATAGCTTAAGGCCTTCCTCGATAAATGGGCTATCCGACACATAAATGTTTGGGACGTGTTTAAGTGCCCTGGAAAGGACCTATGGACTGAATAAACTATTTGAATTTGAATTAATTAGTTAATTTGCAAAAATCTAATCGATAAATCGGTTTCTCCAAGCCTGCGTACGTTGTCATACCTAATTAATACTAGCTTTTGCCCGCAGCTTCATCCGTCAAATTTAGTTTGTCAATGATCGTCATAAATTATAGCCTATATGTTATTCTGGGTTATTTATTTATTTGATCACCAACAAACCTTGTTACTAACAAGTAACTTAAATTATAAACAATAATACTATAAAGTTTCATCAAAATCCGTTCAGTAGTTTTTGCGTGAAAGAGTAACAAACATCCAGACATCTATTAGTTCTGTTGTTTGTTAGTTTTCAAAAATCCAAACCTTCCAATCTCAAAACAAAAACTAAGTGCCACTTACCTACTTCCATTATCCAAAGATGACTTATGAAAATATTTACCATACCATCGCGACGGTAATAATCGTATGTTATTTACGAAAAAAGTGCGTTACCGACACGCGTGTCACAAACACTGATTTACGCCAGAGGTGAGAGGTTCATACATAACAGAATAAATACATAACGCGCTTGTAAATAAATCCTCCACTTTGATATGTGGCCTCTTATACCTCCACTAGCGGGATGTGGAATCATTTTTATGTATTAGGATATAGGTATGAGCAGGTAAAAGAAAGAAGATAGATGAACGGATAGTAGAATATAAGTTAGAACACTGAGAACTGAGTTTGTTGCGGCGCTTCTTCTCAGCACTTGCCAAATGTTTGTCTCGAAGCGCTGGTAGGGCAAAAAAGAATGAGACATGTAAGGTAGGCTTCAAGAGCATTTGACGATTTGTAAGAAATTCAATTAGTACAATTTTTTTTATGTGACAGGAGGCAAACGAAAATAAATATAATTTAGATTTTTGATTTCGAACACTGCAAATCTTGGATAGGGTTATTTTTTACATATTAGGATAGGTGTAATAGACGCCAGGACTTTGAGTAGGTATATTTACTGCCTTAAACAACTTGATAAGTTTTCTGAAGAAATCGCTTGGGGCCCAGCTCACGCACTACACCTCCTTGTGACTGAGTTTCTTGCGCTGCTTCTTCTCAGCACTGGCCCATTCATTGTCCCGAAGCAGTGGTAGGGTTGATACTGGGACGTGTAAAAGTGCTTTTTAAAAGCCTATTTGCAGAAATAAATGAGTTTTAGAGTTTTTTGGGTTATTTTTTGAGTAGCCTATGATAATACGTAGAAGGAAGAAGATCAATGAACGGTTAGTAAAAAAATATGAGGTAGAACACTGCACATTTTAGGGTTAGCATTAATTGATAAATCTTTCTAAATACCTACTTCAAGCAGGCTCATCAAAATAAAATTAATTTCAGACTTGTGAGAGCCCAAAGTCCGAGTTCCGGCCGTTGTTTTGTTGAAATGAACTACAAATTGGTCTAAATATTGAAATTCAATCAATCTAAACCTCAATCTATGTTTGGAATTGGATCGAGTCTTGAGGTTCAATCTGTAACTACGTACCTAACTGTATCAGACAGACCACGGTTAGTATGAAAGCTTACCACCATCTTACTTTAACAAACGTCAAAAGTTTCTTAAACTCCACAAAAAAAAAACATCGGTTATGGATGTGGTTACTATTAAAGTAAGATGGTGCAACTCAACCGAAGTCATTGATCATTTCCTAAACTATTTCAACACGTTGATGATGATTGTAAATAATCACTCGACTTCGTACGCGTGCATCCCCTTTCGTAAAATCCTTTCTTAGCGGATGCCTACGTCATAACATCTACCTGCATGCCTTTCAGCCCGATCCGTCCAGTGGTTTGGGCTGTGCGTTGATAGATCACTATGTCAGTCAGTCAGCCACCTTATAGTTAGGTACATTATTATATTTAGATTTTAGCGGTGCGATGTCTTGATGTTAATATAATAATTATTCAAAGTTAACAGCTAATAAAGCTTACCAACATTTTTACTTGTTTATTAAAGAAAATAATAAATGTCGCGGTGTTTACTAAATTAAAAAACATTTTTCCTCATTCTGTTAGTAAGCACACAAATTAATATTAATGAAACAAAGTTCACGCAATTTCGTTGGTACCGCAGCTTATAATTTACAATTCAATTACTTTTCAGTTATGGCATAAGTTTTAGACGCCAACCAAATTGAGAGTCACCAAGAGAGACATCGCTCCAACGGGCTTATTCCGAAAAAACGTTATCAGAAGGTTCGAATATAGCCATCCTTATCACGCAAAGCTGCTACCAGCATGAGTGACTGTGACAGATAGACCGGGAACTACGTAAACAGTATCAGAGTAGCCCTGCAGATCCGTATGGAATGTTATTTTTGCTGTTGCTCGAATGCGACAACCTTCCCCATGGGACTGACAAAAGAATTTTCATTTCCCCAAAGAATTGATCAGCTTTTAAGAGGAAGGAAAGTTTTTGAATTTTTCTGGGTGTCTTGTGAACTGTGGGAATTGAGGTCACAAACGGATGGACGTGTGTTTATGTCCCTTAAGGAAAAATATACATTATATTATATCATTACAAGCTATAGATCGTTTTATCCATGAAGACGCGCCCCACCATTTAACTTGTACTGTCCACCAAAGTGTTAAGAAAGATGATGAACACAGACGACAGATAAGATGGCTGTCAGTGACTGTACAAAGCAAGAAATCGTGGGTCTCTAGCAGCTCTCTTTACGTCCAGCAGAAATACTAGAGTGTGAATCAGCTGATATGATGATGATTGATATCTATACGAAGCTGTGGACCCAAGCTACATACCTTTTCTTAATTCCCTTTATAAAAGAATAATAATATTACTAACGGGATTCCTACCAATGTACCTTACTTATGTCATGGCGCTTGCAACAGTGCCGAAATATCGGAACCTCGTAAATAAGGGACATGTAGCAATCCCGTTAATAATTGTTATTCTATCTAATGTTAGTGACCATAAAAATTAAAAACAATATGTCCCTTTACAAAAGTCAAAGTGGATATGACCACTCGTGTCGAGAAGGGTCATCTGTCCATTTCCATATAAAAAGTCTCCATGATTCATTGTCTAAGTGATGTCCAGTGTCCAGGCGACCTTTAAAAGGTCTGTTTTGTTCTAACCCTCTGAACTCAGTTGAAAATGTCCAGATGCGATCTGAATTATACACGACGGGGTGAAGACGGGGTAAAGTGGATGGCGATGTTCCCGTCACTTTGCCGCCTCTAAAAAGGGTTAATGCCGTTGTTTTTTGTTTTAGCAGTGTATTATAGGTTGCCAGAGCTCAACCTTCAGTTGCTGCTAAGTTTTTTTGGTTTTCAAGCTTTAATAGACAGATCTTCTGTACATTCACATTGTTATTTTATGAGGAGAAGTATTATACAAAAGTGTTTCTTTCATCATCATCATCATTTTCAGCCATAGGACGTCCGCTGCTGAACATATGCCTCCCCCAATGGTCTCAACATTGAAGTGTTTCTTTATTCTAATCAAATTATTAACTACTAGCTTTCCGGGAATTTTGTCTGTCATAGAAAACCTTTCACACGCGCGTTCCTGTTTCAAAAACCGGGATAAAAACAATCCTATGTCCTTTCCCGGGACTCAAACTATCTCTATGCCAAATTTTATCAAAATCGGTTCAGTGGTTTAGGTGTGAAAGCAAGACTGACAGACAGAGTTACTTTCGCATTTATAATATTATGTAGTAAGTTTGGATTACTATTACAGCTAAAATTGATGGAGGTCAGAAGCAAAAATATGTGCTCATACAAATCAAAGGAAAGCAATAATAAATCTGTGGGGTAATTCAAATGCATTTGTCGACAGTAGAAATCGTCTGTCAAATAATTTTCTAGTAATCAATTTTGAACAGATTGTCAAGGTAATACAGTTGAAAATTGAATATCAAAGCCAGACGACGTCTAATGTCATTCTGAAGATAGTAGATGCCAAAGAAGAACGGTCATCTGTGACCCAAGCCCGACAGAAACGAGACATACCTCAATTTATTTGTCATGTCTTAATTAGTTAAATTATATATTTTTTATATTCGAAATCTATGTATAACACCAAAATATTAACCTTTGTTTTTGTTCAGGCCTTATACAAAAACTAATACAAAATGCCTATTTATCACCAAAATTGGTAAATGTATGTACCTAAATGTCTATTACAGCTGCTATGGAATGTATCTAGGCGACCTGGAGATACAGCCGGATTATACAGGGTGGTTATAAATATGGAACGATAAGTGATCTCACTCGATTATTTCTAAACTATACAAGATATCGAAAAACTAGTTACTGATTCTGAAAGTGCTTCACGAGCTCTTTCAAATGGTACCAATAAATAGGTTACAGATTATGGAAGCTGGTGACACTGAATATTTGAATTTTATAACTTCTTGTTTCCACCCTGTATAATCCGGCTGTATCTAGATGGTCGCCTAGATACATTCCATAGCAGCTGTAATAGACATTTAGGTACATACATTTACCAATTTTGGTGATAAATAGGCATTTTGTATTAGTTTTTGTATAAGGCCTGAACAAAAACAAAGGTTAATATTTTGGTGTTATACATAGATTTCGAATATAAAAAATATATAATTTAACTAATTAAGATATGACAAAAAAAATGAGGTATGTCTCGTTTCTGTCGGGTCTGGGTTTTTTTTGTATGGGGCGTGACCGTTCTTCTTTCCAATATCGCGTCCGAAGACGGTGAACTTTTTTTTTTTTGTCAATATAGTGGTCTATAAGGGTCATAATTAGTGGATACCGACGATTTTCGCGCTGTCATCTCAACGACTGCCCACCCTGTGCCCACATAAGAAAAACTAACAACGGTTTAAAACCTGAGGTTTCAAAATTCCTTTAAAAACATCCAAAATAACTTTTCCCCAAGAAATAGACTCAACACAAATCTTTTAAAATAAAAATAAGAACTCAAAACAGAATTTTCACCACTCATAAAACAAAGCTTTACAAAACAAAAATCCGAAGCTTTCAGCAACTTTTCAATTTTAAGTTCCAAGTATTTAGCTGAAGAGATTTTCTCTATTGCTCGGATAGTTGCGAGCTTGTGCAACGCTTTCTGCGCGATGCACTAGTTGCTTGCTATGGAATTGTTTATAACTTTTTAGTTTTAAAAAATTTATTTATTTATAGAAACCAACAGCGATACATTGAAAATGTTAGTTATAAGATTTAGACTGATAGTATAGCCAATGATAGGTTTCCCTTTTTGGAATTAAAAATTGGAGGAAGTTGATTTCTTGACTGTCTTTAATGTAGTTTTATCTCTTTTGTATTTGGACCCGATTGATCTTTTATGATCTGCGAAAAGGAGAAAGGGGCGTTATTACGTATTTGACGTTATTACTTGACCAAATACAAATGATTTCATATTATAAGCTGATTGTTTTAAAAATATAAATTGTACCTACTATTGATAGGGCTACCAAGTGGTTTGATTTCATATTATAAGCTGTTTTTTTATTTAAATGAAAATTTTACTATTGATAGGGCTACCAAGTGGATGTATTATCACTTATTAGGAATCTGATGACGAAATGTTTTTCCTACTTAATAACTCACGTGTATTAGAGAGATGTTTTTCTGGTTGAATTGACCAACAGAATGTATGTGTAAAAATCATTCGGCATTGCATAAAAGTTGTGACGTTATCTATCAAAAGTAATAAAATGCTATGCATTCGAATATTCAATTTGTTGGCGTGTGGCATGCGAAGTATTTTTTACATTTTGAAATGTTGGTTGGCTGTTAGATTTATTTCAACTGGATAAATCACAAGCTTCAGTGATTTTTGCTGGCAATAATATTGAGCAAAATAATAAAAATGGTTACAAAAAGTAGATAACTGTACCTACAAAAAAAAGAGTTTTTAAAATGGATGCCATAGGTGTATGTAGAGATCATCATCAGGTCATTCAGTAGGTATTCACTGCAGGAGTAAGTTGCTCTCTAATTTACCAGAGGCAAATGGAAAATTTGGCTGGGGGGGGGAGGGTAATAAGTGTCATAGTCACCACACGAGTGAGTAAGCCTGGCGCGGCAACCAAATAAAAAGCCTAACAAAAGCCGGGCAGGCCGGACAAGACCGTAAAAAGCCAAACATGGCAACCCTGGCGGCACTCCCTACGCTGACCTGAAGGGTTAGGGTTGAGAAGGCCTGATGTGCACAGCACCTACGTGGGACACTATTTNATATTTAATTTTATTGTATCGTTTTATTTACAAGAATATTGCCTTAATTTGTTAACTGTTTTGTATAAAAATACCTATAATGTCGCTAATTACTGCAGCTTTGTTATTATATCTCGCCAAATAGAGATGCAGTGCCTTAAAACGTTTTGTGTTTATCAAAACTTTTGTGTATTAAAAGGACTGTTCTTGTTAAAGCTACTTAAGTCTATGTCTATGTGCAATTATTATTATTATGTGCATGAAGATGACCATGTGTCTTGCAGCATAGTATTATGTTCTCTGGTCACTGCCACATCGCTGTTGTTGTATAATTACATGTTATTGTTAAGGCTACTTAAGTCTATGTCTATGTGCAATTATTATTATTATGTGCATGAAGATGACCATGTGTCTTGCTGCATAATATTATGTTCTCTGGTCACTGCCACATCGCTGTTGTTGTATAATTACATGTTACTGTTAAGGCTACTTAAGTCTATGTCTATATGCAATTATTATTATTATGTGCATGAAGATGACCATGTGTCTTGCTGCATAATATTATGTTCTCTGGTCACTGCCTCATCGCTGTTGTTGTATAATTACATGTTACTTTGTGGTAAATATTTAGAAATCAAACAATATATCATAGATTTGCTGAAAACTTTATTGCACACAGCATACTTTCACCGTATTACAGCAGTGAGTGTTTTGAGAGCTGATAGAAATTATGCATTTGGTCGTTTCCCAGAATTTTTCACGCGCTGTCGATTGGCTTGGAGACTGTTTCTTGACATGCGGCATCTGACAATAATTAGAATTCACTTAAATAGTTCCAAATTTATTTTCATCTCGTACTCTTTTGTTTTTCAATTTATTAAAAGTAAATACTTTACAATTGGATTCCTAAACCCTGGCTCCCTAGGCACACGGCACGAGGAGTTTGTGGTTGCATTGGAGAATCGTTCAGTAGACATAATGGCCATAAATGAGACGTGGCTCAGATCGGGTGAGGAAAAACGGGCACCAGCGCCACCTGGTTATAAACTTCGCCACATACCGCGCCCCCCAGGCGTGCGCGGGCGAGGCGGAGGGGTTGGTTTTTATATTAGGGATGGTATTAGTACGCGACAAATAAAACCCCCACACTCAGACTCGGTTGAGCAAATGTGGCTAAGCATCACATTGGGGGGACTCAAACTGGCTATAGGAACAGCTTATCGCCCTCCGTGGCTTGGTGTGGACATTTTTATTGACGCTCTTACTCAGTCAGTTGGCGCTCTCTCAATGTTCGATCACATTATTCTTGTAGGGGATTTCAATATTAATATGCTTGCTATCAATGATACTAACACAAAAAAGCTCACGGATTTCTTTCGGTCCTTAAATTTGGAACAATATGTAACTCTACCAACTCATTTCACAGATCATTCCGAGACACTTATAGATATTGTCTGTAGTACCATCAAAATACCGAAAATTAACGTTGATTATATCCCTGATTTAAGCAGTCATGCCTTTATCTCGTTTAGAATACGCCTTAACAAACCTAAAACACCTTCGAAATTTATATGTTACAGGCCTCTCAAGGATATCAATTTAGACGAGTTTGATGCGTTTGTGAATTGTATTCAATGGGAAAAATTGATTGGCGAGGATATTAATGAATCCATACTGTGTTTTAATGCCTATATACTGCACGTATTTGATGTATATGCTCCCGAAGGCCGAGCTTATATTAAGAGGCCAAGCTTCCCTTGGATAACGCCAACCATAAAGCAAATGATGAGTTTGAGGGATAAAGCTCACGTCAAGTGCCGTCGTACTGGTAAAGATGCTGATATCAAATATTATAAAGAGTTGAAATCAATTGTAAATAAGGCCATGTACAGCGAAAAGGCAGGATTTTTCCGCAAAAATATTAACCAGCACACTAAGGATCCCAAATTGCTTTGGAATAATATTAAAAGAAATATAGTGGATTTTAAAAGTAAACAATCTGTAATACCTTCTCACATTAGCGACCCAGATATTATCAATAGCCATTTTCTCCTGGTACCTGGTAATGATAACGCCACCATTTCGGATCTTACATATTTTGAATACCATCGGTTTGGTTCCTCTTCATTCAGCCTTCACACAGTTGATGAATCATACATATTAAAAATAGTCACTAGTATATCAACTAATGCAATGGGTGTCGACGGGATCTCCCGCGATATGATCATCTTAACGATGCCAAGGNGGCTATAATAAATAAATAATAATAATAAATCTTTATTTGCCCGTAAACATGGTATACAAAGATGGAATATTCATAATGTTTCAGACATGTTTAGCCAGAGAATTAAGCATGCAAATTATAGTAAAGAAAACTCAAAACAATGCTCAAAGTTTAGCCGGGCCTTACAGTTAATAATTCTTTAATGTCATAGAAGTTCTGTGAGACAAGCCAATTATAAAGATGCGCCTTAAATTGATAAATATTTAATTCTTTAAATTCTTTGGGTATATCGATAGTGGAAGTATCAATTATTGTAAGGGACAAAACACGACTTTTCAGGAGAGCCAAAAAACGTTTTTTTTATTCTTTTTACCTCAATATCTTTTCATGTGATGATACAATTTAAATACTTTCTATGACAAAGTTTCTTAGATTTTTCTCTACTTTCATAATATAAACGCTTTATTTCGGAAAAAATGGTAGTTTAAAAGATAGCATGTCCCTTACAATAAAAAAACAAGCTTGACTGTACCTTACAATGTTGGAATTTCACAATATGGAACGTCCTGTATGTTGTAAGGTACACTTAAAAATAAATATAAGATAGTAATATTATTGTAACTGACAATTTTAACAGTGAAGCATGATGTAAGTCACCAAAATATATTAATTATATTTGTTATTTTTGCTTTTTTATTTAAATATTCTTGAACCCAATTAGCCAGTTACCTAACAATTAAAATAAAACTATTCATTTTTCATAATTCAGTCGTTTATTATTATTATTAAGGTGGCTGACCAGAAAATTAAAGTAGATAATACTATAATAATATAGTAGATAATACTATAACACTTTGTTTACACATTTCAAAACAGTAACAAAAAAATAACTTCTTTATTTAATCAGTCTCGTATTTACTAACTTATTATGTTTAGTAACTTTAATCAGTCTTACAAACAAAATAACACCATCCCAGGTATTTTCCATACAAACTAATATTACAAATTATTCGAAAATAAATGCTTTAATTATTTTTTTGCATTTAGGTACAGATTTATTATGAAATACCAAGCCTTGTTTTATCAAAATCATTTTTCTCCTAATAAGTACCTATTTAGACATTGTCGGTTTCTGTAAGTACTAACACGTTAAATTTTAACCATTTAGGTTTACTTGCACAGTCTAGAGTAAAAATTTTAATTCAGAGTCAGTCCTTAACCCTGGGTTTAATCAATAAATTTGCATGTCAAATTAAATTATTGATATAATCTAGGGTTATGGACTAACTTGGATTTAAACTTTCACTCTGGATTATGCTAGTGGCCATTATTTTTGTGTTTTATTATATAAACAATATTAATTTCTCATAATTTGATTAGTTAAAAAATAGTTTTGTAAGACTTATTATTTTGGAATAATTTGAAAAGTTAGTTTATATGAAAACTTAGATTTTAACAAGTTAAACATTTCAAAATAATTCAAACAAAACATTCTTGCTTTATATTATTATAACACAAAACCAGAAACAATCAACTCATAACTTCTAATCATTATAAATTCTGTATTATTTAATCTTCATCAGTCCTACCGCCGATATCATCCTCATCAGTTTCATTAAGGGTGTCTTTTACAGGTGCTTTATAAGGAAGGTTTAGATATTCAGGATGAAATCTTTTTGGAATTATTCCAGAATCGCATAACTTTTTAAGGTCCATGTATTTTGGAATAGAAATTGGCAACCTTTCTTTATAAAGAAGTGGTAAATTATCTGAATTGCTCTGAATCATATTACAGCTTGTATTTTCTTCTGGAGTCTTTTTCTGTTTGCCTCTCTTTATAGTGCTCTTTCCAATTCCTTTACCTTTTTCTCTTCCTTGTGATTGTTTGGCGAGTTCTATGTAGTAAGTGGTTCCATTTTCTGACATGGTATATTTTACTTCCATTCTATCTAAGCTGCCTTTTTTAAATGTGCACACTCTTATATTTTTCATTCGCAGATCTTTATTTTTAAGGGTAGCAGGAGTAAATTCCATATCCGCTAAATTATTAAAATCAATGAACTCTGTATGTTCCATCACGTTTACAGAATATGGCTGAGGTTGTTTTCTGGAAGACTCCATAAAGGTTGGCCATTGAGATGGTGCCCAAACTATAAGTTTTTTAACTTCTCTCTCAATGACTGCATGCATACTGTCGACAGGCATATATGTGTGTCCGGCCAAAAGGTAATTAAGTTGTACTACTTGTAAATTTTTGGACTGCTTCAAGAAATGTTTAATCATTGAGAGTATTACTTTATTTTTGTTCTGGCCGGCGCAGTTATCGCAGTATAACAATAACGTTTTTACTCCTTTAGAATCAACTTCTTTCAGATATCGCAAAAGACATGTTGCTATTTCACAACTACCTCGCTTACCATCCGACTCCCCCCATGTGTAGCAATATCCGTTTTGCGTTCTACTCTCATACACTGTAAAATTATACACAGCATATTTTCTAGAATAGTATAACATCATACTTTCTCCACAGGGGGTGGCCAAAACTTTTTGGAGGTCGAAGCTAGCCACAATCAATGTGTCATCGGGTTTCATATTTTGATGAATTTTGAAACGCTTATAAGTTGCATCTTTTTCTAATAAGTGAGACTTCAATTCTTCATTCGTCGTAGTATCTGGATTGTTTTCTTAGTGCAAAAAAGACATTTGTCCTTTTTAGGTACATGAAATGCAAGGTTGTACTCATTAAACAAGGCTTTGAATAGCTTTTCACTTAGATAGGTTTTGCTTAGTTCCTGGCATTTTTTAACATATAATCTATATACATTTGACGTATTCCTAAATTGTTCAGGCAGATATAATTTTTTTGAGTTCTTTCTGGTGTAGTGGGACGGTAAGGCCGGTAATGTTTCAATGTATGTCCTGGCATAAAGCTTTGTGTTTTCGTCGTATTTGTCTGGAGCAGTCCGTGTTCGAGATTCATCGCTAGAGAGCCCTTCTTTTGCATGGCTAATATTGTATAAAACGAATGTTTGACTTATGTCCAATGTTTTAAGTATAAATTGCTGGCAGACCTGTCTCCGTCCTTCGCCTTCGTTAATAAAGTACTCATAGGTTGTCATCCGTCTGCTGACTATATTTTTCGTCTTTTTGCGTTTTATTTCGGTTGGTCTGCAGCATTGCACAATCCAATCTCGTTTCTTTTCATCAGTGAGTGCCCAAAAATAATCAAATATAGATCTCCTTCTTTCTTCTGTTATTTCATGACATTTCCTAAAACATTTTTTCTCTTTACAGGGATTTGCTTGTAACTTTCGGGCTTCTTTAACTTTACCAGACAATGTTACGTAAGATAAACCCTTTTCTTTTAAATTTTTTCGTGATTTGCGTTTATTTTCAGTTTTTCTTTTCTTTACAGGGACAACTTCTTTTTCTTTGGTTTTATTTCTTTTTGTTTTAGATTTCTTGGTTTTCTTAATTTTATCATTGTCTTCTGATTCATCTGAAGAATTGTCTTTTTCTGACCAAATTTCAGAACTTCCTGAAGAAAAATCTTGCTTTTCATCATCTATAAAAAAATCCATACAAGATTTTGCAAACTTCGACGTCACAGAGCGTTTCTTCTTGATAACAATGTTATCACTTTCGTCCTCGTTTGGTATCAAGGCATCACGAGAAGTACTAGGACGTGGGTCCTTATTATCACATTTTAGTTCTTCTGTATTATTTTGCAGGGCAAATATTGTTTCGTTAGTAAGTATGGTCGGCGATACTACGTGACAATCTTCTTGGGGTGCAATTAAGTCTTCAGATACAGTTTCTTCGCAGCCATCAGTTGGATTATGCAAGATAACAATCCTATCATCAAGTAATGATTCTGTCTGTATTATTTGTGTTGTCTCGTTTTCGTTAGTATTTTCGATTTCACCGAGGGTTTCAGGCATCACAAATGCGTCTGAATTGTTTGCGTCAGTTTCTGTTACTACATCAAGATGTTTTCCGCTTTGTACAATATTGATGACATATGTGTACGAAAAATTACTTTCATTGACATCATTATCACCCTCTGCAATATTAATTCTTTCCATGTTCAGCAACTCATTATTTCCAGACAAGGACAAAGCAGATGTGTTTAAGATGTCCATATTATTATTATCTTCAATAGTACATATAGTTTCGTTACTATCATTGACAATAATGTTGGATCTATCAATGTCCGCTTCTGTATCATTATAATTCATAATACTCTCTGAAGTATTTATTTGGTTTTCAGCAGATCTAAAAAGCGATTATTATTGTTAGTTACAAAAAAATAATTAATGTATGAGACAACAGTTGGCTGGTTAAATTATGGTAAGTATGAAAAGTTTTAAATAATTAAGTATAGAAAACAATCGAATTTAAATTTAGGTACCATTTTTTTGTAAAATTTTATTAACTTTATATATTATGTTTATTATGTAACTAAATAAAACAACAATCCTACATTCATTTATAAAACTACATTATTAGTGGCATGCTAAACAAGGTTTCTGACGGCACAGATGAAACTAACTTACCCCTCAATGATAATACTTTTCATGTTCAGCAAATCATTATTTCGAGACAAGGACAAAGCAGATGTGTTTAAGATGTCCATATTATTATTAGCTTCAATAGTGCATATTGTCTCGTTACTATCATTGACAATAATGTTGGATCTATCAATGTCCGCTTCTGTATCAGCATAATTTATAATACTCTCTGAAGTACTTATTTGGTTTTCAGCAGATCTAAAAAGCAATTATTATTGTTAGTTCAAAAGTTCAATTAATGTATGAGACAACAGTTGGTTGGTTAAATAATAGTAAGTGTGAAAAGTTATAGATGACGTTATCGCAACTTTTCAATTTGCAAAAAAATCTATCTGGCATAAAAAGTACTAGGTTATAAAATAAAAAATCCTTCATTTAAAAAACTACATTATTATTGGCATGCTTAACACGGTTTTTGTCGGCACAGATCTAAAATTATAATAAGTATGCAGTAAAACAACTTACCTCTCAATGATAATTCTTTTCATGTTCAATAACTCGTTCTTTCGAGCTAGTAAGTCACGCAAATCATCATCAGTACTTTTAGACATTATGTAAACAGTGTTAAATATTTTAACAACACAATCATAACAGCCACAGATGCGGGTCGTGCACTAATCACGTAATTATAACAAAAAAACTTCAGGTTGCAACCTGCTCCGACGCGTAAGTGACCACCCCTCCCGCACCTCGTATTACTCTTGACGCGCTTATTTAGGGTAAGGAGCAAACATTATGGCTTCCTGTATGCATATTAACGTAAGGGACTAATTATGATAAATCAAAAAAATAAAATGACGTATGGTTCAATAAGTTCAAAAGTAAAAACCAACAGTTTAAGGTAAGGGCTAAATTTTATTATTAAAAAGACTTACTTTATTTTGTAAGAAGTAAAATAAATTTACGTCCTTTAAATCATTTTTTTTTCCAAAAGTCGTATTTAGATGACTAAAAATGTGTAAGGTAAGGGACATTTTTANGTTCACGCATTTAATTTTAATATGGGTAGGTACTAAAAGAAGTGTTTAGATTCGAAGCAAGAATTTTGTAGCGTTGGACTTGTTTATTTCATATTTTGAGTGTTAAAATAGTCAGTTGTTTGACGAAACGTGTAAAAGCTCACATTTTCGTCACGAATGGCGATTCGACTATGCTGGTCAGTTTCCCTTATTAAACTGAAGACTTTTGGAAAAAAAGTGGCTTTTTACTATTAAGAATTAACCATTCTAAATTTCTCTAGTGACGTTTCTGTCATATAATCGGATATTTCGGAAAAATAGGCGACCATAAGTTTCAAAGTGTTCCGAGCGCATGGGACTTTTGTTGGAATTGGTTCATCTTAAAACACCTCCATAGTCGATAGCTGATTATTTTCAGGATCATTATGCATAAATCCTTAATTCGTCAACTGTCACAATTTTAAAAACGGCTTTTAAAGCTTCTTAAACGTATTTATCAAACATTTCCAAAGACTAAACGACACAAGCGTCCTATTGAGCGTGTTGCCGATGCATAAAACCTCCGTAGAGGTTTTTCTCTTAGGTTTGATTTTATTAAAAAACTTGGTTTGATGTCTGTGTCAGTTGAAAAGTATTCCGTGCAAAAGCTGGTGGTTTACAATCACGGCATTAAAGAATGGAAAATGTGTAGATCGCAGTAGCCGGTTACTTACCTTAACTCCCTTTGAAGATGAGCAGGGTTTGCTTCGAGTTGGAGGTCGCATTGACGCAGCAGAAGACGTTAATCTTGAGATGAAAAGGCCCGTCATACTGGATGGAAGACACAGAGTGGCACGCCTCATTGTGAGGCACCATCACGTCAAGGCCGCTCATGGGAATCAAGAAACCGTCGTCAATGAGTTAAAGCAGAAATATTGGATTATTAACTTAAGACCTACCGTGAAAACTGTGGTGTCGCAGTGTATGTTGTGCAGAATAAGAAAATGCACTCCACGAATTCCACGTATGGGAGATTTGCCGCATGCTCGGTTGGCGCACCATAATCGTCCATTTACTTACTGCGGCCTAGACCTTTTCGGGCCCATGGAAGTAGCTGTAGGAAGGCGACGCGAGAAAAGGTATGGCGTGTTATTTACCTGCTTAACCGTTCGTGCAGTGAACATAGAAATAGTCCCATCGCTGTCTACAGACTCCCTAATAATGGCTCTAAGAAGAATGGCAGCCCGTCGTGGATGGCCTAGTCACCTGTTTTCAGATAACGGGACTAACCTTCGCGGCGCTGAAAAGGAACTGGCCAGAAGCATTGCCGGCTTAGACCAAGAAGCTCTGAAAAGGGAGGGAGTTAACAACAACATGACTTGGCATTTTATACCTCCGGCTAGCCCCCACTGGGGTGGGGCGTGGGAGCGTTTGATCAGGACTGTAAAAACGTCGCTTAAAATTGTCATCGGAGAGAGAACCCTAAGAGAGGAAACGCTATCGACGTTGATGGCAGAGGTGGAGAACATGGTCAATAGTCGCCCACTGTCGCATGTGTCAGTAGATCCGACAACGGGAGAGTCGTTAACGCCGAATCATTTTCTTTTAGGAAGCTCCTCAAATCTGCCTTGTATCGGAGAATTTGATGACACCGACTTGCATCTGAGAAAGCAGTGGCGGAAGGCGCAACGCTTAGCAGACATGTTCTGGAAAAGATGGGTGCGAGAAGTTTTACCAGACATGCTGCCACGGAAAAAATGGAACTCAGAGCAGGCGCCGTTGCAGGTGGGTGACTTGGGGTTAGTTGTGGACCCAAGTTCTACTCGTAATACATGGCCCAAAGGGATTATTCATCGGGTCTATCCTGGAAAGGACGGACGCATCAGAACCGTGGACGTCAAAACTAAGACCGGAATTTGGCGTAGGTCAGCGGCGCGCGTTGCCCCAATATCCTTGGATAGTGAGTGCTGTTCCAGCACTAGGGTGGGGAGTGTTGCCGATGCATAAAACCTCCGTAGAGGTTTTTCTCTTAGGTTTGATTTTATTAAAAAACTTGGTTTGATGTCTGTGTCAGTTGAAAAGTATTCCGTGCAAAAGCTGGTGGTTTACAGAGCGTTTGAAAAATGTTGTACATCCAGCGAGATAAAAACGTATTAACCATTATATGGTCATACAATATTTTATTACTGCTAGTGGAATTAATGCCTAGAATTATCTGAATCCTACGATATATCACATGACGAGGTTTCCCTTCCATTTTTCCGACAACATCAATGTTTTCCGTCACTAATAGTCATTTTGGACGACTTTCGCAAAGTTCTCTGGTGAGCCAATGACATACAATATTATACTTCTTAAACTAGCGTTTTACAATGGTAAAGGACAGATCTTTATCACCAAAAGTGAAATTTAGCTGACCGCTTCAGTTTTGTATTGATTACCCACGTCGAAAGTCATAATAAATCTTCGCGTGAAAATTTCCGCAAGTCAATTCCATGTTTTTGCAGTCAAGATAATTTTCAATTCAATGTTAATAATTCAAAACGTGCTCAAATGATAAAAAGTTTTGAATAAGGTTATAGTCAAAAATGTCAAACTTTTCATTAAAAGTATCAGATGTCGTCTAACAACACGTTATGTTGTCGAGGCTCACAACTTAAATAGTGCCCTAGTATTTACGGCTTTCTCGGGAAAAGTGGCATTGGTTCTGCCCTAACCACAGAATCAATAAGTACAAACGAATGCATGTCAAGCTAAACTTTGCAAAATCCTAAGTAGTTATAATAGGAGTTATTTGGAAACAAAAATGTGTAGTCTGAGGTACTATAATAATATCGACTGTACAATAGATGAGCTCGTAGTTTCATCATCACCATCATCAGCCATAGGAATTCCACTGCTGAACATAGGCCTCCCCAATACATTCCATACTGATCGTTAGCGGCCTGCATCTAGCGCTTTCCTGCTCCCTTTATGAGGTCGTCGGTCCACCTTGTGGGGGGGACCAATAAGGTAGTTAATCATCTACTTAAATAAAAGATTACCTAACTAGCCGAAGGTATTCCTACAGGTCCGCAATCATGAATAAACAATCAAAGGTTGCTCCCTTCACAAATTACGTAAATAACTAAAGTATTGTTTCGTTAATGATTCTGTTCGTTAAATGTTTTGTTAAAACTTTCTCTCGTATTTGAAGGGATTAACCCTTGTAATACAAGTAATGATGCAAATTGGAATTTCGTTTCCGCATCATCCGAATTATTTGGTAGAGATTAACGTTTGGGAATTTTGAGTTAGTATTCCGGAAGCATTTAACTAATACCCAACCCTTAGGTTTTTAGGGGTTATAGAGCATTTCATTGGTTTTAACGGTAACTTTAAACAGCGTAAAAGCTTTTCGTTTATTACTCGTACAATGTAACAAACACATAGGTGGACCGACGACCTGGTGAAGGTCGCTGGAGGTGCCTGGATGCGAGCGGCGCAGGACCGGTCTTTGTGGAAAACATTGGAGCAGAAACGACGATAATGTAATTAAAACATATCGGAAATATATTCACATATTCCAATGTGGTTAAAGCATCTTCTTAAATCAACCAGTTAATTGAAAATAAAGACGATTCCGAAACCAAAGCGATTCTTTCTTCGATGCACAAATTCTGATTGTGTTCGCTGAACGCCAAACTTGATTTAAACTTTAATTTAGTCGCCATTTTTCATGAAATTTCGATTAAAAATATCCCATAATTCATTTTCTGAACGGCACCCCGTATTTTACCTCAGAACTTGTGCAATTAAAAAAAGTGAATTGCAGCGCAAACTCCCGCCACTTCGCACATCGATTCGAATTAATTCGGAATTTCATTCCGGTCGGATAGTGCTGGGAAAGCGAATTCGAATGCACATGATAGAGTTGTGATATACAGGGTGACTCACTGGGGCCATTGGTGGGTGATCAAAGAAAAAATATTGATTCTACTGCTGCAACAACTTGCCTATGGGGACAATATCCAAACATAAACATACTGATTAGCTGTTTACAATTTCTTTTAAAGGTTTTTTTTTCAGTATTGAACTTCCTTCAAACCGTTTATGGAAAACCTTGGGGGAGCCCTTTGTCCAGCTGTGGACGTCATTTGGCTGAAACGACGAACTTCCTTCTCTTGGAGAAAGTAGTTGCATTTGAGCAGTAGAATCAATCCTTTTTATCTGATCACCCATCAATGTTATAACAGTAAACAATTATAATAATACTGGCTTTATAGAAAGTTACAAAAGAGTTGACGGTTCATCATATTCACAGAAAAAATAAAAAAAATGTAGAAAGTAAAATTAACAATTTAATCAACTAAAAAATTACTCTCTAGTCTCTCTTATTTCTAAAGTAGAAATTATTAATTTCACTTCATTTAGTATACCCTGAGATGCCGGAAGGCTCTTGGTGTTATTAATGTTGTTATAATTATCACGATATTAAAGCCATCCCTTCCAGTTATTGTCTCTGGAATTAATTATACGAATATTAACATTGTTTTAAGCAGTTCATAACATAATAATCTCTTCAAACAACCCTTTCTAACAACTTCAAATTCTAATCAAAATATTTGTTTCGACTAATTAAATTAGTAAGTCTTCAAATTTTGCTCTTAGAGAGCCTAAGCTTATTACATGTCTCATTATGTTTTTCTCTACCAGCGCTTCGAGACACACGATTGATAAGCGCTGAGAAGAAGCGGTCACAATATTTTTACCTAACATTGTTTAGTAAGGCCCAGAACAGACGGTGAAACGCAACTGCAACGAAACTGCAACTGCTAGTTACTTTTGAGTTGCATCTAAGTTTCTGCCATAGCGTCCGTTGAGAGACCACACATGACGCGACCAGTTTGAAACTTTCAGTTTCAGTTTCATTCATCAGAATCATCAGAAAGTTGCAGTTTCGTTGCAGTTGCGTTTCACCGTCTGTTCTGGGCCTAAGTTGAATAATATACAACTATTACACAATCAGAACTAGAATATTCAACAAACGGAAAAAAGATCGTGCAGTCAAACTCGACCTACATATTTTTACATCGGTGCAAATCGTTTTCGGATATCGGTCACATCACTAAATGACCGATCAGCGACCGCAGTGCCTGTAAAAAACCGACGCTTATTTGGCAGTCGAATGGCCCAACCGAATTTAGGACAGCGGGTGTGATAGTGTTGTATGTATAGAAATACATTAAGAGCCTGTTTCACTAGTACCGGTAAACCCTGATAGTTTAGAGGAACTTATCTGACAAATAAAGAAAGTTTGGTCTCAAACGTTAGTAGCAGACCTTCAGCCTAGCTTTTAGCCATCAGAAGCTTACAAGTTAAAAATATAACCCTCCTCTTGGCGCAGTCGGGTAAAAACAGTAACGACAATACGAGGGCTGCACTAAAAGTATCGGGAATGGAATATTTCCACTGTTCCAGTCATATTAAAATCTATTTAATTGCAAAGTCCAGGGTTTTAAAAATCGTATACCATTTATTTATTTAAAAAAAGATTCTCGGTCGTATCACAAGGTCTTGTCAAACTTGTTTAGTCGTTGAGAAAATGGAATTGACTCGAGAAAATTCAAGAGCGATGATTTATTATGACTTTTGAAGTGGTTTAACACAAAAACAGTGTGTTGACCGGATGATTTCTGCATTTGGTAATGAAGCCCCATCCAAAACCACAATTTATCGCTGGTTTCCTGAATTTCAACGTGGACGTGTCAAGCTCAGTGATGATCCCCGTCAAGGTCGTCCAAAAACTGCAGTCACCTAAGAAAACGTTGATGCTGTGCGTAAGCTGATTGAAGAAGATCGACATGTGATATACCGCGAAATTCAGGCAACTTTAGACATTGGCATGAGTCAAATACAAATAATCTTGCATGAACAATTAGGTGTAAAAAAGTTGTTTTCCCGATGGATACCGCATTCGCTCTGTGAAGAGCAAAAAGCGGCTCGCGTTACTTGGTGCGTCAGAACTCTCGGGAGATTACATGCAGGATCCTCAAATGCTGTATACAACATCGTATCAGGTGACGAATCATGGATATACGCGTACGAACCCGAAACAAAAAACCAGTCACGAGTTTGGGTGTTCGAAAATGAATTAAAGCCAACAAAAATTGTTCGTTCACGGAGTGTTGCAAAAAAAATGGTGGCCACGTTTGTCTCCAAAACCGGCCATGTTGCGACTATTCCTCTTGGGGGACAAAGAACGGTTAATGCAGATTAGTATGCTAGCATTTGTTTGCCACAGGTCGTTTCTGAACTCCGTAAAGAGAACTGCAACCGCCGCATCATCCTCCATCACGACAATGCGAGTTCTCACACCGCGCACTGAACAAAGGAGTTTTTAGAGCAAGAAAACATAGAATTATTAGTCCATCCGCCGTACAGCCTCGACCTAAGCCCTAATGATTTCTATACTTTCCCTTAAAATAAAGAATAAATTGCGTGGTCAGAGATTTTCATCACCTGAAGAAGCTGTGGAAGCCTACAAAACGGCCATTTTGGAGACCCAAACTTCCGAATGCAATGGTTGCTTCAATGATTGGTTTCGTGTATGGAGAATGTGTCAAATTTCGCGGAGAATACTTTAAAAAGCAATAAATACATTTTTAAATAGTAATGTTGTTTCACTTCCTTGATTCCCGAAATTTTCAGTGCCGCCCTCGTACTCGTAGTTTAACGGTTTCAGTGACGGACTGCTTATTTGAGAGTTTGAACCCCGTCGATTACCGAACAATAAATTGTGGTTCCCACTCGTAACAAAAGCATTATATTTAACGAAGCTGGAGGGTTTAGCGAGAATAATAATGATAATAATATGTTTAACACAACAAGTTATACATAAACAAAAAATGTGCAGGAGAACCAAAGTGACCGACATACTCCGCAGAATTGCTAAAATGAAGTGGCAGTGGATGGGAAACATAACTCGTAGAGCTAATGGCCGATGGGGCAAAAAAGTACTCGAGTGGCGACCACAAGCCCGAAAACGTTATGTCGGACTGATGATATAATAAAGGTCACAGGAGGTGCCTGGATGCAAGCGGCACAGAACCGGTCGTTATGGAAATCCTTAGGGGAGGCTTTTGTCCATAAGTTGGTTAGGACGTCAATTGGCTGAATTGAACGAAACAAAAAATGTTCTTACATAATTTATACGACTTGATTGATTGCACTCAGAAGCCTACTAAAAATAAATGTTCTTAAGCTCTTACTCTGATCAATACTTCATTATTTATTTGCCACGACAATTTCTCCCGGGATTGAAAAAGGGGGAGAATAAAGGCTGTTTCTTAAAACAGATCAAAAATAATACAACTTACTTGTATACAGGCGATTACTCGAGCCCTGTAAGGGCTCCCTAAAGAGGGATCAGCGCGGATCGAGTTATACGCGAAATTGTTTTTGTTACTACAAAACCGATCTTCAAGTTTTAACGATGGAAATATTGCATTATTGTTTACGAAACAAGATTGTTTTTGTATTGGATTGAGTCTTAATTTAAGAAATGATGACAATGGGATGAGTACTTTCACCTCTCATCTTCTAGTCCTATCCAGCTCTATAATCTGTAAAAACGTATCCATGGTCCAGTGTATAAAGACTAATTCCCGTTTTCACCATCAATCCCTAATTTTTAAGTGACCCCTTTGAAAACAGAAGTCCTGTTATGTGTTACCATAGCTGCATAGGGGTCATTTAAAAATTAGGGATTGATGGTGAAAACGGGCATAACTGTCTTGACTCTTTTAAGTGGGTCCGTGGCCGAGTCCCCCTGTGTTTGACGCACCCGTGGTCGACGCCCCCGGTCAGATAGAAGCAATTTTTAATCAAATGTACAGTCAGTCACAAAAATATTTATAAACGAATAAACATTTATACTGATCGTACAAATAAATATTATTTTACCATAGTGATACCTAAAAATATAATAGGTTTTATTTTAACCTATCATATTTTATCATAGCTTTTATTTACCTATAAATAACATGTAAATCGTTTTACCTAATCAAAATAATTGTAACAATCAGTCTTTAAAATAACTCTACTCTCTACATTTAACTAACTACAAATAAAAGTTTTAATTATAAAAGTTTTAAGATTTTTTAACAAAAAATTAAATACATCATTTTAAATAGCGTCAAACATGCATGGTTTTCGTTGGCTGTACTTAGTGCAAAAGCCGAAAAAAATATGATATTAAATTTATTTAAATCGGGGGTGAAGCCCCCTGGTGCGTCGAATACTGGGGGACTCGGCCACGGACCCTTTTAAGGTTACAGGTTTCGGTTTCAGTAAGGACCCAAACACATCGCGTTGTTTTTTTCAGACGCTGTTCAAAAGCTTTTCATGAAAATGAAATGCGTTGTATACGCGATGTTGTCGCAGTCAATGTAACTATGCTGCATAGCAATTGAATTTAGCAGCGCAGCAAACGAGCGTCGATGGCGTCTGAAAAAAAACATGGCCCATGGTATGGGCCCTAAATGCCATAGATAACTATTATCCAGATGCTGGATATAAAATTAGGACGTGCTTTTTAAAACCTTACTTCTTAAAAGTGAACCACTCTTTGTGTAGAGTTTTGCTTCGTATTTCTCTTAACTAGGTAGTTACCTAAGACTGAGTTGCACCACCTTATTTTAACCATGACTATAGGTAATCATAGCCGGTGGTGTTATGTATTAATGGAGTTTGACAGACTTTTAGCGTTTATTAAAGTTAAAGTAAGATGGTGTAAGTAACCCAGCCTAAAGTCGATTCGAAAGATAAGTACGAGTATCATGTCATTAAATTAAAAAATGAATACTCTAAACTTTTCAACTCTTTTCCTTCTTGTTAAACTATCTAATTTTAAAGCCTACTAAAAACTTGATCATTTCGGACAAACCTCGTATTTCTTACGTTTCGTACAGCTTTCATTTTCTTACTAAACGCCCAAGATAAGACAGTTTAACTTAATTATGCGGGTCCAGTACAGTGTTCAGCTAACTTTATGGTAATCGAACCTCGAAATGAATACCTTTGTTTAAAATTGTCATTGTTCCTTACAATTTCTGGCGTAGGTTTTATTCTGGAATTTTACAGTGTTTTACTTTCTGATCAAATTTAGTATCTACGTATGTAGTAGTAAGGATGTTGTACCGATAGCTTCCTATATCTACTGACTACAGATTTATCATTTGAAATTTTCAACTTCTCATAATATGTATTATAATGTAGTAAACAACTAAGGGCTGATTTTACCATCGTCGGATAACTTTTAACTGAAGAAAAAGTTTGGCACATTGAAAGTTTAAGTATGAGAAATATGTCAAAATGACAAGTTTATTCTTCAGTTAAAGTTATCCGACGATGGTAAAATCAGCCTTAAATGTAACTTAATTTGAGAAAAATTTCATTGACGTCATTGTGCAAGGGAATTTAGTGTGTTTTCCACTAATTGATGAAGATAAGTATTTGACACTTGTAAGGATAAATATAATTACCTAACGCTCATCACTACAATAATATTATCTACGCAACTTCAAAGTAGAAGCGATTTCATTCAACCACCGTCCAACGTAATATAATCTGCGATACCCTTTTGACTTTCGCCGACTCGGAAAGTAACCCGAAACAGTGAAATAAAGCGGTACAATTGGACAGCAATTTATAGATAAGGGGAGAATCCCTTAGTAGACTATCTTGACGATAATAATTTGTGATAGTCTTGCCCATTGAATCAGTCGACGTTGTTTTCAGAACTAGTTTCACTTTAGGTTTTTGCGGTTTTGGATTCAAACTCAGTTCCTGCACTTTAGAAACTAATCGCATTTTAGCAATACTTTTTTTTATCCACAACCAGGAAGCTCTTGGCCTGATGATAAGTGACGATCAGGCCGAAGGTGGAAACGAGCTTCACCCGGAATCCTCAACGACAGAGGAACTGGCTATCTTACCTCTAACTGCCAGAACACAACAATGCTCTTAACAGTGAGCAATACTTAGAACACTTGGAATGTTTACAATTCATGACTAATAAATGGGTAAACGTATATGTGTGAAGCAAAAATATATTTCCATCGTCTCCTTCCTGCTGCAGAAACTCTTATAGTATAGCCAGTATCCACAAGGCGACCTAAGCCCCAACCTATGAAGCAAGTTCTAGATGAAAATAGTCCTAAAGTCCGCCAGTTTATATCCAGTTTTTTCTTAGATAAAATCAAAATCACGCGCTTGCATAGCTACAAATTCTACACTGGATTGAGTTAAAATACTATAAATAGCCCTATTCGCAAAGCAAATATAATACCTTTTGCTGATTCAAAGGTTAAAGCAGAACAGTGAAATAAAGCGTTTATAGATAACGCGCGGGTGCCATCTATCTGGGAGATAATTGTACGAGCGCCATTTATCTGGCAGATAATTGTGATAGCGCTGATAACCCATTGAATTCGGGACCTTATTGCACTTTCTTAAGTTTTATTGGACGCAGAGTTAAACAACTTTCTTGGGGTTTAAATGGTTTGGTGAATAATTAATTACTCGTAGTCATTTTCATAAGTTCCATTTCTCTGTAGATTTTCATATCGAAGCAACGAAATGTTTGGCTTTACCGTACCATTTAGAAATAAAAGCATTTTTTTTTCACAGAACTTTGAGATAAACTTTCAGATTCTGATGGCCACCTACTTGGCCAGCTAGCGTACCAGACTATAACACCAGTGTGGTTTTAAGTTCAAATCCTGATCAAGTCAAATGTTATTGTATGCGCATAAGCTTTTGAAGTTACAACATCTGAAACTACATTCATTCAAGTCGAACTATTCAAAGGAGATTATAAGATTCAAGACACAAACCGCAAGCACATTAACTTCAGTGGTAACTGAATAATAATCAAAACTGTCCGCCAAGTCAGCTCCTTTGTCTTTAGCGGACACTAAACCTTTAAATCACTCATAAAAGTAACAAGATTGAACACAGTTTATGAAGAAGCAGAAGGTTTGCTTGCTTTCTCTTTCTCAGTAAACTCTTGAGGCTGGTAGGAAATTTTCTTTGACTTAAGGCACACATTTTTCTTCATCTTTAAAATCGCTACCGGTATCAATCTTACATACCTAGCCAAGCCACATATTTTGACTAAGGTGTAGTAGAGTGTGCTAGAGTTTGTATAGGTCAGGGCAGGTTTGTAGTGTCAGGGCGTGAGGAGCTAGAGATTGGTTCAACATGAAATCTGATAGATTTTTGATGTGATGGCAACATTTTATATGAAAATGTTTTTAGTTGGATAAAACTATTAGAATCGTACCTTGATCAATTTTCTTCTGTCACAGAAAGTCTTTCTCCCGTTTTGTTATCGGTACATCTTTCATGTCTATGTATACCAAAACTCCTGAACTGTCCTACCAGTTCAGCGGGTTATGCTACATCTGACAAACAGCTAATGCGTGGTTATAACATTTATGTGAAAGTTAGGTACTACTAAACCTTCCTAGCTTATGGCGACTAGAAATAAGTTCTAAAAACTTCGAACTGCAGATGAGCCAACTTCATTGTCTCAGACGACTAAGACTAAACCTTTGAATCGGCCATAATTTCAGAAAGCAAGGATTTTACAACTTTCCCAGTCCTTTGTAAAAAAAGACAATGGAGGAAACATTAATTTAACTGCACAAAACCCTGCGAGTAATTGCGGTAAGCTCTCTATTCTTTACGCAAGTTAAATCCTTTTAAACATGTACACAATATGGTGGGAGGGAAATTAAAAGGGATTTTTCGTCGCAAATTTTTTAATGCGGCTATTAATTAGTTACGCTCTTAAAAATGGTGCCGTGTGTTTGGGGTAATAAGATTGTATATTATTGTATAACATGAACGTATATGCTTAGTTGCAAAGTAATGCCGCAGGAGAACCAAAGTGACCGACATAGCTCGCAGAATTGTTAAAATCAATTGACAGTGGGCGGGGCACATAGCTCGTAGAGACGATGGCCGTTGAGGCAGAAAAGTTCTCGAATGGCGACCACGGGCTGGAAGACGTAGCGTGGCCAGGCCTCCTACTAGGTGGACCGTTGGTCTGGTGAAGGTCGCGGGAAGAGCCTGGATGCGGGCAGCGCGGAACCGTTCATTATGGAAAGCCTTGGAGGAGGCCTTTGTTCAGCAGTGTCATTTGGCTGAAACGAATGAACGATAGGTATGCTTAGTTTAAGTGAAAATTGTTTTCCGGTTAGACTCTCTCTTTTATTCAGTGTTTTACGACTGAATTAATTTTGGTAAGTATTGGAGAATGATAAAGGCAACTCTTTGTCGCGAAAATTCAAAGTGGGTGCAATAGAGGATAAAATAAAGTCCACGCGGGTAGTCCTATTTATGTGGATAAAACCTTTTTTATTGTCAGACCTATTGCGTATCTTTTCTGCATCTCAAACAAGAACAAAAGCGGTGTAATTGGGAACCTTGCTGTACTATAGTCTGGTCTGCGAGCACGTAGAATTTTGTCCAATGACACCAAGCTACCCATCCTTATCGCTCGCGCGAAATTATGTTTCTGTCGCGCTCGCACACTCACTGCGGGCGTCCGTCTCACAGTCGCGACAGCAATATAATTACGCGCGTGCGATAAGGATGGGTAGCTTGGGGTCATTGGACAAAATTCTACGTGCTCACAGTCCGGGCTTTAGTAGCACACATTTAGTAACCTAACAGCGAAACTTTTTTCATTCCGATCTAATGTGACACAATACATCTATAAGAATAATAAGAATAAAGGACAATGACCAAAAATGAATGGAGTGTGGTCCAAATGTCCACCACTAACGAAACCTATGCAGTAAAATAGTCTACTAAATACTGATTCATTATAACCAAACCGCAGTCAAAAATATGCTGTCAGTAAAAAGTTATGACTGAACGAAAAGTCTGTTTTTTACCTTTTCATCCGAAAAATGTTTTTGAAAGAAAGAAAGAAAGAAAAAACATTTTTGATGTCATTCTATCCATTGCACATTTTGGACTAATCTACGCATGTTATGTCATGTCGCATGTGGCGTGGGGTTATAGATGAATTTTATTAAATATTATACTAGCTGTGCCTACGACTTTGTACGCGTGAAAATATGTAGTTTGAATAATATTTCCCATTTTTTACAACATTTATCTTTACTGCTCCGCCCCTATTGGTTGTAGGGTGATGGTATTTATTCTTAAACCATCCTTGATAAATGGGCTATCCATAACAAAAAGAATTTTTCAAATCGGACTAGTAGTTCCTGAGATTAGAGCGTAAACTACTATAATTATTCAAACAGTCATAACTTTTTACTGACAGCTAATTTTTTTTTCGTCCCATACTGAAAGTTAATCTCTATTTAATGGACTATAAGCCAATATAGGTCTCATTAGTGGTGGACATTTGGACCACTTTTGGTCATTGTCCTTTATTACTTAATAAAACTTAGCCTAGATACATTTGATTTCACTTACTTAAATTAAGGTTAGTGTGCGAAGGTAAAATTATTAATACCTAAACTAAGCAAAATTGTTTGCCTGTGTCTTAGGTATTTTATTAAAAGTAGGTTAGTGCATACTAAACATTATCACAATAACAGTGTGTAACTAAATATAAATACATTTCTATTCTTAATTACTAAGCATTATTTTTACCTTGATCTAAATTAAGTTAAAATCTGTAACAGGTTTTCAGTTTCGTCATAGGTTTTATTTTTTAGCCAATCTTGTATGATTTTTTTGCATGCGACTTTATTCATAGGGTAAATACATAGAGACTGGTTTATTCTATTGTACAATAAGCTACCTAGATAACAGAAGAATTTCATCGTATGTGATCTTCTGATTTGTTCAGTAGAACACACGATATCAGCTCGTAGTTTGCTGGTTTGTATCTATCTAATATAGTCGTGAAAAATACATCAACGAGCGTTTTTCTGATATTGGATCGTAAAGCAACGTATATTCAATTTAGTTTCCGATAATCATATTTCATATCCACGAGATGAAAAGACAAAGTTGAGTGTCAAAGAGTTATTGCGTACTTCTATTTTGTCTCATCTTAAAGTGCATACTTAAAGAGGAAAAAACCTAGAAACTCGGTCAAGTGCGAGTTGGACAAGAAGCGTATTACTAAACGGATCTCAACTGTATTCAATTTCAAGCATAAGCATCCGCTAAGAAAGGATTTTACGAAACTCCACCCCTAAGGGGGTAAAACGGGATCCACGCGTACGAAGTCGCGGGCGGCCGCTAGTAATCTTATAAGATCTGGGGGCACGGCAGCGCCCCCACCAAGTCGAGCAAAAAAGCGGCACGGCCGTACCATCCTTTTCTCGAAGCAATTCAGGCCATTTTCGACCGCCTGTAACTTCGTTGTGGATAAAACTAGAAGGCTGAATTTTCATTAGCTATGCAGGCATTGTAAAGACACGGTATATTTAAAATTTCATTCAATTTGAACCAGATTAAAAATTATAACGGGTCAAAGTTACTTAATTTTGTCACTCACTGACTGACTGACTGACTGACTGACTGACTGACTGACTGACTGACTCACCGATCATCAAAATTCTAAGGCACTTCTAGCAGACCTAGAAGCTTCAAATTTGGAATATAAGTAGTGTTAGGTGTATGAATCAAGGAAAAACTAAAATAATTGGGGGGTAGTGCAACCGCCAAGTCGAGTAAAATTTTTCAATTTCGGTCCAGTTTTCTAGATACATAACTGCTGTCTACAAAATACAAAAAGAAATGAGATCCCATCAAAAACAATACTTGTCAAAAAAACCAAGTCTCGCAACTCAGTTGTTCTACGGTAACGGTTCTAGACCTGTTTTTTTTGACAAGTATTGTTTTTGATGGGATTTTAAACTTTCGCGTTCTATTTCAACTAAAAAATGTTGCGTTGAGACCCGTGTTTCTCTAAATTTAACATAATCTTAGACAGAGACTAATAGTTACTTTATTTGTGCTTATTCATCCTTTTGGATTGAAAAGGCTCATATTGGAGAATGACTTTTGACATTGGAGCATAATTCAACACGAAACAAACCTGAGTGAATTTGGATGATTCATCATCATCATTTCAGGCACAGAACGTCAATTGCTGAACATAGGCCTCCCTAAATGGGCTGACTATAAAAGATGCATCAAACACCATCATTGCAATTTAAGATTTTAAAGTTTCGCGTTCCATTTCAACTAAAATAGTAAGGCACGGGTCTTAACGCGACGTTTCTTATTGAGTTACGGCTTGACGTTTCGGCTGCGATGCTGCAACCGTGGTCACAAGCAATTCTTTTTATTCCTCACAATCTGCCAAAATTTGTTCCACAATCTCTCAAAGACTTTCTGTCTTTCACAAATTACTCTGTCCCTAAAACTCCAAATTTGGAGACTCAAACCCGGAACTCGACGGAAGCTCGAAGGCTCTTTGCCAACCTTCCATTTCCTTCAATATCAGTTCTTACGTAACAAAGCGTCATGTTGCAAGGATTTAGAGAGCTCGGCAAGATTTACAACGCCTTGTTAGTCGACGCAAACAAACGAAAATGTCTTTATTTTGGCGCTTCTTTCGCTATTTGGCGAACGATTGAGGAAATTACTCCGTTATTTAAAAAATCTGGCGGATTATAGTCAAAGCCAAAAATATCTTTATTTGTAAGTATTAGACTATTAAAATAGTTTTAACAGACATCAAATACGTTACAGTTATGTGGACCGACGATCTGGTGAGGGTCGCGGGAGGTGACTGGATGCGAGCGGCGCAAGACTGGTCTTTGTGGAAATCCTTGGGGGAGGCCATTGTCCAGCAGTGGACGTCTTTCGACTGAAATGAACGAGCGAATATGCCCTTATGGATTCTTTACATAATCCTTTTGTCCTACCAGCGTTTTGAGACCAACTTTTGGCAAGTGCTGAGAAGAAGCGCCGCAACAAAACAAACTCAGTCGCAACTGCAGCAACTATTACTAAACTAGCTTTCCGCCCGCGGCTTCGCCCGCGTGGAATTTTGTCTGTCACAGAAAAACTTTATCGCGCGCGTCCCTGTTTCAAAAACCGGGATAAAAACTATCCTATGTTCTTTCCCGGGACTCAAAATATCTCTATGCCAAATTTCATCAAAATCGGTTGCGAGGTTTAAGCGGGAAAGCGTAACAGACAGACAGACAGACAGACAGACAGACAGACAGACAGACAGACAGACAGAGTTACTTTCGCATTTATAATATTAGTTGGGATACATAAAATAAGTAGTAGCAGAGTAACTTTATTGGCATTAAGTTTATCCTCTGTACCGTTTTTCTGTGCAAGAATATTTTAAACAAAATTAAACGTCGCCAAAGTTTGTTAGGAACCGATTAAAACAAGATGCTCGATTGGCAATCTTGAGGACTCGAAGAGAAAATGAACGGAGGGGACTAGAAAACCCTAGATTAAAACTTTCCTATGTACAGTCACGGAATGAAAAGGTTCGTCAGTTTTCAAATTGATTCCTTCAACGAATCGCGAGCACATATTACCTTTTGAAACTATGTTACAGAATAATCTCGAGTTAGAGAAAATAATCTTTAACTGTTCGTTAGTAAAGTTCAAAATTATTCAGATCAAAGTTGTTTGACGATTTATCTTGTCAAGAAGATTATTATGATTGATAAACTAAAACCTTCTTGTTGGTTCAAACTGCCATTATTATTTCTTTTAAATAAAAAAAACTATTGTCAATTGGTCAATGTCATCATTGCATTGCACTGATGGGATAGAAAAATAAACAAGAAAAACCTTATTCGTTAGCAAACGTCATATTTATTTAAATGTTAGCAGCACTGTTTCTTGCACTGTTATGTTGGCAGGTTTGACTCTCACAGTACCTATTAGTGCAAGCGAAAACCGACACTAAGGTGACGAACCTTTTCATTCCGCGACTGTACTTGTTCCTATACAGACTAAAACATTAATTTTAGTCAATGCCAACAATTTTTTATTACAAATTCTTGTGAACACAACTTTTCTTTATTTATACACGAATACACAGACGAGAGCATGAAAAATTGCGCCGTAATTCAGTCCTGAATGGGAGGAAATTGTGTTTTCTTTCATCGCACCTTTCAATTAACACGGTGTCTCAGGAAAAATTAATTTTCCGAAGTAAATGGGATTTCAGAACCAAAAGCTTCGGCGTGCAGGAGTAAACATGGTGACATACGGGAAACCATTGCGAGCAGGAACGGTGGAGTTGGTGGTTGGAAGAATAAGTTCCTACTACATGTTACAAACAAAAAAATGTTTTAACACGTAACATAAATGTAGTACTTATTCTTCAAAATCATATTTATATTTTACACGCTACTCTATTTTTCATAAAAAGAGGAAACGTTATTTACAACTGTCAAGTTTCTCTTTGATTACCAGCTTCAACTTCAGCTACTTATAGTAAAGTATATTTTTTCTAGTTTTTTCTGGATGGCTAATAAATTTGACTAATTTAATTGAGGTGAGAATTGGGGTTGGGGTAGGCCCACTACTAGGTGGACCAACGAATCTGGTGAAGGTCACGGGAATTACCTGGATGCGGGCAGCGCAGGACCGGTCGTTATGGAAAGCCTTGGGGGAGGCCTTTGTCCAGCAGTGGACATCCTTTAGCTGAAGAAACGAACGAGAATTGGGATTAATATTGATTTTGATGTATTTATTTAGTTGTGAGGTAACTGTAAAAGTATATTTAAGTAGCCGTGTAAAAGCTCACAACACAGCCCCGTGTGTCCTTGTCTCCTTTCAATGTCCTTATTACGAAAACAGTGCTACAATCATTTGTTCAATGAGAGAGGCGACAAGGAATGCTACATTATTTGAACATCGAAATGCTGAAATTACGAGTATTTGTGTGGTAATTTATTAGTTAACTAGCGGTCGCCCGCGACTTCGTACGCGAGGATCCCGTTTTACCCCCTTAGGAGTGGAGTTTCGTAAAATCCTTTCTTAGCGGATGCCTACGTCATAACATCTACCTGCATGCCAAATTTCAGCTCGATCCGTCCAGTGCAAGTGGTTTGGGCTGTGCGTTGATAGATCACTATGTCAGTCAGTCAGTCAGTCAATCACCTTTGAGTTATATTTAGATGGCATCGTGATTTGTTAGATAGTTTACATAAAGTAACAAAACTTTAAAATGTTGTGTGAAGAAGATTCAGTTAGGTAAAGTGACAACTTGCGAAAAATCACTGACAAGCCGGATTTGACAAGCCCAAGACAGGGTAAAATAGTGCACATTGGAGTGGCCTATATCCAGCAGTGGATTGCTATAAGCTGACGATAATGATGATGTTAATAACATAATGGCTAGAAACAAGACGGTCTTATAAGATAAGATAAGATAAATTTATTGAATAAAGACTTAGCCTAAATACAAGAAACTTAAATGGGGCTATGAAATTATTTGGTTAGTAACAATATTTTTATTTATTTAGCCCAGAAAAACGAAAAGTGTATCTATTCCAGTCTATTCCGTTTGCAATAATCGTACTGACGTATACAGGCTTTTTGGCGGAAGGTTAGACAAACTTCGTGTGATACAAGTTCACCCATTTGACCCTAAGTGATGTAGTTTGTCTAACCTTCCGCCAAACACCCTGTATATAAATCTATATTGGCTTTGGCAACTGTAACATGCTAAACTTTACGACTCTCATTGACTGATGCATGGCATGCCATCAATCGGACTGTTCGTTGAAAATGCGTACGAGAATTAATGGCAATCTGCCATCTCCATAAAGCTTTTATTTATTATCCGCATCGATGTCAGACATGCTGACGTGATAGCGAAATAAACTATAAAACAACCCATTCAATTCGAGGGTCGAGCTGACGCAGCGCGTGGGAATCACCCATAGATATCGGTGCTCGCAAATTGAAATTGGGGAAATATTCAAGACTATTTGTAGGTACTGTGTCAAAGTCAAAGTAAAAAAAAATAAAAAAAGAATTGTTATAGGTATATATTTTTAGAATTTACCACTAAGATTTATGTGCTCGCAGTTTGTTGAACTTAGGCGTAAAAAGTTCTGAGTTTAAAGTGCGTTTTGTTGCAGTCTGCTAAAGGGTTAAGGTCTGCAGAATTCTTTATTTGTATCGTCATAACTTCAGTCATGGGACGTCCACTGCTGAACATAGACCTTCCTCAATGATTTCCAGATTGGTCGGTTAGTAGCAGCCTGCATCCAGCACCTTCCTGTAATCTTTATGAGGTCGTCTTTCTACTAGCATCATCATTATTTTAGCCACAGGATATTCATTGCTGAACGACCTATGTCTCCCGATGATTTAAATAGCAGTAGGTAGCAGCTTGGATCCAGCGTCTTCCTCCTACTTGCTAGCTTCGAATTGAGTAAGTAAATTATTTGCTTACTTGGGGATAATAAGCTGAGCCTAGACAAAATAAGAATAGTTTAAGTTTTCATTTTGAAATCACTTCACGGAGTAAAGAACTATACTTACTTTGCTCTGTAAGTACTTCCAAAATTGGTAAAAAAAAAGTCAAAATTTCTTTATTTGTTTAGTCTAATAAATAGTTCTTACAAATCGTCATTTTGCTCTTAAGGAGCCTCTTCATGTCTCATAATCTTTTTACCCTACCAGCGCGGCAGCGCTTCGAGATCAACATTTGGCAAGTGCTGAGAAGAAGCGCCGCAACAAACTCAGTCACCACTGTCTGCCGGTTAATATAAATAAATAGAAAAAGCAGTAGTAGGTACATTTGATTCAGGAGCAGTTCACTGAATTTACCACGCATTCTTGTATGATGTATCTTATAAGAATGGGTATACAAAATTGCGTGGCATATTAAACAAGGTAGTAACGTGCTAATATCTAGATTTACAAATTAAGATACTTAAATACTAGTAGAAATGACTCGCATTAATAAATTTGAATAACTTGGATTGACCAGTCCCCGAAAGCAGCGCCTGTTCACAGACATGACGAGTGAACCAGCCATCGCTTCACTCGACCATATTAGAGGGAATGTAATGGAGCAAAGATTTCGAACTTAGGTTTTTGATGGAGTTGCAACAATTGTGCATAATTTATTACAATGATAATAATAGTTGCAAACCTAGTTCCTCTAAACACAGTAGGAAGATTCCTTCCTGTAACATCTCCAGTAATATCTACCTGTTCTTAGTTTATGGATATTTGTACAATAAGCTACACTAAGGTGGAGTAGGTAAGCCTGCTCCAGTCGCATATTGCACGAACTATACACAGGTATTACCAGCCTGGCTTGATACACAGTCGGGAATGTAGCTTTATTTATAGCAGAATATATCAGCATGAAAAAGGTACCACAAACCACAGCCCAAAATGTGCATGTAAATTTTTTCAGTTCATTTAAATACGCGAAATTCATTTTTGAACTGTCTCTTTTTGTGACCGACCGGAGGCTTTTTAAGTGAAAAAGACAAATGACTGTCCCAATAAAAGTAGGTTTAGAAGATTCACTGATTGGAAAATTAGTTTTTTGTTCAAGTCTTGTGATATATCGAATGGTGAAGTAAAGAGGTCATTATCATCATCATCATCATCTCGGCCATAGGACGTCCACTGCTGAACATAGGCCTCCCCCAATGCTTTCCATGTTGCCCGGTTGGTAGCGGCCTGCGTCCAGCGCCTTCCTGCTACCTTTACGATGTTGTCGGACCACCCAGCGTTTTCCGGTACGCGGTTACCACTCTAGAACCTTGCTGCCCCATCGGCCGTCAGTTCTGAGTACTATGTGCCACTTCAGCTTGCTAATCCGTCGGACTATGTCAGCGACTTTAGTTCGTTTACGGATCTCCTCATTTCTGATTCGATCTCGTAAATAAACACCGAGCATAGCCCTCTCCGTATCACACTGAGCAACTTTGAGCTTGTGTATAAGTAAAGAGGTCACATTTCAACAAACATAGTGTAGAATGCCTGCCTGCCCAATGACCTCAAGAGATCGTGCTTTGTGGTATTCTTTGGGGGAACTTACGTCAATAAATTGAATGCCTTAAGCTTCAATAATGATGATGATGATGATAGTATGGAACAGACGTGGAACTACCGTTTTTATGGTCACTTGTTTACTATTGAATAAAGCGGAAGAGTGGACGAAGGATTGGACAAAGTCAACTGAAATTGAATCAGACTGAGTATATTTTAGGTTATTATGATTTTATTTACGGTTTTCGGGCAATCAAGTTAAAACAAACAAAACTGGCTCCACAGGCTATTTCACTTTATTGTATTTTATTATGGATATTTCAGGCTTTATTTTAGCTTACACAAACATACAACAGCAAAAAGTAAATACTGAGTTTATTTACGTTGTACCGTGGTCATTTGAATGACAAAGCTGGGAGCGATATCAGCAGAGTCAGCCAGGAAAAATGATATTTTCCATCACAGCCATCCGTAAAATGGGGGCTCACGAAAATGCTACCTTCAAGAAAGGTGTCGCCGTTTCAATTTAGGAGATGGAAATAAGGATTTGAGGGGTCAATATTTTGATGAATCCGCATATTGTTTTAGTTCCTCTTTTAATTTTTACTTTATTAAGGGCCTCAGTAGCTCAGCTGGTTTTGAATAAATTTTATGGGCTACATTACGTGCTTTTAAAAGTACATTTTATGGCTGGCCAATCTGGAATTCATTTTTTTTATGTGACAGGAGGCAAACACATACATTGTTTTTTTGCAAATTGAACCTCAGCAGTGAACTTTCTGTGACTGAAATGATGGTGATAATGATGAAAAATATTCAAAATACTACCTTAGAGAATGAACTAATATACGAACGAAATAATTATACTACCAAAATGTTTCTGCAACAGCGATTGCTGTTTGTTAGTTCTTACGATGGTCGCTTATACGAGTACCAACCGGACTACTAAATTGTCTTGTTAGTGTACTTTATAAAGAACAATAACAATAATTTCATGGCTGAATCATAAAATATTTAACAATCCTCTGAAGAGCCATCCAACTTGTAACTTTATAACTCCCAGGTTTGGTTCTCGGGCGGACTCTATTTTTCTACGACTATTCTAGTTAAAAGTTGGCTTGGCTTGACTTAGGGAAATTTGTTTTCAGTAATGGTGTCAAGGTAACAAGAAAAAAATAACTTATACAGGGTGAATTTTATATCATTGCACATTGGTGTCCTTTTAAAATAATACTCTACTCATGATACATTTATAAGTAGGTACACACGGCCGCACTGTTAACTATCCATTTCCGTTTTTGCTCTCGCTCTCATCAAATGGTGATTCTTTGCGATAGAACGAGACGACATGACCAAAACCCAAAATGTGACGTATTTGCAGAGGGGTGGAGTACGTTACTAGCAGAATGTTTGGGTTACTGTGAAAATAATCGCATCTGATTTATGTACTTTTCCTAAATTAAGTTAAGTTAAATTGTTTTTATTTACTTAAATGTTATTCTGAGCTTTGTTACGTCTTGTTTGAATAGTGTAATTGGTACTACCGTTCTATTCATGAATAAATAAATAAATAAATGACAGGCAATGGATAGTTAACACTGTTGCCGATGGTACATACCGCAAATACGAGACAAATTTCATGAGTTTTTCGTTCTTCATTAACTTTTTGCTTTTATAAAGAGTTTGAAACGATTGTACAATCAAAAACACATCAGACTATATATTGTAGTTCCAAAATAATACCTATTACATCGAAATAAGATGCCAGAGTGTTAAGTTTGGTGTGCTGTCGTCTGTCTACTTCATTTCAGCCATAGGACGTTCACTGCTGAACATAGGCCTCCTCAAATGATTTTCACAAAGGATGTCGTCTGGGTAAATTTTTGCAATTTTAAGTCATTGGATTTGTCTCATATTTGGTATGACAAACTATGATCATGAGTAGAGTCTTATTTTAAAAGGATGCCATCGATTTAAATTTCACCCTGTATTGAGGCCATTAACGAGTGTCTAACTGGTCTCAAAATCAGGGGGCGTAGTGTAAGTTTACTTCAAACGCATTCAATGTCGATTGCGTAAAAAAGTGACATTATTATGTACCTATGAAAGATTGTAGCGGAAACTTTCAAGAAGTAAAATCTTCATATATTTTTTTAACACGCTCGCTAGTGACGACGTTTGAAGTAAACTCACACTAAGCCCTCAGGTCATTTAGTGTCCACTATATCAACACGACCCCCTCTAACTCACCAAAGGCAAATTAACTATACTCGTATGGCCAACACTCCCAACGTTGGCCAGACAGATACCCCAACATGTCTAACTGGTATAAAAGGGTATTATTTACTTATCAACGACATGGAGAAGGTGTAACAAGCGTTGAGAGGATGTTTGTTTGTGTGTGAAAACGAATGGGCCCATTTATCTTGTAAATGGTTACACCACTTTGATACGGCTGTTTGTGAAAGTTCAACAATTGCAGTAATTTTAAGCTTTTTACAGTGATTATTATTTACCTATACTTTACTTTGTAGTACGACATTATCCTAGAAAGTTTAGTCCTTATAAATAGAACCAAATGCCAACGAAAGTTGCGATTCAAATTCTTACGGGAACAAAATAATGTATGATGAATATTTTTTTACACGTTTCTTATTTATACTAGTTTTATGCTAAGTATGCTTATTAATCAACTGATTACAATAGCACAGGCTCTACTACGCTTGGGGCGGATATCCTATGTATTGTGATAGCTGATACAACTTTCAAATATCAGCATAAATTAAAGCTAGTTTACTAAAAAGAAAATAATTTTTAATAAAACAATTCTAAGTACTTATCATCCCTGCTTAATAAAGGTCTATTAAAACAAGTACTATTACCTCTAAAAATATTATGTTCTTTCATGTTTTAAAGTGGTGTTGGAGTGTCGAGAAAATAAACTAGATTTTCTTGCCCATTCAACCAAATCCGCCAATTACTAATCATATTTAGTTAATAGATTTCACCTGAGGATTCATTCTCTCTCATCAAATGAACAATGTCTGCCATCTGTAATCCATTACTGTCAGTCCTTGCAAAAACAGGTCAAGTGTGAGTCGCACCCGCGCCTGAGGGTTCCGTAGAAACTTGTAAGTAACAAAACCAACTGCAAATGAGTTTGTAATAGCACAATCCATAATTCTCATCGTATGTTGGTTCCCGCTGAAAACCAGCTTCTCGACATGACGTTCATATAACACATTATATCGCGATTATTGGTGAGCTGGCGCCTCTTCAGCATAGCGTCTTGGAAAATATTATGACTTGTATTCTTTATAATTATGGTGAATAAAGTAATTTTATGCTAAACATTTTTTTTTCTTAGAAGGTTCTTCTTGCAAAATTTCATGATTCTAGTTCTATGGAGAATACCTACCCTATGAGTTTTGATTCATCTACTAAGTGACTCGCGATTTACAGCTTTAACCTATTAGACCTATTATTTGATGTTAATTTCAACTTGATACCTCCACGCGTACCTCAGAAAATGGTTCTTGACAGATAGACAACAAAGTATATATAAGTATATAAAGGTTATTTTCCTTTTGAAGTACGGAACCCTAGAAATCCAGCCCGCATACTCTTTGTTCTATGTAATCTACATTCAGGTCTCTAAGCCCCGTCTTCACTTTCGTGGTTATTGAATGTGAGCGATTTGTGTGAAGTGCTGTGACGAAGAAGAATCACTCCAGTGGCATTTGAATATTACTTAGAACATTTATCATAGTGGCTTAAGGTACAATGTATGTACCTTTAGATGGATTCATACATAAACTCAAAAAATAACAACTTATATTACAACCACTTACCTTAATATCCAGTAACTGTATCTTGAACACCTTGTTCGGTCGCCCACCACTGATCTGCGAACAACAAAGTTCAATGAACAAACTAATCTACACTTTTTATCATCATCATCATCATTTCAGCCACAGGACGTCCACTGCTGAACATAGGCCTCCCCCAATGACTTCCACATCGCACGGTTGGTAGCGGCCTGCATCCAGCGCCTTCCCGCTACCTTTATCAGGTCATCGGTCCACCTTGTGGGTGGACGTCCCACGCTGCGTTTTCCGGTACGTGGCCTCCATTTCCAGAACCTTGCTGCCCCATCGGCCGTCAGTTCTGCGTACTATGTGCCCAGCCCACTGCCACTTCAGCTTGCTGATCCGTCGGGCTATGTCAGCGACTTTAGTTCGTTTACGGATCTCCTCATTTCTGATTCGATCTCGTAAAGAAACACCGAGCATAGCCCTCTCCATAGCACGCTGTGCAACTTTGAGCTTCTGGCTATAAGGCCTATAGTGAGGGGCCACGTTTCCGAGCCATAAGTCATCACAGGTTTTATACCTATATCTTATTAACTAAAGAACTCCAACTATTTCGATATAATAAGAATGTGTTTGTGTTAGGCTAATTAATATTTATTTACTGTGTACTTTCGCAACGAGATGTTTGTATGTTTTTCTTTTCTCTCAATATTCATGTTCAAACCATTTAATACAAGTAATGAGCCATACAATTCAAAGATACATTTTCTTATGCTTCACCAACAATAAAGTACGCTCGGTTAAAACGATGTTGTAATTTACCCAAAAAGAAAATATACCGTGAACCAATTACCCCAAACAAATTGACCATAAAGCAGAGTACAATGAGGTGTCCCCTAAATTTTAATTAAAGGGGATATCCTAATAAATAACCTGTAGGGTTCTTCACGCTGTGCATTTGACGTCTTGCAATATCATGGTCCCTTGGGAAGGTTAGATGAGGTGATAATAGAAGGGATGGGAATACTTGTCTTGTAGCGGGGGAGGGACGTCTTGACACAGCTTTGATGTTGGGCAAATGTTTATCTAAAGCAGGATTTCCCAAACTATGGGTCGCGACCAAGCGAACATTGAGTGGGCTCTGCCTGTAGAACGACACACCACCCTACCCATCCAACCGCTGCTGGGCAACGGGCGAAATTTCCTATAGGTGTCCCGAGTTTGGTAACTTGTATTAGATGAGTCGTAGCCCAGACAACTTTGGGAACCACTGATCTAAAGTCTTGGATACACTATGGGAAAACATGACAAGAACGTTGCATGCTATATTTGGTAGAGGGGAGATATAGATAATAGCAATGTTTCCTGAAAATTAACCACGTTTGGGGACCGGGGAATCTGGGAACATATTGACACCCTGTTACTGAGACGAATGCAATGTTTGGGACACTTTGGGCATAGATTATAGTATATAGTTCTGTTTGCATAAACAGAACGCGAGATTACTGCTTCTTTAATTAAATGAAAGTGACAAGTACAGAAGGTAAATAAGGAATAACCGTCTCTGTGGTCTAGTGGTAAGACCACCTGCTTCAGACGCAGAGGTCCCGGGTTCGATTCCCAGTGGGGGCAGATTTTTCTGTCAGGTTTGGTTTGTTTTAAGTTCCATCTTACCTGAGTCTGTCGCCATAACAACAATGTTAACAGCATTGTTGTGTTCCGGCAGTTAGAGGTAAGACAGTTCCTCCGTAGTTGATGATTAGGGGTGAAACTCGCTTCCACCTTCGGCCTGATCATCACTTACCATCAGGTGGGATACAGGTCAAGAGCTTCCTCGTTGTGGATAAAAAAAGTAGTGTAAAGTTTTTAATCACTGGCTTGTAAAGATAGTCATCTATACTAATATTATAAAGCTGAAGTTGTGGAACATGACGCTCAACCACCATAAGGAGTTAGAGCATTTAATTTTCACAATTTTGGTTTGTCTATATATACTGGGCAGGGTAAAAAACTTCGTCACCGCGATGCAGGATTGTATGCGCGGTGGAGTTTGCCATAGTAAGATCGTAACAGCGCCATCTGTTGGTACGGTTTGTAGTGGCGCAATTTATTAATCACAGTTTGTTTATTTGGTTGAACGCGCTAATCTCAGGAACTACTGGACCAATTTGAAAAATTCTTTTTGTGTTGGATAGTCCGTTAATCCCTGAAGGCTTTAGGCTATATATCATCACGCTAAGACCACTAAGAGCGGAGCACCAATGAAGAATGTTTCAAATCAGTGATTTTTTTCCTTTTGAGAGCTGACGCTGCGTAAACGGTTAAAGTTTCGCATAAATTATGTATGATAGGATTTTCCCCTTTAAAAGTTCTACAAAAAAGTCCGCTACAGCATATGTCTATCTTTTATGGTTGGCTCACTGTAACCTTTTTGTCTGGATGTCTGGATGTTTGTTCCTCTTTCACGCAAAAACTAATAAACGGATTTTGTTGAAACTTTACAGTATTATTATTTATAACCCAGGCTAATATATAGGCTACAATTTATGACGATATGTGACAAACTAAATTTCAATAAATAGTTAAGAGGTGAGAAATATCCTTAAAAACGCCATCTATCGACGTGCTTTTGACGGTCGTAAACATTCATGAGAGCGAAGCCGTGAAACGTATCATTAGTCCTAATTAGGAACTAAATATTATATTTATAGAACTGTTCATAATATTTAAAATTTAGTCATTATAGATATTTTATGTAATTGAATAATTCACTGTGTTTAAACGAGCAAATCAAAGTCTAAATTAGTGACCGCCATCTATCGACGTGCTTTTGACGGTCGTTAACATTCATGAGAGCGAAGCCGTGAAAAGTATCATTAAAATTTTATGTACCTAATTGAATCATTCACTGTGTTTAAACGATCAAATAGTATTCAAACATTTAGATAATAACGTTAAAAACCATTTAAAAATCCTATGAGAACTTTTTCGACTTCTACACGGACGAAGTCGCGGGCAAAAGCTATTTGTAAAATCATCATCATCATCATTTCAGCCATAGGACGTCCACTGCTGAACATAGGCCTTTGTAAAATAATTAGACTAAATTATTAAAAGTGCCTACCCAAAGTCATTAGTCCACGCGGACGAAGTCGCGGGCACAGCTAGTCGTGGATATAAATTCAACAGAAATAAGTCAATCGACAATGCTGATGAGATATGTACTAGGGTGGTCCTTATTTTTCGACTTTTGAATTATCCCCGGGGCACTTTCTTATTCGATTATATACCTCTAAATATGAAATTAGCTATTTTTGTTTTTTTTTTGGTTAAGATTTAGAGGTCGCTACCAGCTGTCAAAATATTTACAAAAGCTTTGAAGATCTTAAATCATGGTTTCATAAATGTTTTATTTAAGTGTTTATATCACATTTTAAGTGCAAATGAACATCGCATAGATAGAATAGACAATCGCTTTTTGTCCCCTTCTCCCCTCAACCCCTCTTCTATACCGACCATGGTACCGACGCGTCAAGATACTAACAAGTAAACTCTTATATCTTAAAAATAATTGATTCAAATATGTACATTGTACATAATATCTTAGTTCATAGCAACAACAATAATTTTGTAATATTTTTATTTGGCTTTGGCTTTAAAAATAAATGAATCTAACAAATACAGATTTTGTGTTTTTACTTAAATTCAAATCTTGGTAGCGACCCCTAGATGTCTTTTAAAAATTAAAAAAAAAATAATGAAAGACTTTCATATGGTATATATTCAAATTACGTGGTGCCCCGCAAAATATAAGAAAAAAAAATTTTTTCGTAGGAATAAGGACCACCCTAATATGTACATTGGATTGGCCAACATTGACAATGCTGTCCATTTGGCAAGCAACCATGTTGAATCTCAACAGAGACCCCTCAAATGGATTGTCTTTCCAACATCAAGCCTTCCAAATCGCATATCGTAACCACTCGACAACTCGATCACAAAATTTACGAGTCCGTTATCCCCAAAACTTGAGCGATTTATTTGAAATCGAAACGATTTTAAAGCTATTCGAATCGGGGACGGCTGTTTGGGGCCGCGATTACGGGCCGGGGCAAACTGGCCCCGAACCTGATTCGCATTTTAACGGGATCCAATCCCGTCGGGGACAGATCAATGCAGATGAACTTTGCTGAATTATTGGCTTCGAGTTTTGTCATTGCGATTTTCTTTCGGACGTTTGAAAAGAATGAATTTCGATTTATCGGAACGCGTACCTTAACCTAAAAAGGAGAATAATTAGAAATAATAAGAAAGTAAAACAGATACATTATATGTATGTTTATTACTAAGTAGAATTGATTCATTTCAAAAACTTGTTTATGAAATCTCAAACAACCAAAATATGAAAAATATTCTTCCTCTTCTTCCTTTTTAAGGTATCTTACCTACCTATCTCGTCGTTCCAACATCTATCCTAGGCCCGTGTTCTCAAAGACGCCAAAAAAACTCATAATTATTATCCATTCTTGTAATAAAATTACCGGTTCGAGAAAGTATTTTTTAAATGAGTGCCACTAATAGTGTGTATTATCCACTTAACCAAGACTAGCGTTTATACATTCCACATTTTCATTATGTTTGTTTAATTTCTCAATTTAGAAAACAAAGTTAAAAGAATGCACACAAATGGTATTAGCAAAAATACTTGCTGTAATTTCCAAGCTCCTTTTTCGGGAACTAACTGAAATGGACTTGTAACGGCTGTGCGTTTCAGTTGTTGCCTTCTGAATTTTGAAACGCAATCCCGTAATGGCTCAGTTAGCAAAGGAATTCTTTTTATTTTGCTAAATATGTGGATGCTTTTTTGTATCGGATATAAGAGCTATATGTGGAAGTGTTTTAATGGAATTATTTAGACGTACCATGGAATTACGTTACCGAATCTAACTCTAGACACAAGTAAATGTACATACTCTTGACTAGCTCATGTTATCATGGATAGCATGCACAAATTGCACATCTTCCTTTAGCCTCTGGGATTCCACTGGTGGTCCTAGGTTTCCCATAAATAGTACAACAGCTAACTGCCGTTTTTGAGTTATTAGTATGCAAGTTTTTAAAAATATAAAGACCCTTTTGATTTAAAGAAACGTATATTATTACAGAATAATTAAAGGAAAAGCTAATTCAGTATAATTACAAATGCAAATGGGTAAAACTGCTTAAATAACTTACTTCTACATATTTTGTTTATTATTTGTAAATACCTGCGGCTATAAAAGGGTTATGAAAAATTTGCCGTTCAAATTTGCAAGCGATAAAATATTGTAAGCTGAAATAATTTAAAGTTTCTCAAAAGCCTCTCTACCCGCTCGTTTTAAACGAAAGTAGTTAATTTGTTAATTTAAATTCTGTTGAAATGCGAAACTTGAGTCGTTTGAGCCGAGATTGCGTGTCGCTTACATTTATAAACTCAAATTGTTTGTGTCAACTGTTTGTTGAGTTGAAAAAGGTGTAAAAGTTTATAAAGATGTTATGATAAAAATAAATTACTAAGGCTGGTTTGCACCATCTTACTTTAACTGCAACAAACATCAAAACTCAATACAGAAACCATCGGTTATCGTTAGGTACGGTTAAAGTTAGGTGGTGTGACTCAGCCTAAGTTGTATTACTTGGTAACGTTAAAGAAATTACTGACTTTCGTCTATAAAATACCGTTTGCCAAGTATGCCATGTCTCATCGACTATCAGTCTATCTACGCTACGAGTTACTCATTTACGCAAAAAATACGGTTGCAGGTTTTGATGGAAAAATGCAATATTTATAGTACAGGAGAGTTGCACTGAGACAACAATAAATAGCTAAAAAACCGAAGCTAGTATTCTGATGAATGAGTTTGGACTTTTAATCATTGTTTCCTTCTTATAGCCACCTTCATCCTAGTCAATAGTAGTATTAGGTAATTAGGTAGGTAGTTTGATTTTGAAGTTTTCAAATATTTTTCAGTAATATTTTCACTCGCAGAAATACGAGTACCTATAAAGTTTAAAAGTTTAAAGGCTATTGACAAGTTTCTAAATAGAGTTTTTAATTACACTTCCCACGAGTAGCAATCTCAAAACAATTTTCTAATAGGTTACGTAACATAATTCAACAATCTAGTTTTGAGCAAGATTGAAATTTTGTCGCCAATCTCAACTTTCTCGAGTGTAAACGTTATTTGGTGAATGAAACTCGGCAAGATAAGGCTGTGCGCTCATTCACTGACGGTAGATATTTTAAATCCTACTAAAATTGTGTAACGGGACATTCCCACCACTGCAACTCCTGTGTAGACGGGATCTACAGCTTGACCGCCAACCAATGAAGGTCAAGTTTGTCCCGGAGGAAAGTTAAACTGTCATTGGACCCGCAACGAAATTAATCAGAAGAACATAGGAGGAGTACGAAATTAAGGTAGTAAAATTGTATTACTATAAGCATAGTACCTACTTGGAGGCTTAAGTGAAACGAATAAATACGGGAACATTTCCATTCTTTCTTCCCACCACCTAACTATAAATTGACAACTAATAACATCTAAATGAGACAAATAATAAAAGTGCGACCGCAAAAGGACTTATCACTACTGCACTTCTTTAATCCGAAAGTAACTCTGCCTCTCTGTCTGTTACTTACCGTGACAACGTGGGATAGTTTTATCTCGGTTTTTAAGTGGGTTGTCAAGGTTACTCATACGAGACTTCGAGTACATACACTGAAAACTTAAGGAGGTATATTTTAATATATGCTTACTATTAGAGGCCGGTAGATCTATTCTCATAAATAAAACACTGGATATTTAACTTTCACAGTATATTGCCTTATTTTAGATACAATTCATCACTTAGCACAAAAGCGCGCGGAGTCGTCTCCGCGCGTCCCTCTATTCTGACGTTTGATTCTCGTGCGACATTGACATAACGTCAATGTCACTATGACAGCAGCTCATTGGCTATAACGATACCGCTATTTTAACGTTTTATATTTTTCACAATTAACATTACCTATTAAACTGATTGTAGACAATCATCTAATTACCTAACAGAAAGCTAGCTATGTTAGTAAAAAGGTTCTAAGAGGAGCCTTTATAACCGTTCTGAATTTACCCATGCAAAATCTAGACTAATTACAAAGCAAATAAAACACAGACGTTTGAACCTACACAATGTTTGTCACAGTTAATTGTACGCACTCGACAATTAACGGCATTAAGCACTCGCTTTTCAACACATTAATGGTTAATGCCTGTAATTAAAACCCTTGAGCTATAATATAATCGTGAAGACTTAGTCAAAGACTAAGTTGTAAAGTAAAATTCAAGGAAAAGTAATTGGTTATTAACCATGAAATGTTCAGGCTTGAGGAGAGCTAAAAAAGCGTGGAGTAAAAAGAAGCGAATTACCTACTTTAAACGCCATTTTCAGAGCAATAATGCACGTTCCAAATACTTTCCCTAAAATAATTTATGGCAACAGATACTAAGGCTGAGTTACACCACCTTATTTTAACCGTAACAGTAACAATAACCGGTGCTTTTGTATTGAGTTTGACAGATTTTTGACGTTTGTCAAAGTTAAAGTAAGATGGTGCAACTCAGCCTAAGAATGTTTAGCCAGAAGATCCTCAGCCACTTTTATCAGTCTTTTGTTTGTTAGTTTCACTGATTTTCTTTGACTTGAATTAACTGATTCTAAACTAAGACTCCTATTGGATTTGGAAGCGACCTGCCTCCAATGGTCTTTTTTTCGTCAGGAAAATACATGAATTTGTATACCCGCCAGTCGCGGGGGCAGCTATTGGGCTATGTGGGGTTCTCCCTACCAGAAGGGCAGGGCCTACCCACTAAAAACCTGACGTTGCCCTCGGTAGCCATATGAGTCGGGAACGCGGGACATCACTATCGGCGTTTTGCCTCAAGCATTCGTTCGCGTTCCCTGCTCGGCATTCGGCTCGCTTAACACGTTGGATGCAGGGTCTCCTACAACCTTTACAAGGTCTGCTGTCCACTTTGTTGGCCTTCACCAGTTCTTTCTCCCCATTGATAGTCAGTTCTGTGTACATACACACCTAGGCTACTACGGTTTTAATCTTATTAAAAGTAGAGCGAATATTCAACCTTTGGCTTCAGGGCTCAAAATCTACATAAACCAATAGGTTTAGTCGTCCATACACGCACTACATAAATGTGGATCCACCTTAACGCGCTTACCTCTGAAAATCTAGAGTCGTGCACGTTAAAATTTGCCAGTTTGATTACCTCCCCACTGGCAGCATGCCAGCTGCTTTGCCAAAGGATTTTAAACCCTGACTTCACCACCTAAGGTAGGGTTATGGAATGGGGTCTCTACCTCCCTAAGGCAAGTGATTCGTATTGATGCTTTGTAGGGGTTGTCAATGGGTGTAATTAATATGGCTTGTGAGATTGCCAAAATGTACTTGACTTTAGAGTAAAAGCTGGCTTTCTTATGAGTATTATACCTAATGTGTGTCATAAAATCTTGAAATTCAGATTCTACAATAGTTTTGCGAGCTATGTAAAATGGGTGGTTCAGTCTTGGGGATGTCTAATGATTGTAGTGCATGCCATAAATTATTTTAGAACTGTCTGCATCTAAATTCGAATTACGGATTAGGATTATAAAAAAAACTTAAATGTAACTTTTTACAATCCATGTAAAAAGTTACATTTAAGTTTTTTTTATACAGAAAAAGGCAGGTATTGAACCGCAATCATAGCAGATGTTAAGTGAGATGCAGTCTAGCTTAACAATCTCCAAGCGATCACATTTACGACCGCGTAACAATTATCTATTGTTTCTCGATTCACGGGGTTTGTAGGGCCACGATGCTCCGATGGTGGATGGAACATACCTGCCCTGTAAGTGCCTATTGGTTCGTTCGTTTCAGTCGAAAGACGTCCACTGCTGGACAATGGCCTCCCCCAAGGTTTTCCACAAAGACCGGTCCTGCGCCCGCGTCCAGGCACCTCCCGTCTTTGCCTATTCACTCTCTTACAAAACCATCTAAGTCTGTCGACTGTACATATTCCAAAGTATTCCAGCATAAAGGGGGAGAGCGTAAACAACAAGTATTAAGAAGTTGCGACCCGAACTCCAAATGGCACCTTCATTAGGGAACTTTGAGCACTTTAAATGTGTTCCCGTGATATTGATTTTTATTTGCCGCTGTTCTTCGGAAGTTTAGAAAGATTTATGTCGCATTCAACCTTACAGTTATGCAAACTTTTTATGTAATACGACCTAGTCAGCGAGCGATAGACAAACAATGACTCTTCCTAAACGAGCCTTTTCAAACTTGTTTGTACAGATAGGGAAAGGGTGCACAAAGTAAACAATAAACATGTCAGCTCGGCTGTCCATATTTTATAAAGATTTATTGCGACGTGGATAGATAGATAAACCTTGCAAAATGTCAACCATGCTAAAAGTAGTTAACAATGTGAAAAACTGTGTCGTTAAACATAGCGCGAAAGAGTTTAAAAGAAAAAAATTGACAATCGACTTTGTTGGAATCGAATGAAAAGAAAAAAGTTTCTTAGCAGCCAGTCGTGCGGCTAAGAACTTTGTGCGGCTATGAACTAGGTATTTTCATGAATATTACTGGACAAGCTGTTCAGAATAAAAATGTGTCACAGTGGCGTATGGCGGTTTTCTGAAATAAAATGCACACGTTTTGCAAAGAATTGTCGGTTACCTATAAATTAGTGTTAGTTTTTAGATTACAACCTTGGCTTGGATGTGACTAAACGATAATTTAGGGCAAACAATTTTTCATACAGTACGTACTTTATTTGTGGAAGGTATAAAGGTCTTTGAATCTTTTCAAAAGGAAAAAATTATCTACAAAACACCTAGCGCACAAAAGCCTGAATTTTTGTGCTTTACTAGCAAAGGGAATGGCAAAGCCGATGCAAAAAAAGAAAGATAATCCACATCCAAAGATGTGCGACCAATTTTTCATATCTCTTCTTTGAGTTTGCTCCTTTGATTAATATTTTAAGGTGCTTTTTAAATTCACAAAGGCGCATCTTCAGGGCATCGCAAAGGATTTCGTACGAACTGACAGATTGTAAGGGCTTCTGTTGTGAGACTTATGAATGCAGCTGCAAGTGGGTTAACAATGCAAGACACGAGGTAGGGTAGGGTTAGAGAGAAATGTGAGAAAGTATTTTAAGCTGCGAATGTGAAATTCAGTAATCCGGTATCACATTCACGGTATTTAAAGCTTCGTTTATTCAATAGTATATTCTTCGTTCATTGGTCTCAGCCAAATGACGTCCACTGCTGGACAAAGGCCTCCCCCAAAGTTTTCCACAATGAACGGTCCTGCGCTTGAGTAAATTCTTCACCGAAATCGAAAAGGGCAGATAAATGCTCAGAAAACTGTGTGTCTCTTCACCATCATCATCCCAGAAATACTAATTTGAAGGGGTTGATATATCAAATTAATTAAAATAACAAATTACATTATTTATTCTGTTGTTCCTACACACTTAAATTAGCTGTGAGACTCTGTAATTGGCTAGAGTTATATAATGTACTACTCTGTAACATGTAAATTGTCGACCAAGCTGTTGAGTTTCCAAATAAATAAATAAAATAATTAAACGCGTGGTTATGGAGAAGTTTGAGAGTCAGATGCCCGTTTTCACCATCAATCCCTAATTTTTTAGTGACCCATCTGACAACAAAATTCATGATAAGTGTTACCTTAGGGGTCACTTAAAAATTTGGGACTGATGATGAAAACGGGCAAGAATCTCTGAACCTAGAGATCATAGGTTCAATGCCCACGTAGGATACAAAAATTGAAAACTTGCTGTCATCAAATTGTGTCGTCAGTCAAACAGGTTGGTTTTGGCTTAAATCGACCTAGTTATTCGAAATGTGTACCTATAATACATTGAAGGCACTTGAAACCGTCGGTATGATGGAGCCATATCTGACATAATCTTATGTTGGCGCACAGAGTTGCAACCTCTGTTGCTACAATTCCAATCAGAGGTAGATGGAAGATTGACCAAACTGATTTAGCTACTGAAAATGAGTAAAACCACTCAAAAGTTTTCATCTTTTCTCTTAATAGCTTCGCCGTTTCTGCCAAACAAAGAACATTCTAATTCATTGCACAGAGCTTTATTGTTTTGGAAAGAGCTTTGACACACCCCTATCCTGAACAGCCTCCAGCCCCATGTAAAAAATAAAAAAACACGACTCTCTATTGTTTTTGCGCTGGATTATTTAATAAACGCGCTGTTTGCGCGGAATGAATCGCGCGATTGTGTACGTATACACCCTGTATATACCTATATGCATGTGTTTTAAATATTAAGGCTAGCGTACACAAGGCAATTGGATTAGACATATAAACGAATACTGGGGTCGATTCCTTGAAAAATCGACCATGATTCAAAGTGTAGCATCGATCTATGCTTGAGTTAAACTGAATTGTTAAGAGTAGTTTATAAGTAATTTGTTTTTGTAATTTGTGGCTATTGCGGTAATACAAATTCTATAATTTCAACCGTTAAGCTATCAAACCCTCCATAAGTTTCAGCCCGCTAACTGATAGACAGTGGAGGCATATTGTTGCCTGAATTATATTTTATTTTATTTATGTACTTTTAATAGACATCCTTTGCACAGAACCCTAATAATCAAGCACAATAGTACAAGTGCGCCCAAATTACAAACTACTCTCCCAAACGTTCTGCCAAAAGCACAACCTATCCCATATCCCCATAGTTATCCCGAACGGCCCTCATTACGCTGATGAGCCTTGGGGAGGGATCCCGCTTTTTATTGTGTTTACGCATCGCCTGTTTGCTTTCCCTGGCATTTTTCATTAGCAAACGAAACGTGTTTGTTTTCAACCGACTTCAAAAAAAGGAGGAGGTTCTCAATTCGACCCGTATGTTTTTTTTTTTTTTTTTTTTTTAAGTATCAATCATGGTATACCTACATAAATATTAATAATTCGTCCTAATAAATAAGTAGGTAATTAGTAATTATTATTCTGCTTTTTAGTGTAGGTTTTTTGGAGTCGGTTTTATTTTTTTTTATAAAATTTAACTTATTTTTGTTAATTAATATAATTTTTATACCCTCGAAAATGATTGGTGGGAAAGTGTTACAGATGACTTGAAAATATAATGTCGCTCTTAAGAATTGAAAAAATATTAGCCGACTTCATTCAAAAAAATACCGGTTATTGTTATAGTTCCGGTTATAGTAAGTTGGTGCAACTCAGCCTGCCAGCCAGCAACCGGTTGCTATGTAAAATTTATTTTTTAATGGAAACTATGTATACTTACCCCCTTACTAATAAAAAAATACACAGTTGTTGAACACTGTTTTAAAATGACATTTCCTTACTAAACGTCACTTTAAAACACTGTTCAACGAGCGTGTAAGTTTTATTAGTAAGGGGGTTAGTAAGTAGGTACAAATTAGTAACCGGTTGAAGATCTGTAAAAAGCACGCCGTTTGATATACCTACTTCTGACAGCAACAGTAGCATGAAGTCTAACACCAGGGCTGTAACCTCAGGTTTAATATACATTAGAGATGACAACAGAATTGTAACCTTAGTATTAGGTGCAGACTGCACCGTGCAGTCCGCGCAAAAATAGAAGTTCCTTAGTTTTTTGGAACACGCCAAATCTCTCTCTTCAAATTATTTCCTAATAAAATAACAATAGTAACCAAACAATCAAATAATCGCGACCTTTGAACTAACTCGATACAAATGTTTGCCGAAGACTTTATTAGTCCGGCGGGAACCAACTTCACTCTGATTCGAAAATTTTTCTTCGAAATTAGTTCCTGAGTCAACGGAATAAAGTTTTGAGCAAATACGATCCCATCAAAAACAATACTTGTCAAAAAAACCAAGTCTCGCAACTCAGTTGTTCTACGGTAAAAAGTTGTGAGATCCATGTAATACCAAGTCCAGGCCAGGAAATCTTTAACGTTTTACATAAATTATTGACTTGGCCATCGCACTAAATAATTTAATTTACACGTGTTTTCATGCGATGGCCAAGTCAATATATTTATGTAAAACGTTAAAGATTTCCTGGCCTGGACTTGGTATTACATGGATCTCACAACTTTTTACCGTAGAACAACTGAGTTGCGAGACTTGGTTTTTTTGACAAGTATTGTTTTTGATGGGATCTCATTTCTTTTTGTATTTTGTAGACAGCAGTTATGTATCTAGAAAACTGGACCGAAATTGAAAAATTTTACTCGACTTGGCGGTTGCACTACCGTGCCCCCAAATATTTTAGTTTTTCCTTGATTCATACACCAAACACTACTTATATTCCAAATTTGAAGCTTCTAGGTCTGCTAGAAGTGCCTTAGAATTTTGATGATCGGTGAGTCAGTCAGTGAGTCAGTGAGTCAGTGAGTGACAAAATTAAGTAACTTTGACCCGTTATAATTCTTAAACTATTGGTTCAAATTGAATGAAATTTTAAATATACCGTGTCTTTACAATGCCTGCATAGCTAATGAAAATTCAGCCTTCTAGTTTTATCCACAACGAAGTTACAGGCGGTCGAAAATGGCCTGAATTGCTTCGAGAAAAGGATGGTACGGCCGTGCCGCTTTTCTGCTCGACTTGGTGGGGGCACTGCCGTGCCCCCAGATGTTATTAAGTTGGTATTGGCATCTATCGCTTGTTTCTCGGGGCGACCGCAGACGATTGATGGCCTTTTGATTGGTTTCAATTTCTAGTAAGCAGTTAAAAGAATTGTGCTGTAGAGAGTCAAGACAGAAATGTACATTTATTAATAAACAAAAGGCTACATAATGTAGAAGTAAATACTTGTCTCACTATGCAAAGGTTGAATATGAGTGTAGCTCAAGTCCGCCTTGTGTTCTTGAGTAAAATAATAAATATCTAGTTATTATTTTACTCAAGAACACAAGGCGGAAAATCCACTCATTACATGGACAAAGAAAATAAATAAATAAATAATATACAGTGAAGAAAAGTATTTAGTTTCATATCCTATAGAGCATGTCGAGCGCGAATTTCATCTCACATTCCGTGAAACCGTGCAGAATCTGTGCCAGTCCATTTAAGACTATTTTCTCTTAACGTCAGCTCACGCGGATTACAGTTAACCGATCGTCTGCGATATACCTTATCGGTTATTTCATAAAGGGATCCGCCTCGGGCAGTTAAAATCTCTTGGAGTTGAGCCTAATTTGGAAATTCTCATGAAGATGCTATCCTTATTGTTATAACACCCTTAAGAAGCCTTTGAAATCGCAGATTTGGTATTTTGACTTGACGATCATGTTATGAGCATTGTCGTCTTGAGTTTTATGGTCTAAATAAGCCCTATTTATAGCCTTGCATGTTCTTGATGGTGGAGTATCTTTTAATTAAATAACAAAAATATCACTTTTACCTAGCCTAACAATTAACTGAGGAGGTTCTTGCCGTGGTGAAGCGGTAGTGGTGATATGTGACGTTTGTGACGGAGCTGTCACTGTAAAATTATGATGTCTGAACATGTCTAAAACGTAACTAGTATCTTGACGGCTGAGGAACGAAAAACACACTCTCAAGCACTACGTCAATGCTGCAGCAGACAATTAAACGCTTGTATTAAGTAATTATTTGTGCTTTTTCCCCATTTACCTTTCTGAAATAACCTATCTGTTTGTCAGCTTCAAACAAGAAGTAGTTACCTACAATAGGCTAGTATCCTAAAAAAAAATTTTTGGTCCATCAATGTTAATGTAAAAAAAATCGGGACACGTATATTTTTAATTGTCAATCAAACAAATTACAAAGTTATAGTGCGTTGAAGTTCCGCGCGACGTCACAAAGTGCAGCACTTTTACGCACTCACTGACGTCAACTTTATAGAACTTTGGCACGCTCTATCTCTTTACATTTTCATTAGATTTAAAAAGTGAAAAATAGGTGTCGAGTATTTTTTGATAAGCTAACTGACGGACTAATTAAAACTCTTGCTTTTTTACCCAGGAAACATCCCCTAATTCATTCGTTGTTGACTTTACTCCTGGATCAGAGAGAGATAAAGCGGGTCTAAAACTTCCCTATTTTATGGAATGGTCGAAAAAAAGCATCTGTGTGTTATAACTCACAATACCTGTTAGCAATAGCGGCAAAAGCCGGGTTTTTGCGGGATCGGATCGGCCATAAATCACGGCCGATCCTTTATCGGCCAATGCTGTACGCAATAGGCATTTACGAGCCTGTTCGGTGATATCATAATGGAGAGAGGCAAAGAAGATCCTAAGCATTGTGTAAAATGCATGAAAATAACGCACACGCGATAGTCAATGGGTAACTGTGTCTGTTAAATTTTCATGCCATAAGCACTGACTGGACCTTACACCAGTAGGCTACTTTTTATTACGAAAATAAAACTCAAAGGGGATAAAATATGGGATGAATTTGTGTGTGGGGAATCAATTTCCTCATGGGAAAACATGTTATATGAATCATGCTTTTGGTCATAAATGTATTTTTGTCCGGGGAACGCGAGCAAATTTAACAAAATTACAAACTAAACATGCATTGTCATTGCAAAAGTTACTTGAAAACAATGAAAAAATACTTTTCAAAATAAAACACACGTGTTCGTTGTCACGGCATAAACCACATGGCCTATATTAATTGAATTTAGTTGTGTACCTATCGCTGAGTGTTGCAATTACAGACATTCAATAAATACTTTACAAAATATGAGGGTGGTACAATTTACCCGGCGGTACAATATACCGAACTCTCCCCTATATTTGGGACGTGTGTGTGTAGGTAGGGATAAGTGCCCTAAAAAGGCCTGGATACTAATAAATATTCTTATTTTGACCATTCTTCCGCAGACAATGACGGGCAGCACACGGTTGGTGACCGTCGGCATGCTGCTGACCCTGGCCGCGTCAGCCGCTGCCATCAGATGCTGGAAGTGCGGCCAGTACAGCGATGGAGTTGGCTCCATCACGCCTTGCAACAACCGCAGCGCTACCCATCTTGAGGAGTGCCCTTCCAACGCCAAGTATTGCATTGTAAGTGTCTTTGATTATTAACGTTATGTATGATTAAATAAATAGGACTTTCTTTCGCACTCTATTTACAATGAAACCGAGCATAACGTCTCTGAAACGCGGCAGTGTCATGAGATCACCCAAAGGGCGATGAAGCGTGCTATGCTATGTGATCGAAACATCAATGAGGAGATCTATAGGAAAAAAAGAAACTGATAAAATTCGCAGAATTTTCAAAAAGTGGCAGGGCACTCAACAGGGCAATGTGCTATGACTTGCCCTGTCCATTTCCACACCAGCTTTCTTATAATTAATGTAACTACGTCTATTAAGCTTGCTGTATCTTTACTGCATCTCATCTAGCCATAGAACGATACTATTAACGTTTCGTGACCATTAAACTCCTTAAAATGGACTCCAGATAGGAGTCATTCCGTTAACCGGAAATTGATCGCTTGACGTCTTCTTTAGATACTTAAACGTGGCTTAACAAAAAGAGCCAGGGCACTTTTGATGCCAAAAACGATTCAGTTATTAATTCAGTTTCAAGATTCACAGTTTTTTCAAATGTTCCTATTTCATAGTACGTTTCGTTTTAAAGCTTTGCTTGGTTTGGGGTCAAGAACCTCGTATTTAACAAATAATTAAAAACTTTGGAGAGGGTAATTTATGCGACACAAATCTACTTTTAAAGAGTTTTTATTAATAAATCTTCCCTATGCTATAGCTAATGAAAAAATGCGTGAGTTTTGTGTGGTGTACAATGTCTATGATTTGGCTTATCAAACTGGGCTGTTGTCAGACACACTTAACTGAATGCTGATGTTTCGGAAAGGATATCCCTGTGAATGCGAGAGGGTTGAATACTTTATTGTTAGTATTTGTTACAAAGGGATCTTTTTGAAGGGATTGTTAAATAGTGTTACTTGGGTAAATAGAGAAAAATGAATTATCTTTAGAGTAAAATATTTAAGTTAAACACAAACGCGCTTCATACAAAAGTTTAGCAATAAAATAGTAAAGAAAAACAATTTGTGGAGTATAAAATGTAACCTGCAGCGTATTTCCACTCATCTTTTGCTTCGGGCTTTACGCCTGTAGTCGCAAACGATGTGCAGCAAATCGAACGCACAGCGTTGAATAGAGCTCTGTGATTGGTTCGTGTGTCACCCTGAGCGTCCACGCGCACTTTGAGACCTCATAGTAATGTTTGTGAATACGGGCCAGTATGCTAAATAAAAGATGCGATGTTTCTATTCAACCATTTGCAATGATCCAAAAAGTCCAGAATTCATAATTTGTAATCAAGAAATACTACTCTGGGTCCTCTGCATTTTCTCACTGTGGTTATAGGTAAGTTTATTTGAAACCATATTATTTGCCAGAAAGAATTTACTGTTCCCGAATCATCATATTCTGGATGTTCAATTCATAAGATATTGTTCTTGTTTGCTCATAAATATTATAGGATTTGGCGGAATTACTATTCCGTTGGCGTAGCGTATAATTATGACCACAATCTGGGTTTCTGTGTTAGGACTTTCCGCCTTGTTTGATTTTTAGCCTGCGGCAGGCTGTTTCAGGAAAACAGAAGAATATACGACCATCCTTCGAAAAAAATATCTTCCTACTAATAATATAAATGCGAAAGTTTGGATGTCTGGATGTTTGTTACTCTTTCACGCAAAAACTACTTAACGAATTTTGATGAAACTACAATATTATTGTTTATAACCCAGAATAACATATAGGCTATAATTTATGACGATCTGTGACAAACTAAATTTCACGCGGGTAAAAGCTACTTTAAAATAAACATTATGAGACATATTTGTTAGGAATACAGGTAGTGGAGGATAAGATGGCCAGACCGTCAAAAAATTTAGAATTCATGTTTTAGAGATTGTAAAAAACTCACAAGTAGACACTGATCACATAGATTTCAATTTTGTTGTTAGTAAAAAATAATACTTTGAAATATCACAAGACGATAAAAAAGCGCCTTGTAACAAAATTAATAAAAGGAAAATTATGAGATTGTTTTACGAGCCATTAATTTAATTTTTCACCAATTACGTTACACGTTTCTTTACAAATTGATTCAATATGCTAACAAACCCCTCAAGTTAATAAATTAAAAAATCACGAAGCCCTTTTAATAATGTCTATTAGAAAACTAATTAATTTGAACGAAACGAAGAAGGGTATAACGAAATTGGAAATTTTTGGCAAATCACTCCTCATTTGCGATATTGCTTCAGGAGGAATGATTCAGCTCTTTCTTTACTTTTGGTTTTAAGGTTCCCATCAAGTAATAGACTGAAGTCAAATTATGTAGCTATGTAGAGGTATGGCAGCAGGGAGCTTGAGTTGATTAGGATATCTGGAGGCCGTTAGAGGAGGAATTTGGGGGAGCTACTTCCTACTAAAGCCGAGGGGCGCTTATTTTGTCAGTGAGCTATATTATGAAATGGAACTACGCTTCTAGCTTAGTACACGAACTTATGGGAGCTAGACATAATAATATTCTGGTAAAGAGCTGCGAAATAATTTTCACCAGAGATTTTATCCTTAGTACACTAACTTAAAGTTACACTTCGGAGAGCAGCGTCAGATATAGTCTGAAGTTCTGGTGGGTCTAAAATAACATAACCCACTAGGTAGGTATGCAAACTCATGTTTTTCTGAACGAAAAAAATTTCGAGTTGAATCAAAAGATCAAGCGCTTAATTCAGTCCATGTCTGAGGTATAAATGTGACATGAGAGAGGTGATTTTGACATATTATATTATGACGTGACAGAGCATACAAAACTGAAGTCTCGCTGACATTTGACGTGATAAAAACCCCCTCCCATTTCGCTCTCATACCTCAGGCACTTGAATTGTGCTAGTAGAGAAAAAATTTCATTTTTAATGTATTATGTAGCTTAAATATTTAACCAGAATCTCGTTAAAGTTATTTTGAGAACATAATATTTCTTCTCGCTGAAACGTGATATTTTCCCGAAATAACGTCATCAAGTTCACCAATTCTGTAGGCCGTACACTCGGGTCGGATTTATTACAAAAAACGAACATTAAATCCGTTCTATAAAGCGTATGACACAGCTCAACATAAACAGTCCTTTAATTTATATTATAAATCCTCAATTAATTTTCTATAAGAATCCTTAACGCGATATTAATTAGTTTCGTACACGTTCAAATATGAATTTTCTGAGTCAATGCGGATTGTCACCAGTGTGTTGGTCTCTGGCGAAGTGGCAATAATACTCGCTTTCAAGGTCCGAGGGGTTAAGAAAATTGCACCTGATCCTGGGTCGATTCTCAGTTGGAGTTCAATAAGTGGCATGGAAATAACTCAAATAACCTGACATTATCTAAATTAAAAACGTGTGATGTTAAACTAGAAAATTAGAAGAAGAGAAAATTATACTAGACGTCTGTGGAAGTATAACTACCGATTATTTTTTCAATTTCAATCAAGAACTAAAATTTTCATGCATATTTTAAACGCTCTCACTAGTGAGGACGTTTGATGTAAACTCACACTCAGTCCACAGATTCTCCTAGAAATGGGGATGTTGCCTGGGACAAAAAGCAAGAGTTTTAATTAGTCCGTCAGTTAACTTATCAAAAAATACTCTACACGTATTTTTCACTTTTTCAAACTAATGAAAATTTAAAGAGATAAAGCGCCCCAAAGTTCATAAGAAGAGGCCCGTGACGTCAACGCTTGCTTAAAAAAATGCCGCACGTTGTGACGTCGTGCGCAACTTCAACGCACCATAACTATGTAATTATTTGTTAGATTGACAAATAAAAATATATGTGTCCAATATTTTTTGATATTAAACATTACGGACTAAAAAAATTTTTTTAGGCAACTAGCCTATTGTTTAACCCCGTCAATACAATCCGAATGGGTTGGCTGTTCATATTCCCCTGTGCACCGTATATTTATGTACACCGAGGGGAGATGAGAGCTGTGACAAATGACCCGTATTATCACGCGCGGCAAACGCCACGCTCTTTGTCGGACTGCGCGCCATGTCGCGATTGGCAAACTGTTATTTTTCATGTAGGCACAGAATCGAGATGGCTTATACATAAAGTCGGGGATCTGGGATTGACGGTTGAGAAGGCTTAGTTCCAAGCCCTTTTATAAAAACTATCAAACTTAGGCAGAAATTGATACAGTATCTGGGTGTTATACAGTTATTATATTACCTACTCTGGTAACGGGACTGCAACTCCTGTGTAGCCAGAATCTACAGCTTGAATTTAATTTTGATTATAACGTGTTCAATATTTGGCCCTCGCACACGTATTTCTTGAATTACATCAAATAGCTACTTACCCTCTTCCAATACAAGGATTAACTTTATACATATAAAGGTGCCAACCCTTATACGTGCTTGGCATTAGGAATTAAGAAGGTACTTTCATTTGATTTGATTCTCGATATAAATTCTGTCCTGTAATGTATTGAAATTCAAGCAATCAAATCTAACTTCAAAAAATCGACTGAGCTATTAATTAAAACTACAGAGCAACGCAAATATTCAGTACAAACTCCGTAGATTTTTCCTTTCATTGGCCATAATATTGAAACTCGACAAACGCTTTAAATGACACGAGTTTATCGCCCGTATTCACCAATCATTACTTTGAGGTCTCAGAGTGCGCGTGGACGCACCACCCTGTGCGTACGCATGAACTAATCACAGAGCCTTATTTAATTATTCAACGCTGTGCGAATGCACATGAATCGAATGATTTGCTGCTTCACTTAAGCAAGGATCGTTTGTGAATGCGAGCGTATGTATATGTCCGTTCTTCTGGCACATCTTACGAAATGTTAATTCGTTACAAAACCGCGCCTATTTCAAATAACATAAGTTACCACTAGAAGCAACGACATTGTGTGCTTCATCGACTGGGGAACTAAACCGCACCTGCACTCCATGTTTAAGCCATCCATGAATCTGAAGCCCTGAGTGCCCAAGCAACTGCACTCAGGAGGATTTGACGAGTGCTGCTGACAACGCCACCCTCGTGGCGGAGATTTGGGCTGACACTGTGTAGGTTTGTTGTCGACACAAAAAGAAGAAGAAGAAGACTAGAAGCAACCATCGTCTGAACTAAGATACAATTTACAAGTTTTTGAAGAGATCTTTTCTGCAAAGAAAATGCACCGCGTTAATTTTCCGTGTTAATATTTGAGTATAGTTAATGAGTTTTCCCGCTGCGATGGAAAATAACCATTTTCCGCGGAGCTTTCTTAAGTAATTTAATTATTTACAGAATTGCAAAGCAAATCATTTAGGTTTAAGATGCTCTGTATTATCAAGAGATATCTGATAGGTACGAGCTTCTTCCAAGATATTTTAAAATATGTGCAGTATTAGCGTAGATTGCACTTTACATTTTACAAACTTACAGAGCCCTTTCTCTCTGTCATAAATTAGTATAGATTATTACACCCGTATTCACAAACGATACTTGCTTAAGTGAAGCAGCAAATTGAACGCACAGCGTTGAATAGAGCTCTGTGATTGGTTCGTGAGTGACCCTGTGCGTCCATGCGCACCGCGAGACCTCATAGTAATGTTTGTGAATACGGGCGTTAGACGTAAGGCATAGATATTCTATCAGTGATCTTCCTATTATTTGTTTGGCTGTTCTTTCAATCATAAAGAGCTACTATAAATCAGGATATAAAATGTGTATGTACCTATGGGTGTGAAACTGCCTTAACCAGTAACAAGTTGAAAACTTACTGAAAAGAGGCTGACAATAGTGACTAAGTTTCTAGCACTACTTCTCAGCATAAGCCACAATATTGTCAGGGGTAAAAGTTTCATTGGAATGTGATGTGAAAATAGATTTAAAAAGTGTACTTATTCAACAATAAAAATCAAAGTAAACTAGTTTATTATTTACTTAGTAAGGGAAAGTGGGCAAAAAGTTTAGTCTACATTGTCAAATTTATAAAAACTCCCGTATCATAACCCTCACAACATCCTGTACAAAGTCAATAAAAGGGATCCCTGGCAAAGGACAAAAGATAACAAATCAAATAACTTAGAGGAATTTATTGCGAAGAAAGTTTTCGCGACGTCAGCGAAAGTATAAACAAAACAAAACAATTAGATTTTATCGGAAGAATTAACGTATGAAGGATGGGGCGGGACATGCTTTATGCCGTTTAAATGCTCTGTCCCGGTTGGGAAGTCCTAATAGAAAGAAATCCAGTAGCCAAGTGGGTTACATTTATCTACTTCATTGAATAAAAAATAAGCTATAGAAATAGTATAATTAGAGGATCACCAAGACGGGAATCTCCAGGGAAAGCTCTTTCAATTACAAATAAACGAATCTGAGAGGGAAATTGTACCATAGTAGTGATCACAAAAGATTGAAATCGTTTGCAATGTTATGATTCGATTAAAGTTAATTCAAATAGAAAAAAAACTATTACCTTTGGGATATACATACATACATAGGACCGATCGTTGTGGAAATCTTTGGGGGATGCCTTTGTCCAACAGTGGACGTCATTTGGCTGAAACGAACAAACCTTTGGGATGGTAACGTAGACCAGTGCTGAAAAAACGCTTACAGTGAGTTAGACTTCTACATCTTATTATATTGTTGAAGAATCTAAGAGGATGCCTTTGTCCAACAGTGGACGTCATTTGGCTGAAACGAACGAACGAAACTTTAGGATAGTAACGTAAACCAGTGCTGGGAAAACGCTTACAGTGAGTTAGTCTTCTACATTTTATTACATTGTTGAAGAATCTAAGAAGTCACAGAAAGTGTCGTTGAAGTTGTGCTCCTATAGGGGGCGGGGAAGATACGGAAATGTAAGCAATATGAGTGGAATAAGAATAATAAAAGTCCGCTCTAGCTTTGATGAACAATGTACATTGAGAGTGGATTTTCCTGAAATGTGTAGATCTACAGCTCTAAGCCGTACAAAAGTTCCTTTTACAACCACTTTATGACAAAAAAATCTACATTGAAAATCCGATGTAATAAGTACCTATCATTCCAATTAAGTTCTTTCTTAGTTATCATTATGGGTTGTAAGATGTCTTCCTAAATTCAATGAATAAAAAGGTATCAATATATGATTTTAATTATTTCAAACTAGCTTTCCGTCCGCAGCTTCGTCCGCGTCGAACTATTTTTTTGTTACAGAAAAACTTAATCGCGCGCGTCCCTGTTTCAAAAACCGGGATAAAAACTATCCTATGTCCTTTCCAGGGACTCAAACTATCTCTATACCAAATGTCATCAACATCGGTTCAGTGGTTTAAGCATGAAAGCGAAACAGACAGACAGACAGAATTACTTTCGCATTTATAATATTAGTATAGAAAGAGTTTAGAAATGTGCAGCTAAATAACTTTATTTACATAAGATCATCATAGCAATATCGCTGACACTCAAAAATCCAAAGCTTACTAAATACCAGTCGAAACAAAGCTCAAAGCTCAGTAAAGAGGTCAACAGCTGCTGTTGAAAGCTCCAGTGTTTCAGCAGAGAAAGCTCTGTCTGGTTAATTAAAGTTATACCAGTGCGAATGTACTTCCAAAACTAAACAATTATAAGTAAATAGTTTTACTACCAAGTTGGAATACGAAATAAAGTTATTTAATATAGCTGAGATCTCTTCCAAGTTCCAAGTCATGCTACATTTATTAACACCCGAATAACTTCTTCATTAGGGTGTTATGGTTGATTAATTAATTTCAACGAAAGTCTTCTAATAAAAAAACATAGACCTCCCCCGATGCTTTCCATGTTGCCCGGTTGGTAGCGGCCTGCGTCCAGCGCATTCCTTCTACCATTATGACCTATACCTATGTTCAGCAGTAGACATCCTATGGCTGAAATGATGATGATGATGAATAAGAAAACATACCAACCGAATTGAGAACCTCCTCATTTTGTTGAAGTTGGTTAAAAATTAGAAGATATTGAAGGACTGAATTAAATAGCTAAATTATACAAAAGTTTATCTTGTTTTCAAAAAAATATAATTATAATACATACTTTTAATAGCAAAATTAACTAAAATTACTAGTCGATTTAAAGACTGTTGCAACAGTTGCAACTAAAAATTTTCATATTATTTTATTCAGAAAAATACAGTGTGAGTCTTGATAAAGTTCGTTCGTTTCAGCCGAAAGACGTCCACAGCTGGACAAAGGCCTCCCCCAAGGATTTACACAAAGACCGGTCCTGCGCCGCTTGCATCCAGGTACCTCCCGCGACCTTCACCAGATCGTCGGTCCACCTAGTGGGAGGCCTGCACACGCTACGTCTTCCGGCTCGTGGTCGCCACTCAAGAACTTTCCTGCCCCAGCGGCCATTAGCTCTTCGAGCTATAATAATAATAAAGCCAAAGGTACTGAGCGTCGCGGATCGGAAGGACGTATGGAAGAGCAAGGAGCTGCACGGGAGGTTCTATCGGACCCTAACAGGTCCCGATGTGGACCTCCTCGCCTCGGTGAACTGGCTACGCTTCGGTGACCTCTTCGGGGAAACCGAGGGTTTTGCTTGTGCAATTGCTGACGAGGTAATGATGACGAACAACTATCGAAAATATATCCTGAAAGACGGTACGGTCGACATTTGTCGAGCATGCCACCGTCCCGGAGAGTCACTCAGGCATATAATTTCTGGTNTCAGTACGGCCTTCTTGAATCTGAGTCGCCATATTACCAGTACCAGCCGGTGCCAGTTCTTGAAAATGGTCATGCATTGCTCTATTGGGATCGGTCTATCATCACAGACAGGACTATTGTCTGTAATAAACCTGATATTGTGGTGGTTGATCGATCCCAACGTCGGGCAGTGCTCGTTGACATCACCATCCCGCATGACGAAAACCTCGTGAAGGCCGAAAAGGAAAAACAAAGCAAATACCTTGACTTGGCCCACGAGGTGACCGCCATGTGGGATGTTGACTCGACGATCATTGTCCCGATAGTTGTCTCGGCAAACGGGCTAATAGCGAAGAGCTTCGACCAACATCTAAAGAAGCTCTCGCTAGATGGTTGGCTCAAGGGTCAGATTCAAAAGGCGGTGATCCTCAGCACGGCACGCATTGTCCGGAGGTTCCTCAGCCTGTGACCCTGACCACCGGTAGCCTGGGCCCTGCTCCGCTGCCAGCGGGTTAACTATTTTTAAGATTTTTGTTTTTATAATGTATTTTTATTTTTTGATAATAATTACATTATAAAAAGAAAAAAATAAATATAAGAAAGTAAGATGAATAAAGGAATAATAAAAAAAATATTTATTTTCTTCACAATGGGCTTACAATTTGTTGTTGTTGAGACAATATTTGACAAGATATTAGGTACACACGACAGCACATAGGAAAGATACGATAGTTTGTCATTCTGTGATACATTATTTGCTAGTGTGCTGATCGGTGCTTTGGCCTGGCATATCATATACCCGTATTGTGAAGACTGGTGCCTGAAGTAGATTCTGAAAGAGCCTGTATTACAGGTCACCAGGGACTCACACACGGCATAATTACATTTGTGGCCTGTAGTGGATGGAAGGTAATTTTATAATACTAGTCTATAAGTAAAAAAAATCCAGAGTTAAGCTAAAGGGTATGTGTGTTTGTTGGGTGAGAGTGGTGTGTGCTATGTGCCCCGCCCACTGCCACTTGATTTTAGCGATTCTGCGGGCTATGTCAGTCACTCTGGTTCTCCTACGGATCTCCTCATTTCTGATTCGATCACGCAGGGAAACTCCGAGCATAGCACGCTCCATCGCTCTTTGGGTAACCTTGAGCCTTCTTATGAGGCCCATAGTAAGCGACCACGTCTTGATAAAGTGCACATATGAAACTAGATCCATTTTTATCGTAGGAAAAAATGACAAAAATATCTGATATTTTTTGACATTTATTCACACTGTATAACAATAAATTTGAGTACCATAAAATAGCTTAATTAACATTACCAAGCTTCCAAACACTGACAGACCCAGAATTTAATTCATCCAAACAAAAGGCTAGTTAAAATAATTGTTAAGTCCATTTAGCTGTCAAGTTCGTAATACCCCCAGTAATAGACTGGTGATAGACATAAACTTGTTTATTTTCGCTAATTTATAATTTTGAAACACTTAATGGGTGCTCGACTTGATTTATTAGAGTGACGAGCTAAGCCAGCTGTAGCAGCGGGTTCGAATCCCTCGGGTGACAAATTATTATGTCATGGAGACTTCCTTAATTTCCTATTCTAACGTTGATATTTAACGTTTCATAGGAAATAATACATTTTAGTATCCAGTAGACTGTTAAATAATTGTTATAATTTGCGTAGTTACAATAAAATTAGTTCTACTTTCCCAAGCAAACAAACCATAACCCAAAACCTAATAATACTATAACATGGCAAACGCAACATATAACTACCACAAACGCACCCAATCATATATGTGGGTAGTCCCGAATTCATACGTCCGACCCTAATATAGTTTGGCCCTCGTTAGCACTATCGGCCCTAAGCGTCATCCCCACCACCCCCTAATTTTATTAGGCCGCCTAAATTGTGTGTTGTGGGCATTCCGCCAGAATGGCCCTTTATGGGACCTGTGTCTCGTGAGCACACACTGTTATGACAGAATTGATGGGTTCCTATAAAATTTTAGTGGAACCCTCCACTCAAAATAAATGTGTCGTCAAATTCGCACTAAATCTTGGATATTGTGTAAATGTTGTATACTCGTAAATAAAGTTGATTAAAGGTGACCGAGTTTCTTCGACGACGAACTAATAAAGGCAGCAGGAAGGCACTGGATGCAGGCCGCTACCAAACGTGCGATGTGGAAGTCTTTGGGAGAGGAGAGCAGTGGACGACCTGTGGCTGAAATGATGACGATGATGAGTTTCTTCTACTTACCACCCTGCGATTATCCAGTCCCGGATTATTGTTGGTAGAGCAAGCTCTAGGTATTCCTTGTTTATGTGCCCTGAAAAGGACCACATTAATTAGAAAATAATCATCTACCTGCCTACATGATGAAAGAAATAGCATGGTAGGTTCCAAACTATATCACTAAATATTATAAAACAAAGTCGCTTTCCTGTCTGTCGGTACCTATGTGTGCTTAGATCTTTTGAACTACGCAATGGATTTTTGTGCGATTTTTTTAATAGAGTGATTCAAGAGGAAGGTTTTTAAGTATAATACATACCTGTCCGAAGAAGGGGCGGGTCGCTAGTTAGGTATAAAATACATCTACATAAGTAAGTTAACAAATAGATCCGTGAATTATAAATTCGTAGAGCCCAAATAACATTTTATGAGCTGTCAAAACGCTCTCATAAGTCGACTTTGTTGAAATACTTAGCAGTGACGTCACGTCCTCGTAATCACTGTCGTAATTATTGTTACGAATCCTCTCTCCTAATTGCCAAGTGCTTAAGGTCCATAATGATGTTTTAGCTTTAATTTGAAATGGACAATAACAATATAACTTAAACTGACATTTACATGACATTCAATTAATAATGATACTACTTTTTAATATTAAAAACATAACCATATTTTTTAATATTTTTTTGTAATATTTGCACATCGTATGTACGATAGAATATGTTGGAAAATTCTCTCTTTATAACTATTTGTAAGCGTATTCTGGCAAATATTGTAAACATTTTGATATACTTATTTTAATTTATATCTTTCAATTAACGTCCATGTCTATAAAAGGCATTTCTGTAAATCTAACATTTAATGAATAACTAGCGGCCGCCCGCGACTTCGTACGCGTGGATCCCGTTATACCCCCTTAGGGGTGGAGTTTCGTAAAATCCTTTCTTAGCGAATGCCTATCCGATGGATCCGTCCAGTGGTTTGGGCTGTGCGTTGATAGATCACTATGTCAGTCAGTCAGTCACCTTTGAGTTATATACATATTTAGATTTACTACTAGACCTACTTGCTTAAAGCTTTAAATAGAGCTTTCCCAAAGATATATTTTAGACAATAAAATAAAGAAAGGAATCCATTTAATGAAAACTTTTCCTTATTTTTAAAGGGCTAATTTTAGAAGCTAAAAAATCTAAATCTTGGCGCTGGTTAACTTTTTTTCAAACCTTTAAAAATAAACTGGATGCAAGGGACAAAAAACTCAGTCCTGTGTCCCCACATCATAATAATATGTAGCTATGAGTATATCTGTTTCTTGCAACCAAGGTTTGGTGTCAGCTTACGACCTGCCGAATGGGTTCCTATAAAATTTAATGAAGGCATTGTGGAGGACTAGGTGTTATCGATATTATATCCTCTCACCCTGTCCCAAATCGGTGTAACAAGATTTTAAGACGTGATTCAAAATGATACAACGCTAATCCTAAGTAAATGGCGGGAAAGTGAAGGTACCTACTCGTAAACTAGCTTACTACTGTCACAACATTGCAACACAATACTACTCAAACACATTACCTGCACCTTAATACATCATCATCATCATTATCATCATTTCAGCCACAGGACGTCCACAGCTGCTGAACATAGGCCTCCCCCAATGACTTCCACATCGCACGGTTGGTAGCGGCCTGCATCCAGCGCCTTCCTGGCTACCTTTATCAGGTCTTCGGTCCACCTTGTGGGTAAACGTCCTACGCTGCGTTTTCCGGTACGCATCCTCCACTCCAGAACCTTGCTGCCCCATCGGCCGTCAGTTCTGCGTACTATGTGCACTGCCCCTGCCCATTGCCACATCAGCTTGCTAATCCGTAGGGCTGTCAGTGACTTTAGTTCGTTTACGGATCTCCTCATTTCTGATTTTATCTCGTAAAGAAACACCGAGCATATCCCTTTCCAAAGCACACACCTTAATACACTACGATTTATTTATGATATTCTTAAAAATATAGAAGAAGTTTTGTGGATTCCTGTTTACGTGAATATAGTAAGAAATCACCACAGCTTTAAAGAAAGAAGTATGCGAACTACAGGCCATCTCAACATAGTCAGAGTGGGGAGTGTAGGCCACATCCTTCATTTCACTTCCAGTAAACTAAAGAGGGACGTGCACCTGCAGTTCAAACATACGCCTGTATTCACAAACATTACTATGAGGTCTCATAGTGCGCGTGGATACACAGGGTCACAAATCAACCAATCACAGACCTCTATTCAACACTGTGCGTTAGATTTGCTGCTTCACTTATGCAAGCATCGTTTATGAATACGGGTGTAAGTAAATGACCTGTGTGCTTACCATGAGTTTACCATAGGTGTGCTCGCTAGCGACTGCGTAAAAAAATGACATTCATTGTATGACATATTGTGCAGCGCCCCTAGCGGCTACTTTCAAGAAACAAAATCTTCATAGATATTTTTGACGTACTCGCTAGCGAGCACACCTAACGTAAACTCATGGTAGGTGCACTGATGATGATGATAACATTCTAAGATACTAAGATTCGTACATTTAACGATATTACGTCTTCATAAAACACAAAATTAATTAATGTAACTAAAAATAACATCTAAGCTAATATCTGTTAATAGGTACCTATTAATTAAATTGATATAATAATATTAGCCGAGTCTGCAGGTGTACCAAATGATGTTAGGGAGCGCCTAGGGGATGCTAACGAGTATCGGGGGCGGCTAATGAAATTGGTGCTTAGATTTATTGGGTGGAAGCACCTTTGGGTAACCTTTGCACCGTTTTGGGCAGTCTAAGGCCCGATTTGACCAAACTTTTATCCGAGAATAACTCCTAGCGAAGACCAATAATAGCCAAGCATCAATGAAAAATGTTGCAAAAACGGGAAAATATTACATTCTAATCATTTTCACTCGTACGAAGTCGCGGACATAGCAAGTTTTAATTAGTACCTATCTAAAAACGATGAACTTTTTTATTAATTTTTAGATTTCACTATTTAAGTATGACAATCATTTTACTTTATATTATATCACTAATCTAAGTGACCAAAAAGGGTGCAGTGGCCACAACCGGGGTCTCTACCCTTTATTAGTTAGGGAGATTACATTTTGGTGCTGGATGCCTCTGGTTCTTTACTTGACAGCGACTATTTAAGCGTAAGGCTGAGTTGCAACACCTTTTTTTTAACTTTAACGATAACTGGAGCTTTTTGTATGGAGTTTGACAGATTTTTGGCATTTGTTAAAGTTAAAGTAAGATGGTGCAACTTCAAAGATAAAGTGTGATATTTCTTAGAGCAAAAATAACTTTTGACAGTTTGATTCATTGGTTTTTACGAATTCATGCCATAACAATCTTGATGGATTTTGATAAAGGAAATGGATTGTAATTTGGATAATAAAGAGTTAAGATCTCTAAGAACCTTTTTGAAGTCAGTAATTATTTTAAAATTCACTTTAACAACCTACATCAACTTTTAAACTTAAGACAGCTATATCAACTTATCACATAATGTCAATTTTCTTCTTTTGATTTTGAGCCTTGCAAAACGAATTATTTTTTGTGGAATGTACAAGTAAGGTAACATTACCTAAATTGAGCCTGTGCAAGCAAGACTGCGGCGTCCTAATCTGATTTGACGTGTGGTGGGGTCACAGCGGGGGACGCAAATGTCAGAACATATTAAAAAATAATTCCGCATACACGTCACGGCAATTTGACTTGCTATTTGACACAGACCTTAATAATCTAATTATTTTTTCACCAATGATACCAATGGCGACTTTTTTGACAGCGAATCTGTATTGTCAACGTAGCAAATGTCAGAACATATTAAAAAATAATTTCGCATACACGTCACGGCAATTTGACTTGCTATTTGACACAGACCTTAATAATCTAATTATTTTTTCACCAATGATACCAATGGCGACTTTTTTAACAGCGAATCTGTATTGTCAACGTAGCAAATATCGTTTCATGGTAATAGGAAATGACGTTGATTGACAGAGATGAAGAAAAGGATTAGTAAGGACCACATCTCGGCTCATTCTTACATCTTAGTCATTTTAAAAATTCATCATCTTAGTATGTATTTATTTATTATATATTTTATATATTATTTATGTATGTGTATATGTAGCATATTTGTTTTGCCGTCGCCGCCAAACTAATTTTTCTGCATAACCCAAAGGTAAACTGGATGAGAATGCCTTATGGCATTAAGTTCGCCTAATGTTAATATTTTTGGCATTGAAGTATAAATAAATAAATAAATAAATCTGTACAATACATCTTTATTTTACATCACTTAGTAGAAGGACGCCTCTATTCTGAACGGACCGACGATCTCCATTGTTCTATTAACTCATATCAAAATGTCCTTTTAGTAACGAATATTACAATATTCTACTCACACAAACAAAATATAAACAGTTCAGCCCGTCTCTATTATTACAAGCTCTAGCACAAAAAATACAGCCACATCATCGTTTATTAAATCGTATATCTCCTAAAACGTGTGTTTCACCCTAAATAATGAAGCTGTTCTGTCACAACGCTGCTTTATATTCATAGAGTGTGCACGACCAGGAAAAGTAAAGCAAAAACTATGATAGTAAAAAGATACTACATACTACAGCACAAAATACTACATTTTTATTGAAAAATCGACCCTATTATAACTACAGAAGATGTTTCATCTAAACACGATGATCCCGGTCGATCTATGAATTTAGATGACGGTAGTAAGGATTTATTGAGGCGTAACATTAACTTTCAGTATCTTATTTTGCCCCAAAACTTTAGTTATCATTTGTAAACAATATTATCTAACTTTAATAGAAAAGTGCAAACGATACCTGTAACACATCAACTAGGTTGTTTTCCCAACCAAACAAATCGCCAATTGAATTCACACAAAATTCGAGATGTGCGCTTATAACACTTAAACCAAAAAATAAACTGTATTTAATTTAAATTGTACTACCATGATGATGAAAACCAATTCTCGTTATCGAAAAGCGACGAGATTTATTTAAAACGGCGTGTAATTCGGCCATTGACAATTCCCAGCGAGGCAAACCGTTTCACGGCACAAAATTATTAATAAACTTTAAACCGTATATTTTATTCGATCGCAACATTTGTTCCGCATATTATCACCGGTTTCTGAGCCGTAATTTTCATAAAACTCCGGACATCTGGCAACGTGCCGGCAACGGCCCAGTTTTATCGGCCCAAAACCGGTAATAACCGGCTGAAACCGGTTATATCGGGCGTGATCCGGATATCACTGCATCGCTGGGTTTTGTTTAAAGCAATTTCGCGGTTACATCGTTGTTTTGTCGCGCTTTATTTATGTGTTAATGTTTCAGTAAATAGTTTATGCAGAGTTTGTGGAACTTGAAAATAAAGTTTTGCAGTTTGCGCAACTGTAATTTTTCCTGCAGTACAGTTGTTTGTGCTCAATTGGGCGTATAACACATTTGGTGTTTTGTAATTTAGCTTTGCTTTCGTTTATTTTCGTTGCAAGCCACAAAGTAAAATGTAACTCTGTTCTGGTATTTTTCTTTCTCTACACACGAATTTATTTTTCAGTTTGTAAACTAAAAACACAAAACTGTAATATCAATTCGTCCTATTGATTTACTTGTTATTCTTTTTGCTCTTCAGTATTTAGTTTCAAGGCAAACTTTTTCACAAGTCAGTTTCGTATTACTGAAAGGTTTTTTGTGTTTTTACAGTGTAGTGGTAATAGTTTTTAGGGTTAGATTACTGTGTAAAGAGTGGACAAATAAAAAAAATCCAATTTAATTACGGTCTACAAACGCTATCATTCAATAATAATTGCTTTTCATTCCCATATTCCTATTAATTAATCAAAAGAAAGTTATATGAAAAACTATCCATTTTGATTACTAATTCCTTCAGGAATGAATTAACTACCTCTGTGCTCTAATAACAGAAACTAAACAGTCGGAAAAGGTTAATAAGTATTAATAAACATGAAAGTAAAGCTCAAAAGCGGCCAAATCAAAGTAACTGTCGACATCAATGGTTTACCTTTATGAACTCCTAAATTGACCAACCGTTTTAATCAAACGCGAAATTGGGTGAAAACGAATAATCCGCATGATGTCCCCAAGTTTGCAAGAGTAATTTAATTTTTACCCTCGATTCGGGTAAATTACCTTACGTGGAGAAGCGGGTACTTATACCCCATTATTTTTACGGCGGCTATGCAGAAGCGAGAGCGGAAATTGAAAGAATCAAAAGTTCTCCAAATTGCATCGCTTAGCATAAATTCTAATGGGGAAACTTCGCCGCTTCAAGCAAGTAAAGTGTAAAATGATTACGTTAATACACACCTACTTTCAAAGAAAATGTTAGTTGAAGGTCAAAATGTCGCATTTTGTTCAGTAGAGCTAAGTATTTTTGCGCAGTAAACTATTTATTGTGAAACAGGTGTTTACAAATAATATTAGGTTGCGATAGTCTTAATAAGTTTCGCCTGGTTGGCATACATAGCCTCCAAGTCCTATTAATACTTCTCAACCTTACCCACATCCAAAAATTTTGGTAAGTAAAACTGGAATATTTAGGTTTTAAATTGTTTGGTGTGTGTGTTTTATCCTGAATAACTATCTCTTAAGGGCTCTCCACCTAACTTTGACCGTAACTTTAACGATAACCGATGTTTTTTGTATGGAGTTTGATAGATTTTTGACGTTTGTTTAAAGTAAGTTGGTGCAACCCAGCCTTAGCATCAGGTGTAATTGCGTTCAATAACCAGCCTTTTGCTACAAAAAAACCCATTCCCACCCGCTGCCGCTTATCTGCAGTGACCCAAGTCCTTTCCGTCCTGAGTATCACCTCTCCTCGGCTCCATTGCTTCCACAAGAGGCCAATTTGCTCGCCAAAGGTTTCTTCTAATGACGCCTTTAATTCTGAGTTCGTTTTGAGTCTCTCTCATGTTTTGGAAAGGTGCACCTCAAATTTTTTTAATAGTTACGTGAACGCGACCCCCTGACACTCAAATTATTTTTGTCTAGTTGTGAACTAACGACTTCTTCTAGGTTGTAACTTGTTACCCATAAGATTTTCAGACTTGACAGAAGCTTCACGCATTTGACATTACTCAAAGTGACTTTACGTGCTTTCTCAGGCACAGACTCATCCTGAGGTTCAAGGACTGAGTTAGATTCACATTGTAATAAATTACTGTCTAGTTTGTTATCCTTGCTTGCATTAATCAAACTGAGTGTAAAAAAAAACATGATTCTTGCTTCGGAGCTGTGTCCAATTGAGCCATATCAGATGCCTATGGCAGTTCATTAAATTTAGGGGAACCCTTGATTAAAAATTGAGTGTTTTTATAAAAAAAAAACATTCAATTTTTGTAAACCACACGATAGAACTTCGCGACAAAAAAATGTGAATAATAATTCAGCGAATATAAAAATAGACCTTACTAATAGTAATTTAGCTTTTGAAATAAAATCATTTCCGTAGAACCATTTCCACTAACTATCAATACGATCAACACCAACTTCCACCAGCTCCGCAACTTTATGCAGGAACTGCTCCGGAAGAGATAATCCGCCGTTGACTGTGCGAGTTGAAATGCAACTCGGAGATTAAAATGTTCCGCATGTGTTAGTTTAACCACATTTTATAGCACTACCGAGAATTAGCGAGGCTATTCAAACAATGTTGCAAGTTATGATATAGTAAATTATGCTTATGTTTCCGTTCGCCGTGTGTTTTGGTAGAGTAGAATAGAACCACAGTCTTTGCTTGGATGTCGTAAGAGACAGCTAAGTATGGGACAAATAATTCGAACTTCAGGTCTTCCCAACCCGTCTGGCTAACGTGGAGAGTGTAAGCAAAATCCTACATTGCCTCTGGTAAATTAGACTAGAGTAGCTGATTGAGATGTTGATTACTGGTGATGATGTTTAAGCTTACGTGCTTCAAGCCAAAAAGACTAGTGGACATTAGATTAGTTACAATAGTTTGATGAAACTTTACAATTATCATATAGGTACATCAGAAAAAGCTTCAGTTTATTTAAATCTACGCAAGTAAAGATGCAATCAAACACTAGTCTTACACAACTCTAAATTTAACCTTTGGCATACTCGGGTATTCATACACGTAACACATGTAAAGTAATTACAAGTAAAACCTTTTTATTCGCTTCAGACGCGGAGTCAGGGTTTTTCTCCCCTGGGATTCTGTGAATGTGAGGACACAATGGACATTTATTCAGAAGACTCGCTAGAATTGACGCCAATCAATTTCAACAATGACAGTCTACTACACTAACCGGTCCCTTATTAATAAAAAGTTACACCTAGGATGAACTCTGGATTAAAATGTCATTTTCATACTAAATAACAATTTAAGCCAGAGTTCAGCTAGGATGCAACTTTTATTATTAAGGGGGTTATATTATAAAAAGGAAATTAAGTTTTTATTGTTTGTCTGATCACATATTCTCCCTGATAACACAGGCGATATAATATAAATTAAAAATAAAGTTAAAAATAAACTAAAGATAATTACTAAGATAACTAAAAGAAATAAATCGCTTATTGCAGCCGACGAAAGATTTCAAAAATCGCCGTTTAATATTCCAGAGCAGTGTAAAAGGCTTGTTTTTTATGTAATACATGTCCAGTCATGATCTGAGGCAGGCACATCTATCAGCATAGAAATCGATGTTCTAATTCGTTTTGAGACTATTGTGATAGAGAAAGAGTATTAAGATGTTTCAACATTTGTAACTGCAGAGTATGCGTATTTTACGTCACTCGTAGTAAGGTAACCCTTTTGCACGTACTTCTATTGTGCAGTAGACACGCCCTCCTTATCCAAACCCTCATAAAAGGCCGAGGATTTGGTACGCCCTACAGGGCCTACGTCCTCATTGACAGAGGACAAGGATTCCAGGTGTAATTCCAGATTAGACACATTATCCTGTATTTTCCAAAGTATGATTTATAATAGCATCTGTCTGGTATTTTAAATATCAGGTTTTAAATGTTGATCTACTTTTAATTTTCGTTGGGATTGTAAATTAATTGTAAAGACACCCTTTCCCAAGAAGACATCTATATGTCTTCTTGGGAAAGGGTGTCTTTACAATTAAGTACTTATATTTCATTCAGAAAAACAAATATCGAATAGTCCAGTCATTTAAGCTTAAATTAGGTAAGAATCTCGGAATTAGAGATACCCAGCTGTAAGTCTGTAAATACTTGTATATTGACACCCTAAAAGTTGTCTCAAAACCTACATATGGTAGGGTGTAAGCAACTATTAAATTTTAAGGTCAAAGGTCACAAAAATCGGTTTTTTGCGCTTTTTTTGGAAATATCTCATTTCCTATGGGTTTTTTGCTATTTGTATTTATTATCAATATTGTAGAATACTAAATTCTCTACAAATTTTGTTTAAAAACTTTTTTTATACGGTGAACCGTTTTCGAGATAGAGGGCGGAGAGCGCGCGGTCACTGCATCACTTCAGGTCTACTTAAGCGGTTTAGATTTTTCATACAAAAGGATTTTTCCGCTAATTCCTGTGGGAATTTCGGGAATTCCTTGTTGTAACTAAGCTTTGAGTTTACTAAGGTACCTACATGCCAAATTTTAAGCGTCTAACTTCCGTTAAGCGTTTAGATTTTTCATACAAAAGGATTTTCCCACTAATTCCTGTTCCCGTGGGAATTCCTAAGTAAACTATAACCTGCCCAGGTGTATGAAGAATAATTGTACCAAGTTTCGTTAAAATCCGTCGAGTAGTTTTTGTTTCTATAAGGAACATACAGACGGACAGACAGACACAAAAATTTTACTGATTGCATTTTTGGCATCAGTATCGATCACTAATCACCCCCTGATAGTTATTTTGAAAATATATTTCATGTATAGAATTCTGTCCGTCTGTATGTTCCTTATAGAAACAAAAACTACTCGACGGATTTTAACGAAACTTGGTACAATTATTCTTCATACACCTGGGCAGGTTATAGTTTACTTAGGAATTCCCACGGGAACAGGAATTAGTGGGAAAATCCTTTTGTATGAAAAATCTAAACGCTTAACGGAAGTTAGACGCTTAAAATTTGGCATGTAGGTACCTTAGTAAACTCAAAGCTTAGTTACAACAAGGAATTCCCGAAATTCCCACAGGAATTAGCGGAAAAATCCTTTTGTATGAAAAATCTAAACCGCTTAAGTAGACCTGAAGTGATGCAGTGACCGCGCGCTCTCCGCCCTCTATCTCGAAAACGGTTCACCGTATAAAAAAAGTTTTTTAACAAAATTTGTAGAGAATTTAGTATTCTACAATATTGATAATAAATACAAATAGCAAAAAACCCACAGGAAATGAGATATTTCTAAAAAAAGCGCAAAAAAACGATTTTTGTGACCGTTGACCTTGAAATTTAATAGTTGCTTACACCCTACCATATGTAGGTTTTGAGACAACTTTTAGGGTGTCAATATACACGTATTTACAGACTTACAGCTAGGTATCTCGAATTCCGAGGTGAACTTACTAAAATGACTGGACTAGAAGTCTATAGAAAATATTGGACTTTGTTTAACTGATTTCCATGAAAAAGAAATTCAAGAGAATTTTAAGTCACATTTTTTCCAACACTGATTTATAACGCCAGATTTGGTATTTTCCACGAATAATGATGAACATTTTTTGTAACTGTAGAGTCAAGTCGTATTTGTTATTTCTAAACAATAGAGCTTCGAAACAAAGAAACATACAAAGAAGGAAATTGACAAACTCTGTTCTAAAATCAATGTCAAATTGACTTTTCCAAATAAGGGGAATGGTAGTATGTCACAAGCTGACAAGATCAGTAAACGAAAAAAAGTTGTTGCAACAGATCAGCATGCCCACGTCATAAGAACAACATCTACATAAACTAACGTACAGCACTCTGGTAGTAAAACAACCCACAAGAAGGTTAAGACAACAATTACCGTCGGAAGTATTCTGTAAATGTAATTAAAACTTTCCAAAACTTTGGCGGGTTAAGCTGATCCCCGAAACGAACAATACGTAGCCTGGGGAGAGGAGGCAGCTTTATTGGCTGAAGTGAATACTAGTAAATATAGTAAAAAACATTAAAACTGCCAGTGATAGGACACTTAAGGATGTTTTGGACAGTTATTTATTGGTTATTTATTTTATTGAACAAAAATAGCATTTTGATTCCAACACCTGAGAGGTTCCAACTGTTGGGGCCAAAAGGGTGTTAAGTTGAAATTTGCATTTGAAGGAATATTCATTTTAAGAAAATTCAAGGGGTGTTTTGTCCAATGACTGGCAGTGTCCAAACTGTCCAATGATTGTCGGTTTACCCGTGCGGTTCGTGGATAGGACAATCGTTTGCCTGAATAGAGGCCATTTATTTCAATCCTTAATTTTTAAGTAACCAATATGAAAACTAAATTCCTGTTATGTATTACCATAAGGGTCAATGGGGAAAACGGGGATTAGTGGTTCTTTCTGGACGTCTTTGTCCACCAAAAGTTTTAGGCCACAGAATATTTTAAATTCACGTTTCATACGAGCAGATTAATATTCTACACACAATACTGTAAATTCGTTCATTCTGAAACGGATGTTAGTAAACGTGTTCTTCAGATCCTGAATACCTATGTTTATGACCGTAGCCGTAGAAATTAACTACATTTTTTTAAACTGTGTTGTCCAATTTACTTTTGCTATAAACAAGGCAAACGGGCCTGTTGTTGACATCGACTCAGATGAGCGACCAATAAGCATGTAAATTGACTATTTCGTTATATCTATAGCGAATAAAACGAGTCAGCAAATAACTTAAGAGATTTGCTATTACAATCTTAGGGACTTGTATGTGAGATTAGAGATTATGTTAGTGGCGACATGTAAGGTCATTTTCCTTATTCATCTGTAACGAGTATAATCCTAGCTAGAGTAGCGATGGGCGATTGTTCGAAAAAAATCGAATGAATCGACAATCGAGAAATCGAACTTCCGATTGTCGGTTTAGTAATTCGATGATGGTGATGAATTCTTATCAGTAACACTATAGATACTACCTATCTTATCAAATCTCCACAAGTCCACCCACAAGGTGGACCGATGACATCATAAAGGTAGCAGGGAAGCGCTGGACGCAGGCCGCTACCAATCGATCAACATGGAAAGCATTGGGGGGGCTATGTTCAGCAGTGGACGTCCTATGGCTGAAAGAAATGATGATGATGATGATATCAAATCTCCGACAGCCAATTATGAAAACAGTAACATCTATTACGTTTACGCATGTAATTAGTTAGTAGTGCGGCCAGCATATCGCGCGATTAACCTTTGAAGTCCCCGGAAATAAAATTTAAATAGCAAGATGCTGCGCGACCCACATAGCCACTTTATGTACTATATACAGTGTGTCCGGGCTTGTAGTGATCAAACTTTAAGGGCGTAATCTATGGACAATTTTATCGATGAAAATACTTCAAATTTGGGGCTTGACCCATTTCTCGTAAAATTACGAGGATTTAAGTTTTTAATTTTTAGTTTTCACCTCTTCCTTCAAAAACAAGTGAAAGCGTGGGTAGCTTAACACTAATAAGCAAAAATTTTATATCATGCGATAGCCAATAAAATTATCTATTAGCAGAAGTAGAAAACAGATACAAGTTTCATACATTTTAAGGGAGTAAGAATGGATTTAATTAGAAAAAAACATGACTTTTTTCACTTCTTTTTCAGTTATTTTCCAACACAAGAAAAACCAGGTCGTTAAGGTATGTTTTATTTGCATTGTATTATTAGTATTTGAGCTATTCTACAAAACGAATGTAAATTTATTAGTCTACGTCTATTAGTTTCGACGTAATTGTTGAACAAAGATACCCCTTCCCAGCGGTTTCCATAGTAATCGGAATAGGTTGTGTGATTCTTTCAGGCAGTGCATTTTCGCATGTCGCGTGCGCTATGGAAACCGCTGGGAAGGGGTATCTTTGTTCAACAATTACGTCGAAACTAATAGACGTAGACTAATAAATTTACATTCGTTTTGTAGAATAGCTCAAATACTAATAATACAATGCAAATAAAACATACCTTAACGACCTGGTTTTTCTTGTGTTGGAAAATAACTGAAAAAGAAGTGAAAAAAGTCATGTTTTTTTCTAATTAAATCCATTCTTACTCCCTTAAAATGTATGAAACTTGTATCTGTTTTCTACTTCTGCTAATAGATAATTTTATTGGCTATCGCATGATATAAAATATTTGCTTATTAATGTTAAGCTAACCACGCTTTCACTTGTTTTTAAAGGAAGAGGTGAAAACTAAAAATTAAAAACTTAAATCCTTGTAATTTTGCGATAAATGGGTCAAGCCCCAAATTTGAAGTATTTTTATCGATAAAATTGTCCCTAGATTTGGCCCATAAAGTTTGATCACTACATGCCCGGACACACTGTATAACGACACTTATGATAAAAGTAAAACAGGTGGGGATATTAGATGGTGCTAGGGAATGCCAGATAAATTACAAATATTAAGAAATATTAGATTTAGACTCCGCCTTTATCCGAAACTTTTGAATCGGTTTCGGTTACGGATATTTTTTTTATTTCGGATATCCGATAGTTTCGGTTACGGTTACGGATATCCATAACATCTCTTGCTCGCCGCATAATCAAAGACAATCGAATGACTGCGATTGCTTATCGAATACATTCGATTACAGAGACCATTCGAATAATTCGATTAATTTAGTAATAATCGCTAAGCTAGAGCATAATTATCTTCAATCTGCTTACTTGACTTCTGTCAGTTTTGGTAAAGCTTGTACCAGAATAAATACAAATGAGTTAGGTCATCTTCATAGAAACGCACCAAGCGCGGTTTCTATGTGAGCGCGCCAAAAAACAAAACAAAATTTAGCGTGGATTAGCGGAGAATTGCGCCGCTCGGGCGTTTCTATGAAGATGACCTACTCATTTGTATTTACTCTGCTTGTACTTACAAATATCAATTAACTGAATCATTTTCATTAAGTACCTGTCACCAAACGCAGATTACTTACGAATGGGTCCAGTTCGACCAAATTTTTATCCGAGAATAACCCATGGTATAACTGGCACATTAACAGTTTCAGTAAGTATGGGAAATATGTCAAAATGTCTTTTGTACTCTGAGATTGATATTTACTCTTGTTTGGTCGAATCCACCCTTAGTTGTACTCGTAGACGTACTATCTTAGACATGGGATAACTCAGTGTTTCTTGCGTCAACTCTGACTGAGTTTTCTGTAATAGTTCATTTCTTTTTAATCCATTGGACTAGAAATTGAACTTTAATGTTGCCACTTCTTTAATTTTGCTATCACGAATTTATTCTTATTTCATTAAAAACCTGGTTGTCGTCCGATGTACAACAAATTTTTATATTGTGAATGGAAAATCTTAACAGATTAAAGCGGATAGGCAATAAATACTCTTTGGTAATCTGTATGACAATTATAATTGTTACACCCTCCCTTTTGAGCTTTAAGCATCAAAGGGATTTGACACAAATTTTGGGGATTGTATTACAGAGGTATGTAATTGATTTGTAGGTCGTTAGGATCAAGGATCTCTATCCTTTAATTGAAATTCCAAGTTTCGCAATGACACAGACGTATTATTATGAGAACTGTGAATTACTGTGCCATGTAATTTCAGGAGACATCAATTGATTCCCTGAAAATTGTAACATAATATCAGTAATTTCAAAGGTGCTGGAATGTTATAGTTACCTATAAACTTATAAAACATATCGGTTCCAAACTTGTTAACATTCGTTAATAACATGGTCTATAAAATAAGTTAAATAAGCTGTTACGAGTATTTTTTTTAATAACGAAGTGAATTTTTATTTCGGAAAGACGACGAAATAGACGCTTAACCGCTTGAGTCCCAGACGGCATTCATTAATGTCATAACAATTGATTATCTATTGTGTCTAGATTCGCGGGCCTTGAAGGATTAAATAAAGCTTGTAAAAAAGTCCCGTTGGAAATCTTTGGGAATGGAACCCTAATGAAAATATATTTTAAAGTCTGTCCCAGAGTAGTGCCTCACTCAGTCACCTGAGAGTTAATCCCAAGTCTGCATTCGGTCCCGATAGCCCCAATCAAGCCGGTAACGGGCTGTCACGGCCGTCCGGCGATGAGTGCCGCTTGAGAGGCTGCGCCGAGTCTTGAGCACTGCCTTGGGATAGGGCTACCTCAATAGTCAAAAATGTCTCTACTATTTATCAAGATTTCTTCATGAGCATCATAACCGTGTAGCAGTTTACATAGGCTTGCCCTAATACGCGCCATTTTACCCTGTCATCGGCTTATTTCATCAATCTTCTAGCCGTTCCCAAGTCGTCCTCGTTCTTTAAACTATGTAATACGATTTAAAAATAAGTAATTTCCCAAAAAAGTTCAAAAGTTACTCTACTAATTAGCTTTTTTGTACCCATCTACTTACATTACTCTTTCTCCAGGAGCAGTTCTCTGTAGAAACAGAAAAAGAAACAAGGATATTTATCTCATTTTTAGGGTTCCGTAGCCCTGAAAAGGAACCCTTATAGTTTCGTTATGTCTGTCTGTTCGAGGTTTTGCTTGGAAACTGTTGGCACTAGGGAGCTGTAATTTTGTGGAGGTATGTACAACAACTTTCAAAATTTTTGGGAATATTAATTACGCCGACGAAACGGTAAAATAAAACTGTTGGCTTGAAAAATCTGGAAAAATTCGTAATAATACTGCTTTTTATGAACTTTCAAGGAAAACTGTAACGATTAAGATACATCAGTTAGTTTGAGAGTAATAGTCATTTGACTCATTTATTATAAAATTTCTTACCAGTAAAAATTCCTTAGAAGATAATATGAAAAGTGACTTTAGATGAAGTAATTGCTTGCTTCTAAAATATATTGTGGTAACGACGGACAACTACGGAACCCTACACTGCGCGTGCCACGACACGCACTTTGCCAATTTTTAATAAGTACACCCGTAGGAACCTATTGCAGCTAGTAAATACAATTCAAACTTTAATACGTTGCCATACATCACTACCATGTCTGAGTCATAGTAATATACTATCGGTTCTTAAATTAATTCTAAATTGTGCCAATATCTGGGGTGGTGGGAGCCTGATGACCTGTACTACAGGTATGCAAATACCTATCACAGGCATCAGTCTCACACAAACAACTGTGTTTTATGAATTTGTAATGTGCTTAATAACTTGTGTCATTGTAATGTTTGTGATGAGAAAATAAAGACTATTTATTATTATTATTATTATTATTAATTGGCAGCCCTGAATCAATCTGACGGGTCATTGCGTCAGAGTGGTTCTCCGACAGGCGGCGTTAGGGTAAATGCTTACTTTTTCGGCAGCGACCACAGATTTACCGATGAAACTCATCCACTTGATAAATTTTGGGGCGAAAACAAACCAACTTGTGTTTTTAGGGGTGCGTAAATTTTAAAGAAAAGACGGAAGTCTTATAAGATTCAACGTTTGACAAAAAAATATGACTTGGAAGTTAATACTGGTTAAGTATAGGTGATAGAGCTGGAAGCCGTAGCGTGGGCAGGCCTCCCACTAGGTGGACCGACGATCTGGTGAAGGTCGCGGGAAGTACCTGGATGCGAGCGGCGCAGGACCGGTCTTTGTGGAAATCCTTGGGGGAGGCCTTTGTCCAGCAGTGGACGTCTTTCGGCTGAAACGACGACGATAGGTGATAGAATCTTAATGAAACGCACATAAAGTTATACTTTCTCACTCCCTATCTCTATTCATAAGTTCAGACTAGAATATATTCCGTTATTATTTTTTGTTGCATAAACATAATTTCTTTTTCTTCAATTCGTAACTTTGAACTAAGGTAAATATGCAGATCTGTTTCGGAGAATCATTAAATAATATTAATAGGTACTATGGTAATTACTGATTTCTTATCTTTTAATTGAGGAACATGTGTTTGTAAAAGCTATCTTTGGTAGGTCAAAATTTACGCAGCAGAAGCCTCGGTCAAAAGCTAGTATCAAAATATTTCCACTACATTGCGTCCTTCAATCAAGTCTGGCCCGGAAGGAAAATAAATATCCTTTCGTAGACAAAATAAATATTTACTGTCCATTGATAGCTTTTACTGCCCGATCTAATGGGGGTGTGTTTTAGTGTCTTCATTGTGATGTAACTTGTCGACTAAGTTCTTATATTTTTTACTCAGACAAGCTCTTGATTCGTAAATAAAACACTGGAGGGATACTTATGTGCAAACTTTTAGCATACCAGACGGAAAACCATTTAACATAGACACAAAACTTTCTTATAGCCCGAATCATTAAGTTATATTTTTTATGGTAAAATTGACATTGCTGAGTTCACTAAAACTGTATCAGGGGGCTCAATAGATCACTAATAATGATAATAAACAATACTTACTTAAATGTTTGATACCTTGTGTTCCCTTTTAAGATTATCATACGCTTTTTTCTTAACAGTCTCAATGCTTTCAGTAGATAAATACGTAAATGTTTTAAAACCTTTCACTGTGCTGAGAGTGCTGAAACCTACTCAAACGTACCCAATTTAAATCTTAGTTTCAATACACACGTTTCTCTTATAACTTTCTTTGTCAACAGAGAGTTCTGCAATTATTTTAACTCATCGATATCTTTCTTTGTTTCAGAAATACGTTAGTGAGCTAACGGTGGTCCGGGACTGCGTGCCCACTTGTAAAGAAAAAGGTACGTTGGTTTTGAAACGAATTGTCATTTATAAGAATAAGAAATCTTTATCACAAAAGCTGACAGAAGTAAACGTAATTTCAAAATTTCTCAGTGTTATCAGAAACGCGAGTGCTCCGAACAATCAACTTTGACATTACCTACTCAAGCACAAATTCTTAAGATCTAAACGCAATTGACTTGGCTGAGTTGCACCACCACACTTTAACCGTAACTATAACGTAATTTTGTATGGAGTTTGACAGATTTTCATATTTTGACGTCTGTTAAAGTCAAAGTAAGATGGTGCAACCCAGCCTTAGTATTTTTAATTGAGAGTAAGCATATCAAAATGGAAGTCGAACCTTAATTTCGAACTCCTCCTATGTTCTTCTGATTAATTTCGTTGCGGGTCCAATGACAGTTTAACATTCCCCCGGGACAGACTTGACCTTCATTGGTTGGGGTTTTGTGGCGGTCAAGCTGTAGATCCTGGCTAAACAGGAGTTGCAGTGGTGGGAACGAGAGATGGGAATTATAAAAATATCAAAATGTCAAGTTTAAAAGCCACATTATTCCGCTCGTGTGCCTCTAAAATCAATAACCATCAAATTTTAGTCAACTCGAACAATGTATCCGTCACCAACCGCGCGCCGCTCAACCATAGTGTATCACATACATCGCTCAGCCGACCGCAGCGAAACGTAACATAACGCCATAATGTAAATTCCTAATTTCGCAAATTAGAACGGAGCCTAACGAACTGGGTTTGTTTGCCGACCAAATTGGACGAGTTTCAATCTATATGCGGCTGTTAGTTTTAGTTTAGTTAGAATTTGGAGCCGTTTCAAATGGCATCAAAACTTTATTATTATTTGATTAAAATTTCTAGAAAAATACAAATCTTTTTTATTATTTTAGACATAATGTCTGCCTCAAAAATGGCCGTAGCGTTAAAGACTTTTAGCGTTAAAGTAAATTAGTGAAGCTTTGTGAGATTAAAAAGCTCTTATCAATGCAAAACTATTCGACTCTAGATACGGTTTATCGGGAAAGGTTTGAAAATTCTGTCCAGTTTTGTTTAAAAAGCAAAATGGCTAATAGTTTTGATACGTCCGTGATACGGAGCTTAGTGCAGGAAGTGAAATGTGAAGTATTGATTGAGAGCTTTTGTTTACCCGGAAGGAAATTATTGGAATGGAATACCCGAATAATAAAGTCTTCTGTAAATGTCCACTGAAATAAATGTAAATTTTCTGTATTTTCCTTTCTAGCAATTTATTGAAGCGAAATATAAAATCGCCTTTGTTAAAAATCAAAGCATTTTAATTGCGGACTTTTTCTAAGCAGAAACCAGCTTCACACCGCTGCACCGTGCTTGAGCTTCGGGCCAAAGCTTACTTTGCTTAGTTTATACTGCAACTAATGCTTAGCACTCGAAGGATTCCGTTTGCGAAGTCGTTAAAACATTTTGCATAAAATACCGATTTGTTCATAATAATGGTGCGAAAAACAAAACTCCTGCATGCTTTATAATGGCTGTATTATTCAGAAATGCCTGACTGAAAATTAAAATGGTTAAATATTCTAATCTTTGAAGGAATGTTAAGAATTTGGGAGAAACATTGAGCGAAGATGAAAATTAAAATTTGCACTATTTTCGTTTTAATATGCAAATGCAGCTGGTGTCCTGTACCCTAAGACCTATATGTCATGAAAGTTCTTTACGACTGCGTTAGTTGCTTCGCTCGTATGCAGTTTTAGTGTCTCTTGAGGTGCATTCTACCATTGAGGTACATACCAGGACAACTTCGAAGATGGGTGGGTTCAGAGTTTGTAGATCTTAGGGGTCATCCATAAAGTACATCACACGTAAAGGGGGGGGGGTCGATAAAGTGTGACATGGTGGGATGGGTGGGGTAGGACGGGTCCTAAGTTTCGTGACATCACATTTCAATTGTTTCAAATATCTTATATATATAAAAGAAAGTCGTGTTAGTTACTCCACTTATAACTCAAGAACGGCTGAACCGATTTAGCTGAAAATTGTCAGGGAGGTTGTTTAGAGCCAGGAGAAGGACATAGGATACTTTTTATCCCATTCGAAATAAAAAAAAAGTCTGCTTATTTATTGCCATTAAGGCGGAACAAAGTTCGCCGGGTCAGCTAGTTTGATATAATGTTGATTTCATAAAAAAGTACTTAATTTAAATGGAAATAAAACTAATTTCGGAACTGCTGTTTAAATTTAATAATTTTTTGATGTGAAATTGCAAAACATGTGACGTCACACTAGGGAGGGGGGGGAGAAATGTGACCACCTGTGACAAGGACGGGGGGCTCAAAAAATCATGAAATTCGTGTGACGTACTTTATGGATGGCCCCTTATTCCTAAAGAAATAAGAAGCAAATGGCTGTCAGTAGAGTGCATACATTTTTGATGCTGTTTTACCAAGCAACCTCCACAGAGACAGGTTGGAATGACTATAAACTAAACGGTAAATTCCGACTCAAGTTAAAACTAGTGCAAAGTCTTCCTGAAGAATTTATGGCTTTGCTAAAAATATTTTCAGTTTTTGTAGTGAATCATGAACTGAGTAAATATTTATTTATTTAAGGACAACCAACAAAACATACACCATACATTCACAGTATCCTTATAAATAAATTAAGCTAAGGTGTTGCCTTAATTAAAGGTTGCCACGACATGCACAGAATGTTGGATAACAATAACGTTGCCAAAGTGACAGAATGCATAACAATAAATTATTAACTAACCGTCGGAGTATACAATTCAGAAATTTGTTTTTTGAATTTACGTAGCGAAGATGACATATCAACGCTGGCCCCGGACGAACGTGACAGGTTGCCAAATTGTGACTGAATCCTGTTGATAGAGGAGAAATGACCCAGATTTGTCAAAAATACAATATTTAAGCACTAAGTTACCTTTAAGCACTTCGGAAACAAGTGAGTCAGTCTGGTTTTATGCGACAAATCTAAATATATAAAAGGAGAAACTGACTGACTGACTGACAGATCAACGCACAGCCTAAACGGCTAAACGTAGGCACTTGAAATTTGGAAGGAACGTAGCTTAGGTACCGTAGAGGTGCACTAAGAAAGGAATTCCCGAAATTCCCACGGGAACGGGAATTAGCGGGAAAAACGGGGTTCACGCGTACGAAGTCGCGGGCGGCCGCTAGTCTATTATATAAAAGAAAGTCGTGTTAGTTACTCCACTTATAACTCAAGAACGGCTGAACCGATTTAGCTGAAAATTGTCAGGGAGGTAGTTTAGAGCCAGGAGAAGGACATAGGATACTTTTTATCCCATTCGAAATAAAAAAAAAGTCTGCTTATTTATTGCCATTAAGGCGGAACAAAGTTCGCCGGGTCAGCTAGTTACTAATAATTCCGTTAACCCCATCCAACTAAGCCAAACAATGCTTCTGTTATTTATGTAGTCAAGTCCAGGGATCGATGGGGATCAAACTAGTGACCCACGAATAGGCACAGACACCGTAGTGCTGTCTCCTGAACTATTAATAATTTCTATTGCACGTCGTATAGCATTGCCTACTACAGTGTGCCTACCATGAGTTTACGTTAGGTGAGCTCGCTAGCGAATACGTCAAAAAATTCTATGAAGATTTTATTTCTTGAAAGTAGCCGCTAGGGGCGCTGCACAATATGTCATACATTTAAATGTCATTTTTTTACTCAGTCGCTAGCGAGCACACCTAACGTAAACTCATGGTAGGCACACAGCATTCACATGTCAAGGCGGTAGTTGAAGCACCCATAAACTTTAGTGGTAGTGTCATGCTTACGACTTACGACGTTATAACGCCCGACCTGGCGAAGACAGTTCCATCTTGACTGTTATTTATTAAGGGTGAGATTGACTCACCCTGAATGTAAGTCATCCTTACTATGGGGTCATAGAATAGTGAAAGCTTGTAGGTACAGTACAATATGCAAGATGGTGTTGTAACCATAAGAGTAAAATAATATTAATTTAGGCAAATGCATTATCTCAACAAAACCCTTACTAGTGAAATTGTATAGACATAGCTGTTCCGTAATTAAGGATTTTAAACTTCCGCGTATATAACTGAAAGCAACCGGGACTGAAATGCGACATTTATTACCTATTTACCATAGGTACAGCTTGACGTGTCGTCACGACAGATCATACTGTTCAGGACGTCCACTGCTGAACATAGGCCTCCCCCAATGACTTCCACATCGCACGGTTGGTAGCGGACTGCATCCAGCGCCTTCCTGCTACCTTTATCAGGTCGTCGGTCCACCTTATGGGTGGACGTCCCACGCTGCGTTTTTCGGTACGATTTAGCCCTAAGTACTCGTATCATCAACTTAAATCATTTAATCTGGGCTTAAGCTTCAAGATTCATCACAGCTATTATTCAGTTTACATTCAGACTTCATCGTTGTTTCAGTATACAATAGGTATTTATTTAGCCTTGGATCCTTTAACACAGATCCCAAATGTGCGAACGAACACTCAATTTGAGCGCTAAGTCCTCGACAGAGCGTGAGTCTCTACAATACCTAATGGCCGATATTAATAGTGTTAACTTTGCCCGTCGTATAACTGAGGGAAACGTGGTAGGTTCAATATGCCCTGAAATTGATGTGTCTAAACGGGACTATTCCCACCTCTCGTTCCCACCACTGCAACTCCTGTGTAGCCAGGATCTACAGCTTGACCGCCACAAAAACCCAACCAATGAAGGTCAAGTTGTGATGTGTCTAAAGTGAGAAGTATCTACTAATATCTATATTTATTTAGCGATAGACTCTATAAAAAGTTAAAATTGATAAATATCTCTTTCATCATCAACATTTCAGCCATAGGACGTCCACTGCTGAACATAGGCCTCCCTCAATGAGAAATCTCTCTTTAATGTCATAAAATTATTAGTATCTTATTAATTAGAAATGTTACTTAAAATTGAACATAGTAGGACATAGTGGTAACAGAGTCTCAATCCGGAAGTTTTGAGTCCCAGACAAAAAAAAAACACATTCCCGGTTAATACCAAGTGATAGGACTTTAACTAACTTGATTACATTTTGAACGAATAAAGTAACCAGTACCCATCGGCGTTTTGTAAGAATTTTTATTCTAAACATCTTGTCTAGTAGTACCATCTAATACCTTATAACTCTTTTGTTGTTATTTATTACTTCCCATTCAAAAACGAACCCAAACATTATATTTTTTCAACGAAAAAGCTAATACAGCTCATTGAGAAATGAGCTCACTCCATCAGTCCCAATTGTGCCCGTGCTACATCCCAACGCGGGTAGTAATTTATGAAACGGCATTGACAAACGACCCGACAGGCCATGTGCTGCACCGTTACAATGAGCTGGACTTAATTGCCGACTAACTTTCACACGCGGTTTCACTCGGATTTTGATTTGTTTTACACTAGCTTTGGCCTGTCTTCGCCCTTAGGAATTTGTCTTTTTTTTTTAAAACCCGTTAACCCTAACTTTTTTAATTTTTTTTATCCACAACGAGAAAGCTCTTGGCCTGTATCTCACCTGATGGTAAGTGACGATCAGGCCCACGGTGGAAGCGAGCTTTACCATGGAGGAACTGGCTATCTTACCTCTAATTGCCGGAACATAATAATGTTGTTAACATTGTTGTTATGGCGGCAGACTTAGGTAAGATGGTGGTAGCTAGCCAGGCGGACTCCATAACAGAAGAGTTTTCGAGTGGCCACCTGTCTTTCTAAAAATCCTTAGTGGAGGCCTTTATCCAGCAATGTACGTCATTTGGCTGAAACGAACGAACGACTAAGTTTACCACAATCGTCGAGCGGCGGCAGGGTTCGAATGCGCGTTTCTTACATCTCGAGTAGGCCAGTCCGGCACCTTTCACTGTTCAGCTATTGTCTCTTCACAGTCTATACTCTAAAATGGTATAAAAACTATTTTGTTTTTCTCTAGGTCTCAAAATATCTCTGTACCAAATTTCATCTAATTTGGTTCAGTGGTTTATGCATGAAAAGGTGACAGACAGACTAACTTTACCTACTGCCAAATTAGGGCTAGGTCTAAACCCTCTCAAAGTCTAGGTCCCACCGGTCTTGACCTCAGAATTAATGATTAATTTAAACAATTTGAAATGGCCTGTACAAAACAGATGGTCTTAATTCCAACGTGGCTTGATTAACGACCAAATCGGTTTAGCTAAATTGACCGAGCATTGACTTTGGTGAACTTGAGAGAAATCGGATATTAAAAGACTAAGTATTAGTATTACGAGTACTCTGAGAGTAGTACTTAGTTGGGTTAGTAGTAGTTTCGCACGATTTTCCTTCGTCCCCTTTCAATAATATTTTTTTTAGTAGGCGTTTTGCCCGGATGTATTAAAAGTATTAAAATCGCGTGCGAATCGACTCTTTTTTGAACTAGTAGTATGCGATTACTAAGGTAAACGACCCAATACTCGACACTTTTCGCACTTTGGCTGACTTTGCAACGCTGATACGTGAAAACTATTTGACTTAGAAAAAATCGAATTACATGGACAGATAGGTAATTTATTCCTCTTTTATGTAAATTTTTACTGATTATCGTAGGTATTAAGAATTAATTTTAAAAAATACTTAACTAAAAAAAGACCCATTTGTACCAGTACTCGACACTTTAGACCCAATTATCGTCAAACGGACCCAGAACTCGACAGCTTTCGCGAATTTGAACTTTATCTCAAAGCAATAAAGACTATAATAGATTTGCCAATGTATGTCGAAATGGTTATATAAATAACAAATGCGCTGTTATACTTCANTCGCAGTTAAAAATTCTGCGTGGATCTCGAGAAGCTTCTTCTAGATGGGCAGTTACAAAATATTCCGCAACTTCCTTAAACCATGTGCGAATATCTTTTTCCGTGACTTGAGCACGAGTTTGAGTTAAATTTTGCGCAACTCGTTCGCCAACTTTTGGATGACGTTTTACAAATGCTTTAAACCAGTTGCGACCTGGTTTATTATCAACGAAGGGGTTTTTTCGACCTAGTTTTTTTATGAGTATACAAACACTATCTCGCAACTGCTCTCTTGTGACAGGAAACCCACTATCAGCCATAAAAAATATCCAGTTTTCTAGGTGTTCCTCTTCTAGTGGTGTCAATACAGTACATGGCCCCTTAGAGCATTCAATGTCGGTACGACCGTATAATTTGTCCAACAATGTTGTCCTAGGCACGTTGTATTGTTTGGCAGCTGATGACTTTGGGACTCCTCGTTCTACAGCCTCCAATGCTTTCAACAAGGCCTCTTTCGTGTATTTTTTCTCCGCCATGATTTTGTGTAAATAACACATGTTTATCTATACTAATATTATAAACTGAAGTATATTTTTGGTAGGTTCGATTGAAAAAATATTTGTATGCTGATAGCCAATTTATCAAGAAAGGCTATAAGCTTTAAATCACTACGCTTCGACGAATAGGAGCAGAGCGTCAATGAAAAATGTTGCGAAAACGAGAAAAAACAGTGAAACTATTTTTACACATACGTACGAAGTCGCGGGCACAGCTAGTGCAAGATAAATTAAGATCAATTAAATATCAACATAAACATAAAACAAAACAATAGAACTAAAACACCTAGGTATGTTCTATTATTCGAGTTATATCAATTTCCACATGACGATGGCACAAATAAACCCCATACTACCTTATTTATTTATTTATTTATTTATTTAATTAGGACAACCAACAAGACAGACACAAATTCAAGCAAAGGGGTTTACATACATAATTTTTTCTTAGGACTAGGTGCTATCTTAATTACAGGCTGCCACGGCATGCACAAGTGGACTTTGACAGAATGTGAAACTTAAACGTACAGCTGATTTTGACACAATATTCAATTTAATTTAATTTATTTCTATTCAGAACAATTTTAAACCTCAAATTTAACTGGCAGAACTTGGCTAAACGGACACATGTACAAATGAGAGTTGTATTTTTTCTTAAATTTCCCNGTGTCAGTATCAAAAAGGTTCGATTGTCATTAAACAAAAGAAGAAGCAAGTCAAAAGATAAAAAATCAGTCATGCGAATCTGTAAAAATATAATTTTGCCAGGTAGTTGTTTAAAATAAAAATTACAGTAAACAAAACTTTACAGTACATCATAATATTGTTCTTCGTATATAACGACATTTCGGTGCACAGCAACAGCAAACAAGATTAAACAATGTTGTTGCAAAGTATCACTTATTACAACTACATAAGGTCCACAATGTTTATATTGGTGCACCATTTGTGCATGACCCAATACTCGACAGTCTCTAAAATCGACACCAGGGAGAACTCAATTTAAAAACAAGACTTTGTAAAGTTTGATCATCGGTATGATAATATGATACTGTTACGAAATAATTATTTATTGTATGTAGATTACTATTTAACTTTTTTTTCAGACATAAGTTCATTAATAATTTAAAAAATGGCCCAATGACATACTTAGGTGCAGCTCATCAAGCGTCTACCAGTAACCGTCAAAATAGTACCAATTTTGACGAGTACTGGGTCAAGCATGCACTTCAAGGAACCAATAAATGTCACACGGAAATTAAATTAAACTGACGAAAAAAATATAAGTTTTATAGGTTAAGTCGCTTAAAAATTTTCTTCGCAATATCACAAAATAATCACACTTACCTATTAATTGATAGATCCTTCAAGACATGGAATCTAAACTGGCGAGGCAGACTTGAAATTCAGTGCCTGAATTAACGGAAAATGAGTATTTGCTGAGCACTACTGTTTCACTAATTTATTTTCGGACGCCATTGCAGTTTTTTAATAAGTGTTGCCACTTAAAATGTGTAAGAAAATACCATTAAAATTTTGCCATAAAAATCGTTTAGTTTGAAGTTAGTAGAAATTTTTAATAAGCTTAAATCTAAAAAGTGTCGAGTACTGGGCCCCTGTCGGTATTACCTGCGCTTACCTTAGTAAAAAAAAATTATTGAAAGGGGACGTTTCGCACATTCGTGCGCAGGAAAATCGTGCGAAACTACTACTAACCCAGTTTAAATATGGGTTAGTAGTAGTTTCGCACGATTCGCATACTACTAGTTCAAAAAAGAGTCGATTCGCACGGGATTTTAATAATTTAGTACATCCGGGCGAAACGCCTACTAAAAAAAAATATTATTGGGATGTTTCGCACGAATGTGCGAAACTACTACTAACCCTTATTAATATTATTAGTAACTAGCGGCCGCCCGCGACTTCGTACACATGGATCCTGTTAGGGTCCTAACGAATATTAGTAGAAATGAAATAGCGGACTGTATAAAAATAGGTGCTGTATTCTCGCCAGCCTAATTTACAATTGATTATCTAAGACTACGCGGTATTCGTGTGACGACGGTGGTGTCCCAAAGGCGAGTGTCTGACCCGAGCGCAGCCGATGATGACGCTGTCGGCCCGAGGTGACGTTAGTCATTGTACGCCGCCCGCACGTCTCCTCCCGCGCGTTGTTGGGTTCCCAACAGATCCCGTTTTACTCTCATAGGGGTGGAGTTTCGTAAAATCCGTCTTGGTGAGCACCTACGTTCTAAAAGGAACCCCCATGCAAAATTTGAGACTCCTAGCACTTGTAGTTTCTGAGATTTCGTGATGAGTGAATGAGTCAGTGACCTTTCGCTTTTATAGATGTACTTAAGTATGTAGATAAATAAATTTTGTTAAGATCCACAAGTGATGTATTCCGAAACATGCCAATCTAATTCCATTAAAACCGCTAGTGTAGGTAAGTATGAAAGGTAATTGTAAGTAAACCCGCTAAGTGTAGGTGTAATTCGATTTCCTCGTATGTTAGTAATACTTTTTGTATGACACACGTGGAATCGAATCCAAAGCAATACTATTCAATATAATAAACGACACAAATACACGTCTAAAAAGACACAAGGGGGCTTGAATAGCAAAGTTTTGTGATGGATGTTTTACAAAATTGAGGAAAACAAGAAACAAAAATAAGGAAAATTACAGCTGCGTCTCCGAGTTCTGAAAACTATCGAATGAAAATGAATGAACAATTGAAACACTTACTTGGTAGTTTCAGCAGTCCTTCAGAACTAGGTAAAAGCACGTGCATTTGTAAAACAGTCACCTTTGAATCTTAATTTCACTTTCACAGCAACGACCTACTTGGTCTGGGAGTCAGATTAAAGCAGCAGAGCACCAAAATATTACACTATATTATCACTTTGATACAATAACACTATTTAATAGCACTTTCTACAAAACTGCGCAAAAACAGACACGACTATTTTTCATGACATCACGCATAAGTTGCATCATGCCAAACGTCAACAGAAACTTCGAAATCTCAACGGGGTTCACAAGTTTATGGTTGGTTGGATCGGGTGTCAAGAAATTCAAAATTCGAACGTATAAATTTGCGTTACTACAAACTAAAAAAGTTTTGAAACAATGCGTTCTTAATTTAAAAATTGCTTTGAATCGATGGAAAGACAGGTAGGTAACTTTCTTTTCACTACCATGTTAGAATAACATCAACTGAAGAAACAAAGGTGGAACCACGGGTAGAACGCACAGCACAGTCTTATCCCTTAAGTCTAGGTGCAGACCACCGATTTTTAGTTGGCCGATAGTTGGGTCGGGCTGTTAATCAGTATGGAGATGTATGAAAGTTCGCACGTTACATCGGCCGATTCTTCATACAAATTAGAATCGGGCCCAACTATCGGCCGAAAGTCGGTGGTCTAAAAAGTCTAAAAACGATCTCTACCATACCACACTAGAAGAGAGGACAGTCCAAATAAAAAGGGGAAGGTGGTAAAAAGTAGAGTTACGCACGATTATTACAAGTTGGTACATTCTAACAAAATTATGTCAGGAGTACTTTCACTTTTATTGCCATCATGACTGTAAAGCGTTTTATGAAAAACATCAAGTTGTTACGGCCATTATTTTATTACCTTCCTAAAATGTACATTGAAATTAAATTATTAAACACCTGTAACTACTACAGGTCGACTAAATTTTTTATTACGAATTTGAAATTGCAATACTAAAAATTATGTCGAAAACAAAATCTTATGCGATAGTGGCATACTGGCATATTTTAGTAAGGTATAGAATCATTAAAGCCTTCAGTGAATAAGTGGTAAGAGAGTGAGACTCGACTCAGACATCCTGGCTTCGATTTGTGGAATAGACACAGAGTAAATTCTCATAATTTAATATTCTTAAGAAATTGTAGGGTTATGTCCACCTGATTGTCCAAAATATAAATACTTAGGTTGAGTTGCACTACCATATTTTACCCGTAACAATAACCGGTGGTTTTTGTATGGAGCTTGACAGATTGTTGGCGTTTGTCAATGTTAAAGGAAGATGGTGCAACCCAGCCTTAGGTACGATGCCATCCTTTGGCGACCACGGTTAACCATGTAGAACCGATTGAGCCATGTCAAAAGCCTATGACGGGTTCATTCAGTCTGACAATTCTGACACTAGGGTCAGATTTTCCTTACGACAGAAAAGAAGAGTTTTTGTGTACCCTCTGAATTTACTGACATATTATGACTGCTCTGTACACATACGCGAATAAAAAAGCGATACAGTCGCGTCTCAATTATCATAAACCGATCTGAACGACCGCTAAGACTTTGTTTTATGTTCCGACTTACATTTTGTTTTACGACCATGTTTTAGTGTGGATAAATGTTTTGGGCGGGATATTTTGAGTGTTGGGAAGTCACATTCAAATTGTTTTGTAAATAAATAACTAAGTAGCGGAAAGAAGTTAAAGGCTGAGTTGCACCAACTAACTTTGTCCGTAACTTTAACGATAACCGCTATTATTTGTATAAAGTTTGACAGTTTTTTGACGTTTCTCAAAGTTAAAGTAAGATGGTGCAACCGAACCTAAGGATATGTTTTGTTTCTGTTGCAACTGTAATTCAAACTTTGATCCACTTTGAATGCCTAATCGATTGGTGGTTTGAACCAGATTACAATGCATAACTTCATAATAATACCATCGTCAGATAACTTTTAACTGAAAAATAAACTTGTCATCTTGACATATTTCCCATACTGAAACTGTCAATGTGCCAAACTTATTCTTTACTTAAAAGTTATAGATGACCCACGCTGAACTGTCCCACCAAACTCAATGACAGGGGGCGCTACCATCGTTCAACTATATGGTTTCCAACATGGCAAAAATTACTGTCAATGTCATGGATAGGACAGTTCAGTATTTTGGAACTATATCGGACGGTGGCAAAATCAGCCCTGAGTCAGTTACAATAAAAATGTTTCGTGACAGCTTTAATTATGTGCTATTTTTATGTGTACTACGTGGTTGTAAATGATTGTCTGATAGTGCACATGCGCACTTTTACGGGTATCGTTTACACGATTGACGTTATTTATGTGTTACAATGCAGTAGAATGCATTTTTAATAGCATCAGCAGTCGATAAATCGAGAACTCACATTGTGTTACACTGCATACATTTAGATATAACGGGAAAGAAGTATGAAATAGTGAAGTAAGTGGCCCCCACTAGGTGGACCGACGATCTGGTACAGGTCGCGGGAAGTGCCTGGATGCGGGCAGCGCAGTACCGCCCCGGTCGTTATGGAAATCCTTGGGTGTGGAGGCCTTTGTCCAGCAGTGGACGTCATTTGGCTAAAAAGAAACAAGGTGGACTCTACATATTACAGTCGTAATAAATATAGCACTAATTAAGGCTGGGTTATGCACCATATTACTTTTACTTTGACAAACATCAAAAATCTGTCAAACTTCACACAAAAAACACCGGTTATCGTTAAAGTTACGGTCAAAATTAGATGGAGCAACTCAGGCTAAAAGTCATAAAAAATATTCCTTATTTGCGATTAGGCTTTTAAAAATACTCTTTTATTTAATGTGCCAGTGTTAAACTCGATGTATAAGGTCGTACCTACATTGGCTCAACGGCTTAGGCGCGAAAACGTAAAAACAAAATGAATAGATTTTTATATTTACACTATAATATATTTATTATTGGATTGTCATATGGATTGACGAGATGGATACAAGATTTCATTGTGTCATCCCGGGAGATTATTATCCGTTCATAAAAGTATTCTGTAAACCATAATAAATGTTTTCACTTGTGATAGTGAGTTCTGAAAAAATGAAAAGTTTTTAATTTTGTGGATATGTTCAAATCGACAAAAAATAGGTTCTTAATGCCCATTCGCGTCTTAGCGACGGATGACTCTACCTACATGAACGGATCGGATAAATATGTCATACAGACAGGCATTCATAGAAGGCTTTGTTATTGTGTCGACTGTCGATACTGTTATTTTTAAATATTTTAAAAGACGTTTGGATGTAAACAGGTGATATGACCCTAACATGTGTGTTTATAAGAATTTATTACTGCATTTGTAGATGTTGTGAAAATAGTAACGACCATTCATTATACCTTTATACAGCAATGAAAGAATAACTGTAATGGCGCCATTTTATACCTCGCATGATCTTTGTATCGTCATGTCACGTGATCACGCGATTTTGTATGGGATTTTGTCACGATAAAAATGTTGGTGTCGATATTCATGACATGTAGAGACACTTTAATTGGTATAATTTTGTAATAGCAAAATACATTTTTTTTTAAAGAAAAAAGACAAAATGAGCAAAACTGAAACTAAGAAAAAAAAAGAAATTTTTTTTGTAAGTAGGCTTTTTGAAAGCGCTTTTACACGTCCCAAATATAGGTTTACGTGCTAACACTTCGGGACAATATCACATTCACACGGGCTGGTGCTAAGAAATGGCGAGTCAGAAAGAAACTCAGTCACCTTTGTCGCCCTCTTGTTAAATTAATTGATACAAGAAATACATTAAAATGTAACCCTAATTACCTATTTTAAAATATGGTGGGAATGCAAGATAGTTGGCTGAAACTCGACTTAATCAACTATGTGCAAAGTTGGTTTAGTTTTAAGCGTTGAAACTGCCAGCCTCCACATAACCCCTTGACAAATTCCGCCAAATATATCCGCGCTATTAATCCGTACGACTGCGCTATCTGCGAGCTTAGCGCTAACAAATGGCGCAGCTAGATGGACAGCCATCGCCATCGCTCGCGGTTACTAATGTTCCACTTCAGCATTAGCGGGACAAGCCCGAATACATGGCCTGGTAGCTTTGATGTGGGCACATTGTCACTTAATTATGGCAGAAATTAAGGATATTTTTGCTAGGTAGCATTTTATGAACCAACTTTATGTCTCTACTACTTATATTTAGGTATGAATTAAAGGTAAAATAGAATAATGACGCACCAAAAAAAAACCGATAAAATCTATCTATCTCAAGTACCTACATTTTAGGTCTAAAATGAAACATTTCACAAAACCAATCTAAAATTTCGATTTTAGATTGTTGTACCAGAACCTCTAAATTCACGAAATAAACTAGCTAACCACTAAATCATTAAGACCCCGTATTAATTATCGTCAGTAATTACCGCAGGCGTGTGCGGCCCCGATAAGATTCTGTTAACACATCCTCCCTGTGATATATTGCGCCAATAATAATATATGGTAGCGATGATAGGAGCCATTTTTCTCTCCTAATAATGATTTATTAATATTGTCTACTTGAATAATAATATACTCAACATCAAATAAACCGCACCTTCCGCGACGCGAACTTTAACGATTTTCTTCTGACACAATCATAGTGCCCCAACAATATTGGTGTTATTTGAAAGCCCAATAAATATCCTTAAAGAAAAACACATTTAATTTCTTAATAAATGATTAACATATACCATAAATGTGACTTGAAAAAATACCTCACTTTTGGCCCACCTATGGGATCAATTAGACCAATTTTTATGGTTATAAAACCAAATAATGATCTCAAGTGTTCTCTTTAACAGATGGATAGCAATTAAACCCAACTTAACAGTTTTATAGCCATATAAAAGTTGGCTCTAGCGTAACTACCTATTTTTTGAAGAAGTGACTCTGGATCCTTCTAAAGACACATTTTTGGGGTAAAAACCTTTCCTTTAATGAAATGAAGGTTAGAACTAGGCTTTTAAATGGTACCAATATTGGTGGGAAGTGGGGATGCATACGTTTGAAAATGCTTGTCGCGGGAGGTGCGATTTATTTGACGTCGAGTGTAGATCCTAATATTCGAATAGACTGCGATAGGCACGTCGATCGATCTTACACTCAAATGATATTAGTCTTCGTCAATGTTCTACATCAATTTTGCTGACTGAAGAAGAGACTAATCGTCTTCCATTTTCGATTTTCAGATGTTCTTGGCTCGAATCCCAAGGAAGACGAAAACAAACACTTTGTGTAATTGATCCTTGTTTTTATTAGAACATTATTTTGATTGCACTTTAGATTCAGTCAATTTTTTCTAAAAGGTTTAAGAAACCGCTGGACTATCGTCGTGTACACAAGTATATTTTTAGCTTAGCTGGAGGTTTTAACAAGATCATTTTTATTTGCACGCATAATCAATCAGGTCATTTGGTCTACACTCCACTTTACCAGAGCCATTGGAAGATATGGACTACACTTTCCACGCTGGCTATACGGGTCAGACCGTTTGGGGAGGCCTGCTAGCTAATATTCACAAATTATTCGCCTCTTATATTCATATCTTTGTCGTATGTTAATTGTCCCAAATTGGGTACACTTACCCTGGGTTGCACCATCTAACTTTAACTATAACAAACGACGTCAAAAGTCTGCCAAACTCCATTAAAAAACAATAGTTTATAGTTATAGTCACGGCTAAAATAAGTTGGTGCAACCCAGCCTTATGCCCGTTTTCACCATCAATTCCTAATTTTTAAGTGACCCCTATAGCAACAAAGTTCCTATTATTTGTTACCATAGGGTTCACTTAAAAATTAGGGATTGATGGTGAAAACGGGCATTAATCTTTTAACCCTTCCTTCAAATTAAAGTCCCCCTTGTCCACAGAATGGTGGGGAGCCAGGACGTTCTGCTGCGACGTGGATGAGTGCAACAGCGCCCTCTCCCGAAGTCCTGTGGTCCTCACGCTGATCGCAGGAGCAGTAATCGCCCTGCTCGCGCGCTGACCGGCGACTTTACTTTAGTTCTTTTGGTTAGCGTATGTATTCATTTAGACCTTTCAGTTGTGAGATTCTAGAGAAGCTATTGAGACGAAGCTTCCATGGAGTCTACTGGTGTTGACGAGAAGATTTATGTGGGAGGATTTTATGGTTTTCTAGTAAAATGTTCTATCGTTTGATATTACAGACAGTGCCATCCACGAAGACGCACCCCACCATTTTTTGGTCGAGGGAAGCGCGGGGTGCGGGAAGCTTGATCCGAGCGTCAGTCGCGAATTTATTGTAAACTAGCTGACCCGGCGAACTTCGTACCGCCTTAGCGTAGAGATTTTCTTAATATTTTTTTCCGTAAGAACCATCCTTGGACTTCCACAAACATTTAAAAAAAAGAATTATCGAAATCGGTTCAGCCGTTCACACGTGATGCCGTGACAACGCGAAACGGGTTTCATTTTTATATATATAGATGTGCGTGTGCACTCATGGATAATTAGCGTGTACCGATAACACTCAAACATTAGCGGGAGCACGCATACATAAACTATAAACGATTAGAACGAATGGTGGGGCGCGTCTTCGTGGATGGCACTATCTATACAGGTGGAAATGTTTTAGTGTTTTTTAAATTCTGATCATGCAGCAAATGATCCTAATATAATTTGCTTTCATATAGACAGTAGTTATTTTTTTCAACAAAACACTTTTTTAAGCAAAGTTGAATTTATTTTAGTCTGCCATCATGCTACAAAATCGAGGTCTGATTTATACCACTATAGTTCACTAAGAATCTTATTATAACTGAAGCCACTGTAATAGAACGGGTTACCCAAATACCCAGTTGTTAATTTTCCAGACATGATCAAAGGCTTGATGCCAGTTAGATGTAGCCTCTTGAGTGGTCAAAGGCTCACTTGATGGCTTAACTGATTAATATTTAAAGCTTATGAACAACATAAATTAAGATGATAGACATGATAATGAGGTTTGCTTCAGAAATTATAATGAGACCTTTGGATTGCTTTAATTCGGCTACAAAGAAAAACTTGTTATGAACTGATATCACGTACCTAGTCACGTACTATCATTAAATTTTAATTGGATTGGATTAATGTAATTGGTCCAAAGCCGTAAAATGCAAACACTATAACTAACGCCCATATTCACAAAAGATGCTTGCTTATGTGAAGCAGCAAATCGAACGCACAGCGTTGAATAGAGCTCTGTGATTGGTTCGTGTGTCACCCTGTGCGTCCACGCGCACTGTGAGACCTCATAGTAATGTTTTTGAATACGGGCGCAAGTTCGTCAATACGTTCAAATTCAAATCACTTATTTGCATCATATGTGTGATTTAACTGTTGTAAATGATAGACAGACATGCACCCTGCCTGAAACCTGCAAGGGCATAATATGATTCTCCTTTAAAGTACAGTTTCGGAATTTGTCAATATACGGATTATGGACTAGAGAAAACAAATGATAGATATTTGACCTAGCGCGTAAAGCAGGCACTATACATTACCTATATATTATCTGTGACATTACAAATGTATAGTTTTACGACTACTCCGGACATAGTGCAAAACTGTTCTTGCTTTTGTTAAAACTTAAAATATCTTTGCAAGAAAAACAAAACAAAAAAGTTCTAAATGTTAGAGGGCTCGTTTTAACATGCCTGCCATCTTAGAATTCCGCATAAAATGAAGTCGCGCATTCAAACAAAGGCGCAGGTAATTGGCCCTTAGTCTAGCTCCTGCACGTACGAGATACTGCGGAGTACAATGCTATGTTATGAAAATACTCTTACTTCGAAATAGTTTAGTCCGAACAAAAGGTAAAATTCATTCAAGAAAATAGTAAAGCGTAGGTACAAGTACTGAAATACACTGGCAATTAGGCAATGACTATATGACAAATATAGCTACTTGACTGAGGTAACGGACGAATCATTGTTGACAATTAGTGGCAAGATTAAACGCCATGGAATTATGTTGTTGCTATACAATGCTACGCAGTGGACCAAGTGTATAGCGGCGATCATAACACTTCCAATGTGTGTAGAACTAAGTCTCCAAGCAGAGCATATACCTACCTACAAACCCTTTAATTTTTTAACGGCAAAGAAAGGAATTATCTCAATCTCTACACAAAAATGGAACTAGACGAACAGACAGACATTATAACTCTTACCATAACAGACACCAAAGTAGTGCAGATTTCTCAGACGTACAATTTAAACCCCAGTATACTAGTATTAGTACGATGCAATGAATGCAATTGCTGTATCTATTTTGTTTTGCCGCCGGCTTGAGGCTGCGGGAGCTATGAATTTCTCTGAGCCATATTTGTGCCACTAGACAGTTGGTTTCAGAAGCAACGAAGTTAAAATAATATTGAAAGAGCTATTTTGTACCTACCAAAAGTTCAAACTTTTCTTAGTTTGGGATTAGGTAGATGGCAAGAATAAGTATTTCTTATTCATCATCATCATCATCAACATTTCAGCCATAGGACGTCAACTGCTGAACATAGGCCTCCCCCAATGCTTTCCATGTTGATCGATTGGTAGCGTCCTGCGTCCAGAGCTTTTCTGGTACCTTTGTGATGTTATCGGTCCACCTTGTGGGTGGACGTCCCACGCAGCTTTTTCCGGTACGCAGCCTCCATTCCATAACCTTGCTGCCCTATCGGCCGTCAGTTCTGCGTACTATGTGCCCTGTATCCGTTCTATCGACATTGGATTCGAAACGATATTCATTTGACATGGTCGATATGAATCAAGTCTACTGACCGCATCTGTATAATCTCCAAACTAAATTCAGTCAAGTTGTGCGTCTGTTTACTGTTACAGTAATCTGCATAGCTCCAACTTGGAACTACTGCATTGTTGGCTGCAGTAACTTCAAATTAAGTAGAACCAACATTGGCTCATCCCTCCATCCTGGTGTTTACTTGGATGCAGCAAGCAATTGCCCGCGACTTCGTCGGTTGGCGATAAATATTCATTTTACACACACAATTTTACTTTTGTACCTTGAAGATATGATTTTTCGTCCCTACGTGTTTTATTCGTGTAATAATGTAAAACAATGAAACTTCAACTCTGATTTTGTATCAGTCAAGTCACTCTTAGTACTAAAATTACAATTTAACTGTCCCATGATTGGATGTGTATGTAGAGTCAATTTCTAATGGAATCTTCTAAAATAATAAACAAACTTCTTTAACAGTATGAAAGCAAATTATATCTGGATCATTACAAAATAAATGTTTTTTTCACACATTTTAACTAGACACGCAATGTGTGATAAATTTGCATAAAGTAGAGAAAGAGATACAAAGAGAAAAAATATTGTACCCCAATTAACTTTTTTTTTGGGACATACTTAATCCCTGAAGAAATGTCTCTCTTTATAGCTAGTGTATAATTTATCAAGACGCATTTTGAGAGAACATGTTGTTTTGAAATACAAAAGATTTTGTTACGAGCATAATCGCAGCTAAAATATTATTCGATGTTTTTGTTTATGCCAGTAATAAAAAATATGATTTAAGGATTATAAATTGAGTAATGAATGTAGTGATTTATTTATAACATGTAAATTAATCACTAAATTGTAAAAAAAAGTATTTCTGGGATATAATCTTTGGTTGTTATGATGTTTCTTTTAAATGATATTTTAATTGTTTATAATAAAATTTATCTAGCCTTACTAAAAACAAAAGCTCTGTCAAACAGCGGGCGTTGTCGTATCTTTATAAGATATACATTAACGTTTCTTTAAATCACTCTTTATGTGTTAAGATCTGAAGATTCGTCACAATATTACTTAACTATGCCTACAAGACAAGTCATTTTTTGCGACTCCCGCCGTTTGACAGTGCATTTAACATCAACTCATTTGTACAGTCGACTGCACATCAAACTATAAATCAAAAGGGCATCTATTGCAACTACATAAGGTGCAGTATAGCTTGAAGTGCCGTCGTAAGTACATGAAAGGCAAATAACTAAAAAGATATTGTAAATAGGATAAATATTATATCATTCACAATCTACGCTTTATTATCACGATCAAATTCTTTATTAATAATAGGTTAACGTAGTAATAGGTGTACCCATAAAGTTATATTTGTTATATTTTGAAAATTTGTGTTTAAACAAGCTTTTAAAGAACTATTCGCATTGTTTTTACAAATATTGTAAGATTTTTATCAGTTTTTGTGTATGAGTAAGGATATTTTCACAATGACAACTCCGTGACAGTGAAAACGTTATTAAGTTAGTTGTATTGGTTTTGTTAGTAGAAACCCTCCCACTTTTACAGGCACATACGCGATACCAGTGTGGCCGTACCCGAACCAAAGTGGTTGTGGCAGAATTGATACCACCATATTTGAAACATTCGTGAGTTAACATAAGGTTCAAATCAATTAAATTCAAAAGGATTTATAAGTTAAGCTAAACATGATTATTTTATACTAAAGTCGGACAGTTTTTAACAACTTGTTATGGTCATGGTCATGGCCAACAGTCAATTTGCCATCTCCTTTACAGAACCGAGCTGGAAGGTTCAAATTCAGTATTCCAATGAACGTGCAGCGCTGTTTGCGATGCACTCCAAGCACTGCAGCGGGAGTAGGCATTTGAAATTGAAATTGCATTTGGGAAAGCTATTATTAGCATTTCAAATAAAAAAATATTTATTTAGTACTTGGGTAATTTACTACAGGTCAAGTTGTAGATCCTGGCTATACAGGCGTTGCAGCGGTGGAAACGAGAGGTGGGAATAATCCCATACTAAGAATTACAGACAAAAAGGTGTAGTAAAGTTTCTTTCATTTGTAGCTCTTCTTTAAAATTCTTGGGAAACAATTAACGGTCTGAAAATTTTCATTGTGAAGACATCCTTATTTTATATTTTTTTTATTTATTATGTACTTGGTAATATTGTTAAACTATGCGTAGAATTGTTTTATTAAATGTATTTAGAATTAGAATTTTGTTTTTGTAGAAGAGTAATCGTTTATATTTACGTAACGCTGTTCCAAGTGACTTTTTTATTTGTATAATAATAAAATTATTAATAAATAGACACAAAAGGAGTAGATAGAGAAAATTATCGCCTAAGCTCGTTTGTAGTTTAAATATACAACAATGTGTAAAAGAACTAAGAACATACTAACTACTAAGGTTCGTAGAGTTGCTGTTCAATTGTATGAAATAAACCTATAGTTCGTTCGCGTTAAGAATGCACTGAATCATCAGTGCAACTGCAGGTTAAAGGTTTATTCACAGAGGTGTTAAAATTCTAAAACAAATTATATTTTAAAAGATTAATTTTAAGAATTTATAAAAATACACTTAAAAGCTTAAAATCAAAAGTTTGTCCTAAATATCAACGGCGGACATTGATGGTTTACTGCATTCTTAACGCGAACGAACTATAGCTACAGTTACGTCACTACTGTGCAAGAAACTTAGAAATGACTTGAGATTACCAGTCACTTCTAAGTTCCTCCCAATTAGGTATTTCTTTCAACCAGTTTGGGCGTCAATTTTCTCTATCTAACAAGTTATTACAACATAGATCTACGTATTAAGTTTATTTTCTCTGGCGACAGAGAAAGATAGAGTTACTAAAAATAACGCTTTACAATAATTTTATCAAATACGGACTTAAAAAGCTGAAATATTCTAAATTATTGTAATGTTATACTAAAGGTAGATCTAAGACTAGTTTTAAGTAATTTAAGAAACCGTTTAAAACACTGTTAATATCCAGATTAAAGAAATCGCAGTAAAAAGTACAACACAAATAAGTATTATCACAAACTACTGAAATGTTTGCAAGCTTTGTTGAGGGTAGTTTTCCACAATAACTAACGACGCAACAAGAGCGGGGAAAATTATATAGAGATCGTTAGCGACATTTAAATGGCACGGGTAGCACTGAGCTACAAATTGTGCTATTTATTATATGACCTGAAAACTACAACTGTTCACATACATAAGGCTTTGGTACACACTCTATGTAACCATAGTGCAGTAGAATGGGTTTTGCAAAATGCCAATGAACTTTACAGAAACTTGCACGCTTAAGATATTGCGTTGCAGTCGCGTCGCGATAAATTCGGCTGTGTGACAGAGCCTTAATGTATATTTGAAATCAGACTAATTAAAAATCGTGCATTTTTTCTCGAGTAAGGAGAAGATTATTAACTAGCTCGTCATTTTTCGTTAGATCGATATTATCTTTAAATAATTTTCTCCCGCTCTTTTTGGATTCTAACAAGATAGGTATAAATTGACTCACATGATAGTTTGCTGAATTTGCCAAAATTGGGACCGTCTGTTCAAAACCCGTGAAATTGCGTAGTTCAGAGGGATTACTTCATAATGTCATTTCCCTTGATATTTTATTAAGGTAGACAAAGAAATATACATAGTTTGATGCAACCGATTTATGGCTACAGGACTGCAAGATTTCTGTTTTCTTTAATTCTTCTGACAAAATAACTGAATTAAAATAAATTATGTTACTTATTAACAAATGACATAGTTGATTTGATTAAGAAGTTTTAATTCTTATTTTTCAAAACATTGTTAACGTTTTACTAAACTTATGTAAACAATCAATTAATAAAAATAAATACTAAATTGTATTCAAACAATTTTACTCCTAACAATACGTAGAATGTACGAGGTGAACAAAATACAAACGGCACATCAAGTGTAACGTAATAATAACCTGAAGGTCACCCTTATTCCCAGGAGAATAAGATCAACTTTTGCAATCCAACTGCAACGCTTTTTGAGCCGTCAGTGTATATTTTGTTTTTATTTATAAATGGATTGAAACTTTATTTCACAGGTTATATTCATAAATTTACTTTAATTTTACTGTATAGAACTAAGTAGGGTAAACCGTATAGCTATTGCCCACTTAAAGATTTCAAACACATTGAGATGAAAAATTAAAGAAAGTATTTTAATTATCGACCATTTATGACTTTTTTCTTATAACTCAATAAACTGTTAAACAGAATATTAACAGTTTTTAGTTAAAACTTACGTAACTTAGAAAATATTCAAATAAATTTAAAATCCTCCAAAAAGTACAGTCATTGCCCATTACTCACACTAATTGCCCACATCAAAGCACAGTAATTGCCCAGTATCTTAAAACAAAATTATCAATTTTAAAATGACAAAATAGGCTTTAAATAAACAAAACAAAACATTAAACTTTAATTCTAGTAGTACAGTCTTCAAAATTTCAATATAAATTGCGTTTGGCCTTATTAACATATTATCAAATATATCTTGAGCTGATGTTGATGAGTCAGAATCGGTAGAGACAGAATCATCTACTTCAAAACATAGATGACGCAAAAATTTGAATTTTATATGTAAATTTTATATGTATTTATTTTTTTATCTTCTTTGATATCAGTTCAAGTGGTTGCTCAGAATGTTCAATTAGCTGTTGGTTATTCTTCCCTAAAGTTGTATCTATTTCCTTACAATTAACATTTTCAGTAGTAGATTTAACGTAGGATATTCATTTTTTGTATTTGCGTTTGAATTTTTATCAATTTTTTCAAGCCAAACCACATTTTTCAGCAATTTACCTTGTAGATAAATTGTTGGATACATCTTGTACAGCTTCGATCGCTTTTTGCAAATTTTCTATGCTATATTGAACTTTTGGAGTCTTTGGCATACTGAAAATGAAACATTAAGAGCCATTTCAATATTTATGCCTGTAAATTGCAAAACAAGTCTAGCAATGAGCAACTTAAACACTGCTACTGCATGGTGGCAACACTCTAATAATAATTGCCCTGGGCAATAACTATACATTAACATATGGCAATAACTGAAATGATGGTGGGCAATAACTAAAAATATACAGATTTACGTGCAGTGATTACCCACCGTTAAAATGACCGTTAGAAATCAAATTTTATCAGTTATTTTCATTGATAATGGAGAAAACACTTATAATTTCATCATAACTATATACCATTAGTTGAATATAAAATAACTTGCAAAAAAAATTTAACTTCTAAGAAAGTAATTCCTTAGTAAAATTGTTAAAGTCTTTACCTGTTTGAGTAACATTTTCACCCGTCTTGACAAAATCCGCCATAGCTGTTTTTTTTTAGTGTTTCCTATTGTAAATTTTAAATCTACTGTACATTGATCTCGGAGCCATCTACTTAGTAAATTCAAATCTAACTAGAGTGATTCAAAGTCAGCACCTGACAATATTATTCTTAAAGCGGGCAATCACTACCAGTGGGCAATCACTCTCTGGTTTACCCTATAACAATAGAAATATAGTTATTGTACCATTTTACAATACAATACGCTGTTTTGAATTCTGTTCCTAGCTAAATAAAGACCAATTTAACATTCTGTGCGAGTGACAATTATTACGGCTGTAATTTATTTTCATTTGTATTTCAGGTATTTTAGTTAGGTATTATTTTTATAGACCTGACAACACGGCTTCTAGAATTACAGAAACTGAAAACTAAGAAAAATGGTCTATCACTGAGTTTTCACTTGACATTATTTTTAGGAAATCGTTTATGTCAACAATATTCATTAACAGGTCTGCCAAGTAAGGATGGGTAAGTATATATCCAAAATACAGGACAACATTGAAAGATTATTAATACGGGTGTATTCACAAACGAAGCAGCAACGTTATGCGAAGTCGAAAGCACAGCGTTGAATAGAGCTCTGTGATTGGTGCGTGTGTATCACTCCGCCACTTAAGAATTGTCTATGATGAATAGGTTTTTCGTACCCTGTGAGACTGTGAGACCTCAAACTCGTAGTATTGTTTGTGAATACGTGTGTGTTATTATTTCATTAATGGAAGTTGATAATGTTATGTATCTTATATGCCAACCATATGTCAGTCAACCAGGCGAAACATAGTGAGACTGTCACAACATTGGTGAACAGAAGAATTAAGAAATTCAGCAACTTACTGAACTTATTAAAGAATATTAACAAAATTATGAACAAAGATTTTATCGGAAACAAACAGATGGAAAAATGTATTAGTTATAATTACTCGTAGGTACAATATTAAAAACATTAACTTTGATATTTTGAACACGAATACCTAAATTTTGTATACTTCAAGTTTCACATAAGGAGTAATTTCAAGAACCGAAGACTAGGATAGAAGATACACATCGCCGCAAGAGCGAAGAGGACGCACTCCGCCGGCATTAGAATCAGTACGCTTTGTCGTCACTTACGCGTGAGTTCACAAAACGAACTGATTCTTTCGTCGACGCGTGCGCTGCTGCTTCGGAATGAGAAGAAAAGGAAGAAAAAAATAAGAAGAAAAATAAAGAAAAGAAAAAAAGAATAAGAAAAACGAGAAGAAAATACCTAAGAAGACACACCTTATACATATATACTAATATTATAAAGCTGAAGAGTTTGTTTGTTTGTTTGTTTACTTGAACGCGCTAATCTCCGGAACTACTAGTCCGATTTGAAAAATTCTTTAGAAAGCCCATTTATCGAGGAAGGCTATAGGCTATACAACATCACGCTACGATCAATAGGAGCAAAGCAAAAATGAAACATGGAAAACGGGTTTTCACGCGTACGAAGTCGCGGGCACACCCTTTACTAATTAATACAAGATGTTTAGTAATAAATGATGTACCTTTAGAAGATTTTTATAAAAATATCAGTTAATACTCGTAGTAAATTTTTTGGAAAGTTTTATTGACAATCAACATCTTCTTGCCTTCATGTATTCTGATTCCGACTCAAGCGCAATTTGTTCTGCCTTATCCAGAGCTTCTGTTATAATAGTGAGTAATTCTAGATCTATGCTTCTAGTCAATAAAAAGACAGAAAATATTTGTATCACTATTTGTTGTCACATGTCTTCTACCATGTAATCTCGATCCAGAAAATCATCGTTGTCATATTCGTAATCTAAAAAAAAATAGGAAAAATCTAAGTACCCTACATTGGACCGCAAAGGAAAAGGGTCACAGATATTGCCGAAAGTACCTGACCTACATTTATGAAACAAAAAATAGTGGAAAAACTAAACATTTTTATTTATTTTACATTAACTATAGAAAACTTGAATTAATTTAGTCTTTATCATAAAGCTAGGTCAGGTACTTTTGAAGATACTCAAGATTATCTAACCGACCCTTTTTCTGTACCTATATTTTGAAATAGGCGTAAAAATGAGTAGGTACCTATGTGACTATGATTTTTTATACTCCTATACAAATTGATATTGTCTGATCGATCAATTAGTCTGGAGATTTATTTATTGTTTTAATGTTTAATGTAACTAGGTAGGTATATAGGTAGATGATGTTTCCTACGAATTGTATTTTGTACCTATAGGTACTCGAATTGTATCCTACTTTGTTGCTGTATTATAATAATGCGGTTTTCATCTATTATTATCTAAGTAACAAGTTTAGTTTGAATGATTTGCATCCAACAATGTGACTTAATACAGTTTTTTGTAAATGCAGAATGCAATGCAAACTTGTTGGTTATCTAAATAAACAATTAAGCAACTTTTATGTAATAATACTTACGTAAGTAATCCGTAAACAATTTTACAGGAAAACATGGGCCCATGTGTGTTACTTGCCAAACTAATGACAAAAAATACGTAAATTAGAATATTGATAGTAGGTACCTTCTTATAATGATGGTATAAGAATTATACCATTTACCATCATTATACAATTTGAATTTCTATATTTTGGGACATTTGCTTATGCCAATATCGCAACTATCCCTTGCTATTAAAAATCATATTTTACGTAATGTATTATTTTCATGTTTTTCAGGAAATAACATTGGCGCGACAAAATAGAACTTTCTTCGATAGAAACATTAACAAAATTTGTCAATTTCTTGTAGGAAACTTGACCGACGACGTACGGTCGTCACAAAATGTGTACCTAGTAAAATAAAAGAAGGCATAAAAATATTGTATTTACCGTCATATCTCTCCATGCAGTTGACGTACTCAATCATGCAGTAGTTCTTAAACGTCATGTGGTTATAATATATCGTCTTGCCACATACACTTCCTGTACTAAAAAATAATTCCATTGCAACATTTGCTTTGATGATTAAAACCTACCTAAGAGTTATGCTTTAACCACACCAACGCGTGCAGATCGCCATTGCTGGCGCGATCATAGGCTAATGACAGGTCGCGTCAACTGTCATGGGTCGCGTGACCTGTCATTGGCCTATGATCGCGTCGGCGATGGCGATCCGCACGCGTTGGTGTGGTTGAAGGTTTAAAGTTCAAACATCACTAGGAAAGTCATTCATTGGCCAGATGCAAAGCTAGTTAATCAAATGCCCAGCACAAAAGTTGAAATATTATGATACATAATTTTAGCATATACTAGCGGCCGCCCGCGACTTCGTACGCGTGGCTCCTGTTTTACCCCCTTTTCCCGAATTTTCTTTGCTATAAACCTCACGGAGCCCGAGACCTTTCCAACGAATGCAAAACCGTGGAAATCGGTTCGTGCGTTCTGGAGTTATAGCGTCAGGGAGGAAAACCCGACTTATTTTTATATAGTAGATAAGAGGTGTGCTGGTCAGCCAGGTTCGGTGCCCCCTTGGTTGGGTCTTCACCCTATCATTGACCTGGGTGACATTGGTAAAAAACTCTGACATGTCCGTAACCTGTCCGTCAAATTGCACTTGGTCCCCACAGGTCCAGATTACTTCTAACGGATCAAATACGTTACATAAATCTCATTAGTTAGATTCTCATATTTCAAAGGTTTCAGCCAAATGATGCTGGACAAAGGTCTCCAAGGATTTCCATAACGACCCGTCCCGCGCTGCCCGCATTCAGGTTCTTCCAGCGACCTTCACCAGATCGTCGGTCCACCTCGTGGGGGACCGACCAGACCACGTTACGTCTTCCGTATTTTCATGGGTTCATTTTTCACTCACTTTAATTAACAGTTTATTATGATGCAATAGAACGCTGTCAAAGTTTAAATTTCCAAAGATATTATTGTTTACTTACTTGAAGGCCCTCAGGCAGTAGTATGCTGTATAGTCACAGTTCTCGTCGAAGGTCCATCGTTTCGGAGCGGTGCGCCGGCGGCGGCGGGTCGTAGTTCTTTGTGTGGTGAACCTGTTAAAGGATAAAGATCAGAGTCATTTCCAATTATGTAATCCTGAGGCCCTTGGGCACTTGTACACGTCACAAATAAAGCTTGACACCACTTCGGGACAAAATATGGACTGGTGATCAGAAGTGGTGGAAGATACATCTTGATTTTCGACCTTGATGGACTGTGTTTCTTGCAGTGACTGCTTCTAAAAGAACTCGACAATGATGCTTATTGGTAGAATTTCAACTCAACAATGGCCCTTATAGTCCAGTAGAATTAGCTTTTAAATCGGAAATAATTCCTACAAAAGATTTTATTATTTTAATGGCTTCATTGGTTGCCCATTAAGACTCTCCTAAGTTTTCGACTTCGACGGAGTTGTGCTTAAGTGGTGGGGGCCCCCGAAAGAGGCATTTTTCGGTTTTCCGGTTATACCGCGTAAAGGACTTACCCTATCAAAAAGTGGTCTTCATGACGGTTGAAGGGCACTTAATCCTGCATTGAATAAGACCAAATTCATATGTTTTGGACAAACCGTTCTCGCGCTAATGTTCGGCAAAGTAGAAAATATACGTATAATTAATGACCCTCTCCACGTCCAATGGTTTGTTACCCACAGGCTTCCAAGTCTTGAAAAGGGCCACCTCAACCAGTGTAACCCTATCAAGGCTTACGAGCTTGATGCGCCTATCCTTGTTCGTCCCAGCCGTTCCTTAACTGCGGTTGCTGCACCTCTTCCTGGCACTCACCTGAACGACTCTGTGTTACCTACTGTGGCTGCCCCTCTTCCTTGTATCCTCCTGCATGACTACGTTGCCTAGCCGTATGCCTGGTCTAAGGTTCGACGCCAAAAATCAACAACAACAAGTTCATATTAAAACGCTGAAGAGTTTTTTGTTTGTTTGTTTGAACGCGCTAATCTTAAGAATTACTAGTTTGATTGAAATCATTATTTTTGTGTTGAATAGCTCATACATTGAGGAAGGCTATAGGATATATACAATCACTCTACGACTAATAGAGGCGAAGCAGTAAAGAAAAATGTTGCAAGCACGGAAAATAGTATTTAAACTATTTTCACGCGTACAAAGTTGATTTTGTGGCGTCGAACCTTGGACCAGGCATATAGCTAAGCAATGCAATCGTACAGGAGGGTACAAGGAAGAGAGGCAGCCACATTAGGTAACACAGAGTCGTTCAGGAGAGTGTCAGGAAGAGGTGCAGCAACCGCAGTTAAGGAACGGCTGGGACGAACAAGGATAAGTGAATCAAACTCGTGAGCCTTGTTAGGGTTACACTGATTAAGGCGACCCTTTACAAGGCTTGGAAGCATGTGGGTAACAAGCCATTGGACGTGGAGAGGGTCATTAATTATACGTATATTTTCTACTTTGCCGAACTTTAGCGCGAGAACGGTTTGTCCATAACATATGAATTTGGTCTTATTCAATGCAGGATTAAGTGCCCTTTAACCGTCATGAAGACCACTTTTCGATAGGGTAAGTCCTTTACGCGGTATAACCGGAAAACCGAAAAAACGCCGCTTTCGGGGGCCCCCACCACTTAAGCACAACTCCGTCGAAGTCGAAAACTTAGGAGAGTCTTAATGGGCAACCAATGAAGCCATTAAAGCAAAAAAATCTTTTGTAGGAATTATTTCCGATTTAATCAATTTTTGTGTTTAATTCTACTGGCCTATTATGGTTCGGAAGCAGTGGTAGAGCCGAGATTCTATTGAGTGAGGTATCTGATTGTAGTGCTGAGGAATTATTATATTTCTATTGGGATAGTTGAGAGAACGAAACTAGCCGCTTGGTGATGCTGTTATTCCTGAAAATAACAAAAGAAAAACAAAACAAAGAAAAATATGGACAATCTGCACCTTTTCAAGGTCTGACGCTGAGGTTTAAAGAGAGAGAGAGAGCCTACGTCAAAACATTCTTGTATCCTATATCAAATTAATTAATTTCCGTATGTTTATATCCGTTGGCTTGTATCATTTAAAAAAGGAAGAAAGAAAAGTAATTTATTTGGTTCAAACACAGTTTCTCACACAATGTAAATAATTTGACAGAATTTATTGAACGAAAATGGCACCCATTCAGCGTGCATTCAGCGTGTATGTATGTTCAGAACATGACGCTGGTATTTTATAGGAACCATCTTGAAAAGAGCGTCACCAGTGATTCAATAAATAAAATCAAAATCAAAAATATTTCATTCAATTTTTACTACCAGTAGCACTTATGAACGTCAAATACCAGTAAAAAAAAATTAAAGGTAGCCCTTGGGGCATTTCACAAGTCTCTTTATCTTTTGGGCCCTACCAGCGCTTGGAGACAAACATTATGACAAGTGCTGAGAAGAAAGAACAAACTCAGTCACCACTAATTGCCAGTAATTATCTAACAGTAAGAGTAGGCGCACACCGTTGATTTTTAGTTGGCCGATAGTTGTGCCCGATTTTAAATTGTATGAAGAATCGACCAAATCGAATCGGCGTAGTGTGCGCACTCCCATACATGCCCATTGCCCATACTGATCAACTGCCCGACTAAACTATCGGCCGACGAAAAATCAACGGTGTGCGCCTACTCTAAAGATAACCAAATTCAAGTACCTACATCAAGTATGTACGTACACTTGTACAGACTGAACTAACCATTGGCATTTCACCATAGACATCATAATATTTATTTTCACTATCAATAAATAAAGCTCTGGTAGCTTAGTTTGGGACTACATGGCGCAATGTAAAATGTCCAAGGATATTTATTTAGTAATTTAGTAGGTACCATGGTTTTAATCACGTTCTAACGTCATCTTTTGATTTATTTTACAACATTTAAGCAAAGAACAAGAAATACCTAGTGGCCACCGCCATGGCATCCTCGTTAGGAGTTGTATTAGGTCCGCCAGGCCCACCAGGCCCATGTCCACCAGGTCCCTGTCCACCAGGTCCATGTCCACCAGGTCCCTGTCCACCAGGTCCTTCGTGTCCACCAGGTCCCTGCCCACCAGGCCCTTCGTGCCCACCAGGACCCTGCCCACCGGGTCCCTGCCCACCAGGTCCCTGCCCGCCAGGGCCCTGCCCACCAGGTCCCTGTCCACCAGGTCCATGCCCACCAGGTCCCTGCCGACCAGGTACATTCCCACCAGGTCCACCGGGTCTGACACCACGATATCCTTGACTTGGCATCTCAGTTGCCCCTGTACAGTCAAATTATATTCCAGTAACAATAGTAGCTCGTATATGTCCCACAGCAGGGCTCAGTTTCGTGGAGATTTTCTAAGTCTGTTTTAAGCTAAGCTTTTAAAGTAGGTTCACTTTCTAAAATCTCAGTCAAGTTGTTTCGTAGAGGTTGGTTTCTCGGGATACGACTTCATAGATATTACTACGGAGGAAGAAACTCTGATTGACAATTTTATTATAAGAACCTGTTCGTTTCCTCGATTAAAGCACTGTTTTTTATCAAGGGTTAGTGTAAATTATGATACGTTTTATATCACTCACTTGAGAAATTATAAACCCCTATTTTACCTATATCCATTCCAAGAGATTGCTTAGGCACATATTAAACACACTAAAAAGTATAACATTCAATTGAACCACCTCTTACCTCTTAATCCAAGGTAACCCAGGTTTTGTCTTTGAATGTAACCTTTTTGATTCATAGAAAATGGTTCAACATTGGCGTCTTGAAATGGTATATTGTCCTGTATCTTCTGTTCTTCCTCGTAGTGGTATTTAGAGACCATGCTCTTGTATTCGTTTAAGAGCTGTGCTATTTCAGCATCAGATGGAGGACGCAAAACTGGCTGACCAAATTGTCCATATTGTCGCCGAACTTCTGGTGTAGTTCGTGGATCATTTTTAAGAGTTTCTTTCTCAACTTCTGACTTATTATGTACTGATTCTGTAGTTATTGTTCGGGAAATGCTTTCAGCTAGCGCGAGTGTTTTTTTGCTTGATTCAGCATTTAATTGGTCATAATTGAGTGATAGAGAGAATACATCTGGGTTAGATTGTGGTGCAATGGTAGTTGATTCGAGGCTGTCATATGTCATCGAGATAAGAGAAGGCTTGGTTATTTTGGCTGATAGGGAATTGTCTTGTGGTAATGAAAGATGTGCAGTCTTAGTTTGTGATGTAACTGGTTTGTAGACTGATATCGTGGCTGTTGATTGGGTATTATCAAATGAGATTGAGAATAGGTAAGGCTTGGTCAAAAGAGTAGCGGTATCATCTGTTTTATTGTTTGATCGGGAAAACACAATTGATAGTGAAGGCCTAACTGGTTTTTTATATGATGCAGGGGACTTGGGATTTGAATCAGTGTCACTTAATGGTGATTTGCTTTCGATTGCCGGCGACAGTAGTGCTGTTGACAAACAAATCACAAAAATATTTTTGATGATACATAATAATTAACAGTTAAATACAAATTATTATGTTTGGAATACCCAATAAATTATGAAATAACATTTTGATGTAGTACTGGATTAGCCAAGACGTTACAAGACTGTCAATTGACTTACATTAGTAAAACTGTAGATCGTTGCAGTTCTAACAAATGCGCAGCGATTGGTAAAACAAAAATTACCTACATGAAGAAAAATTGTATACTGAAATTTCGGGAAAAAAGTTAACTTACCTGCCAAAAGACAAAATATTTTATTAAGATTTGAATACAACATTTGAAAAATTGAGTTAATTGTTACTTAACATTTTGTAATGATTAGTCGATGACTTCAATTACGTAGCTATTTCATAAGAGCTTATGTTCGCACTATGTACCTCAGATAGTTTAAAACAATACCTAGCTAGATTGATTACAATATCATTGCATTAAAGTTTACAGCATAAAATTGAAATGACGGTTCCTGTGGCTTGTTAATATTTGCAATTAAAATCGAATCGACTGCCGTTATAAGTGGGTTTACTTACATCTCTGAAATCTTTTCAACACCTATATTTTCTAGAATTTTCATAATGATAATGATGATAGTTTTCTCCCTAACGATATAATAATATGTGAGGTGTGTAGGCAGGTACCTGCGTATTAATTGTTGTCTCACTTGAAACTTCTCACTTTGAACTTTTTGAATGAGCCAGTACGATGATGTATTAATATTCCTATTAAGGTTACATTATAAGTTATTTTGTGGAACTTTAATTTGGTAATAAAGTAGGTACTAGTTGTTCCTATAACCAGGTAGAACTATGCATGTGTTAGGAGTGAATTCAGCGCAATAATCCACTGTTCGAAGGGATTGAACTAGCATTAACTAGATTGCGCCTATGGCTTCAATATTTGAAATCAATGCACACAAACCGCTTCTATTATATCAATCTTCTTGATACCTCGTAGAATCCACACACAACTCTAGATCTACGAACGATTTATTTGTAGCACTCAAAAATACACTTTCTAACCTACAAAATAAAGCTCAGATATCCTTATTAATTTCGGTCACGTCTGAAATAGAGCGATCAGTCTTGAGACAAAGATGTGCAAGATAAAAGGCGTTTTCGTTGCTCTAAAGAAGTAAGATAAATAAATAGGGTTACTAGGAATCCGAAGGAATACATCACATGAGGCTATTTTTAACAGACTTCAAAACGGAGGAGGTTATTAGTAATAGTAAAGCACGACAATTTTGATAGAAGCGACGATTTTTCCTTAATAAACTTTCCTGCTACTGCTGGGCGAGGAATAAGTGAATAAGACAGGTGTACGGATATACTAAAGGCTCTCTTATAAAGAAAGTAATGTTTTTCGAAGTGAATGGTCAGTAGAGTCTACCAATACCTGATGGGTGTTAGTATAAGTTAAAGACCTGATGACCCATCCTAAAACAAAACTCTCTAGTCAGAGGTTCTAGGTTCGATTCCTAGTTGTAAAATAAGGTTGGTGGAATCATTTAAACCTGATACGTAGTACGAAAAATAAAATTCGTGTTGCTTAGTAAATAACATCGCTTGAATACCACTAAACTAATACAATATCCTCAAAGGAAAAATAATAAATATTTTAGTGCAAATTAGAAATCCATTACTTCCAAAATACGCCTCCTCAGCCAAAACTAACCAGTCTCTATTTTAATTACTGGGCAGTATCTACTAATATAAACGGGGACCATCCCTCCGGCGACCCGGGTATCGTCCGGGTATCTGGGTATCCGGTGAGTTTGAGACAGTCCTATTGAAGTGATACACTGATAAGAGATAAGAAAGGGTTGGTACAAACCACAAGTTAAAATATACAGGGCTTATTTTATTCATTTTCCTACAGGATGATTGATGTTTACATGAATACTTTATAGACCCGTACCTACATATTAAGTATCACCACAGAATAAGTAATAGTACAGGTACAGAAGGATTACTCCGCAAGACGATTTAAATAAATGCGAGTCTTGCTACGACGCGATACAGTGGAATTCAGCTCGCACAGCACTACGTACCTACAATTTTATTCACCTACAAGTTTTATCTCTTTCTATCGCGTGCCTTTGAACTCTTCTTACGCTGTTAGGGTTGCTGTCTAGTGAAAAAATAATTAATCTACTTATTTGTAATGAGGTACGTATGTAGGTAAGTATGCATTCATTATGGAAAACCTTGGGAGAGGCCTTTATCCAGCAGTGGACGTCATTTGGCTGAAACGAACGAACGCATTCTGAGCAGTAGTCATGGTAGGTTAGGTTCCTATACTATCCTAAGAATTATTGATTACCTACATGGCCAACATACCTTTCAGCATCTTTGGGAAGCGAAAAAAAAAAAGATAATTCCGGTAGATTTCTTTTCGAATTTAAACACCCAAACGCCGCACAATATTTCTTTCTCTTTATGTTCATTTTTAAATAATACTTCGTTCATAGAATTATAATCATACTACAACGCACGCCAGCGTCCTGACGGCGCGCGCGTGACACTCGACTGATATAATACCCGCCGGCGGGGCGCTTCGCTGTAGGTAATTATCGGATGTACCGCGTGGAGTGAGCCAGGCCTGGTATCACTGTAAGTAAAACATGTACCAACATGATGCAATAAATGTTTATGACTAATTACTATATCTAGATCTTACATCACTTAGGTATGGGTGGATTCGACCAAACAAGAGTAAATATAAACTTGTCATTTTGACATGTTTCCCATACTGAAACTGTCAATGTGCCAGTTATACCAGGAGTTATTCTCGGATAAAAGTTTGGTCAAATCAGGCCTCAGTTATTAGAATTGTATATTTACTGACCAAGTTGGGACTTGAACCAAAGACTCACATCTAAGGCATATTTGAATAACTCTAGCCCACACAACAGCAAAAATGTCTCTATCTAGACATATAAATACAACTTGAAAGTATTTATAAATGAAATTAGTACAAGTTAAAAATAAAGATCCCAAAACTTTCTGTTCCTCAAAAGATTGTGGCAACGGCTTAAAGATATTAAACTTTTAACCACTCAGAGAAGTTTTATGCTCTTTGAGAGTTAATTACAGAATGAAAAAACGTGGAAAAATTTTCTGCCCATTTTGATTCAGAACAGTAGCCTTTTTTTTCTGAAAACTTGATTCTAGCAAGTAGTTTAAATAGACGTTAGAAAAGTTGAGCACAGAGCTTAAATATTTTAGGTTAGCGATGAAACTTGTGCGATGGAACGATGACGACTGACAACTGGCGGAACGGAGTTGACATGAGCTGATCAGCTGATCGAGGGAAGAAGAATAAGTACCTAAGATATCAAAATTTCAGGTAAGGTTAGTTTTGAATCAATCTAGTTACAGTTTTACTTTGACAGTAATTAGGTACGAGATGATATTAAAGCGAAGGGTCCGAAGAGTCATAAAAATTAATCAAAAACATTTGTTGGATAAATAAGAATAAAATTATTATAACACATTTATTTACATGTCTTCTATAACGTAATAATGATCCAAAAAGTAATCATCTAAGTACGGGTAATCTGAAAAACAAAAATTTGTTGAACATCAAATTCTTCAGAAACTGTAGTTTAATCATGATCGTTAGAGTTAATAGAAACACACTAAACTGGCCAGATTCTGAAGCTTTGTCAGACGCCTATCATCATCAACGTCATAATCATCATCATCATTAGATAATTTAGTCTTTTTTTTTCGTCAGGAAATGCATGAAATTGCATACCCACTGGCCCGGGGGAACCAGTGGGTTATGTAAGGCTCTCCCTGCCAGATGGGCAGGGCCTACTCACTAAAACCTGACGGTGTCCTCCCGAAGTCTTTGGGACGGTGCTGCGAGTAGATAATTTAGTCTCCACTGGTAGAGCACGACACTGTCTAAACCAAATCAAAACATGGAGGATTTCGACTATACGAGTACTCCCCACACTTGGCATAAGGTTTGCATATTTGTCCTTTACTTGCCTCTTACGACATCCACAGAAAGAGTGGGATTTCATGTAAGGCCTCAGCCTTGAATTTAGCGGGCAGCGGCGCGGGAGCGGCGGCGGCGCGGGAGCGGGGCGGGCAATGCAGACCCGTTCTCCAAATCCAAACAAGCGGGCAGCTCGCGCGGCACTTTAGCGGCGAAGTGTTGTTTTTATTCGCGAACGAAATGTCTGAACAACGGCGACAATTTTATTTAGATTCAAATTTATTCCTAACGCTCGATTTATTGTGGGCAAAAGAAGAAGTGAGCGCCGCTAGACTGGAGTGCGCTGCCCGCTCGTTGCCCGCTCCCGCGCCGCTGCCCTCTCGTTGCCCGCTCCCGCGCCGCTGTTTTCGAGAACCGGTCTATTTGATTTTACGCATAAGATCCTGCCGCTCCCGCCGCCGCCCCGCTGCCCGCGAAATTCGAGGCTGAGGCCTTATAATATTCTTGATTTACTTGAATGATTTGAATGATTAAAACTGATACTCACGTAGATATTCGTCTAATACTTTCAATTCGAAACACTCTCCCATGTGAAGTATTTGCCACACTAGAAAAAAAATTACACTAGTTGACAATAACAATTTCTAGAGAAAATGTGAATCTGATATGTCATTCGGCTACAATAATAGACTCTATCTTATTCTACTTAAAAGTCATTATTTTTACCGTCATATCTCTCCATGCAGTTGACGTAGTCAAGCATGCAATAGTTCGTAAAGTTCAGTTCTACGTAGTATAATGTTCTGCCACACAATACCCCAGTGCTGAAAGATTTTTTATCATTTTGAAGTTATTGATTTCCCCACAAAGTTTTATTCCATATTTCATAAACCATATCCCGAACCAAAGAAAATAATTGAGAATAAACCCAGAACATCTCTGTATCTGAGACAAGTCTTCTTACCACTAGACCAAAGAGTCGGTCAAAACTCTGTCTACTCTATCTTGATCGAAATCGATTCAGTGTATCGGTTCGGTCAGTAATTTCGAAGTGTTGTGACTAACATTTTTGAAAATATTTCATAGCAGGGCCTATGTTACGCAGAAAATTATTGGATTTTAATGGTAAAAGATTTTTTTTAAATCGGTCCATTAGTTTCGAAGCATACAACAAACAAACAAATCAATATCTATAAGTAATAATATAAGTTATAAATAAGATCGTTTCATCTACGAAGACGCGCCCCACCATTCTTCCGCTAATGTCTGAGTGTTATCGGTACACGCAAAATTATCCATGAGTGCACACGCACACTACAATAATGACGTTCGGATTGCTCGGATCAAACTGCCCGCACCCCGCGCTTCCCTCGACCAAAAATTGGTGGGGCGCATCTTCGTGGATGAAACGATCTATAACTATAGGTTATGGCATATTACGCACTCGTAAGTTCTCAAGCAATAATACGCTAGGTAGTCACACTTCTCGTCAAAGCTCACGTGCGGCGGGGTGGTGCGGATTCGTCGGCGCCTTTGTGTTCTTTTGACGGTGAACCTGGATTTTTAAATAACATACAAATTAAGTGAAGTGTTGGGAGTGGATGCAGGCCGTTATCGGTCAATATGGAAATCATTAGGGGATGCCTATGTTCAGCATTGGACATTCTGTAACTGAAATGGTGATGGTGATGTGGGGAGAGTAGGGTCGTTCTCCAGGCAGTGGAGACTTATTGATCTGATGATGAGAAAAATGAAAATTAAATGCAACTTAAAACTAGACACGTATTTTGAATCTTTCGCAACTATTCCGTCTGCTCGTTTGCCTCCTGCCTCATAAAAAAAATTGTAACCAGATACATTGGTTTCTTTATATGCAGTGTGGAGTTTTGGATCACTATAAATAACTTCCAATAAAAGTTCCAATGTTGACAATGTCCAAAAGAAAATGAACAGGTCCTAAGGACTTCATATACCTCAAGACTCGTCTAACAGGACGTTCAAGATAGAATGAAATGGCGCATTATTGGGAAAGTCGACCCCGCGTTGATAAGGCGAGGCAGAAGAAGAAGTAAGTTACTAGGTAGGTACATTAATCCTTCAAGGCCCGCGAATCTAGACACAATAGATAATCAATTGTTATGACATTAATTAATGCCGTCTGGGACTCAAGCGGTTAACATTACCTAGTGGCTTGGCCTTGCGCTTCATTCATAGTGGTCCCTTGGGTCAGCAAATCCCCTCGCGCTTGGGGTTCCTTAGTCTCTCTAGGGAGCTCCTCTGAACTATCCGCTGAAGCGTCAACCGGAGCGTTAACCGGAGCGTTGATCGGAACCTCCTGGGGAACTAGCTCCTTGGGTACCTCCTGGGGTACCTCCTGGGGTAATCCCTGCTGGGGTGCTACAGTACCAGTTTGTAAGAAATTAGTTGAACGGTGCTTTACAAACAAGTAAAATGGATTAGCAAGCTGAAGTGGCAATGTGCAGGGCATATAGTACGCAGAACTGACGGCCGATGGGTCTAATTCTCGATTTTCAAGTTCATATAACATCAGTTATCATCCTAAGTATTTGTAATATGTATTAATATTTTAAGAATGTTTACTAACATATAATACTGTCCAAATCTTGTCTCAAACCACCAGCTTTAGTGTTTCTCCCGAATCTGAAAGATTTAATTGATAAAAATATAATGAAAGTAGTTAGCGACTGCACAAATACCTATTTATAAGCTTTTTTTTACTTTTGTTCCAAAATATGAAAGAAACTATGTTAGTTGATTTTGGAAAATATTTTTTTTTTTCATAAACCTTTAAGATAGTATCACCAACTGTGTATCGAATACGTAGTAATTAAAAAAGAACTACGTATTCGATACACAGTTGGTGTGGCAAAAATGTGTGCTCGCCATCCTTTTTCTATTCAAAATTTTAATGCAAGTAATTTATAGATTCAATTAACCGTCCCAACTATAACATTGTCAGTAGGGGATTGTCATTTATTTTATTTTAATTATGACATTTATAGGAGGGCGCTACTATCAATAGTGTTGTTAGTTTTTGATTTTTGCCACTTGACTTTTCAGAATCGTGGGACTATACACACCTAGTCGTTCGTTGTTGACCGCCAAATCGATCAAACTTTGCGCCCATGGGTGTGCTTGCAGACTTTTGTGGGTATCTACCGAATTTGTGCACAATCCCTCGGTAGTAGTTCAAGAGCCTGGCTATCTGGTGGTCTGAAGGTGGAACGAAGTTCTTCGGACGGAACTGGTAGCCAGCGAACTGACGGCGGTGATGAGGACTGGTCTTGGAACTCTCATGTTTAGGTCCTCGTGGGGTGGTGGTCAGAATGGAACTATGTGATGGGAGCAGAGCTGGTGAAAAATGGTGAAAAATGGTGAAAATTATTGGCATTTAGCTTATGCCACGCATAATGCAACCTGTGCTTTTCGTTACTGTTTAATGTATTTATATTAGAGCATTACATTGCATACGGTAATATAAAACACATTTTGTACCTAATGTAAGATAAATAATGCATTTGACATTTGAAGGCAACATTTAAGAAAATCATAATTACTCTCAAACTGTTTTTTTAGAATACCATGTTTGTTGATTTAACTATTATAGTTTATTATTATGCTAGTAACTCACTCGCACTATAGCAGAATCAATAACTGAATATGATGCAAAGTCAAGCTATTGTAAACATTATGTTTGTTTTGAATGCAAAAGTTTATTACCATGAAATTAATTTTAGTTATACTCGTAGCATTGACTTGACCTTTCGAAGAACAACAGTTTTTTTATATTTTCCAAAATTATGTAATTTGGAAGTATTTGATACTTATGTTGTCCTCCAATTTCAAACAATTAGTTTGCATGTTATCAGGTAATAGTACCCAATCAGAGCCTAAAAACGATGTGTTGCGGTGCCGCACCACAAAGATTTCACCGTATCGCGCGACGCGGCGCCGCCTTTCTATGTAGAACGACACCGCTTCGACATCTTGTGCTTTTACCTATTAATTAAGGGTGGTTATGTGAACCTGAACTCTTGCGAGTGGGTTTTGCTTTGACACTTACACTGCCTGTTTTATTTCGCCAGCACTATTTGCGCCAACGTTGGGAACTAATTCTCAATCAAGCAGTCAACTGAACAGAACTACTGAATCATTGCCCTCAAATGGGTCCACCACGGGACCGCTCCGACGTCGCACAGTCGCCGCAACGAATCGTAAGCTTTTTACCTATTCTATGTGAACCTGAACCCTTGCGAGTGGGTTTTGCTTCGACACTTAAATATTGCCCTTGAGTCCCCCTGACAATGTCTGTTTTCTTTCACCAGCACTATTTGCACCAACGCTGGGAACTGATTCTCAATCAAGCACTGAACTGAACAGAACCACTGAATCATTGCCCTCTAATGGATCCATCAAGGGTGGTCCGGGGTCCACTATACTTATTCATAAAGCCACTTCACCCCAGACCAATAGGAATACCTCAGACAATGGTTTTCCTAAAAGAAGAGGTTCAAGCCCCTTCCGTCGTTACTACCCTGCCCCCAACAGTTTCCATCCACCTTCGGATGAAGAGATAGCAAATCTGCTAAAGGAGTACCGAAGCATCGCAAGTAAATACAGTCAGATGCGACCGGATCCAGGAGGTCCAAGCAACATTGACCCTTTTTCCTGGAACCAGAGAGGTCCATTTCACCGGCCAGGAAGAATCTACCGAACTGCTGAAAGACAAGGTAAGCAAAGGATTACGTTGTCCAAAGATCAGCGAATTATGATGAATCGCTCTGTGAAGTGCACAGCGTGCTATGGAAAGGGCTATGCTCGGTGTTTCTTTACGAGATCGAATCAGAAACGAGGAGATCCGTAGACGAACTAAAGTCGCTGACATAGCCCGACGGATTAGCAAGCTGAAGTGCCTTTTTATCCCAATACTAGTGATAAAATGAAATTTTTATCTCGTTTAATAATACACTATATATTTTTATCCAGTTCCAATCGTACTCAAACAAAAGATGAGGCACGTACCGTTTATTGGAGGCCTAATCAGCAGTGGACTCTTATAGACTGATAATGAAATAAACTCAAGAAATGGGTTACTGGATGCATTATATTATTAGAAAGTGTAATTAAATAATTTTCCACTCTTAAGTTGGACCGACGAACTCATAAAGGTAGCAGAAAAGCGCTGAATGTAGGTTGCTGCTAGCAACCGGTCAAATAGAAATTATTAGGGGGGGGGGGGGTATATTCAGAAGTGGACGTCCTATGGCTGAAATGATGACGATGATGATAATGAAATTATTGAATGTGCTAGGAGGAATCTTGGATGAAATTCCTCGCGAACCTCCAATGGAAGGAATTGATGGACTTCAGGGACCTCAGGGACCTCTGGGACCTCAGGGACCTCTAGGACCTCAAGGACCACAGGGACCCCAGGGACCTCAGCCAGGCGCTGGGTCTGAGGCAACTGGTATGTCTCCTACGCAAGGGACTACTCAAAACGAAGCTATGGGGGCAGCCTCAAGGTATTTTATTTACTTCATATTGATGATCGCATGAAATCTATATTGGAAACAAACCATTGACACCATTTTGATATTAGTTGTAAAATTACATGATTTTACGATTATAACGCTTAATCATAGCAATACAATCATAATGAATAGAATAGCTTTTACGTTAACTGAACGAAACTGTGCAAAGCAATAATTTTGGCAGTGGTTAGAAATCAAAAGAGATTTATTTTTTATTTTTCTTGATTGTGGTGTCTGAAATAATACACTGGTGTGCTAACTGTATGTACTACGAGCTACGCTACGACTGATCCCCATCACGGCCCGACTACGTCAGTCATTTAAAAATGGCAAACGATTGGATGCCCGTCTATTATGTTTGAAAAATTTACGATCATATTTCGATTTAGGTACCTACTTACTACCTGAATTAGGTTACTGTTTTGATATTTTTTTGTTAAGGCTCCGAGCGTTTTTTTATTTAGCCGGAGTCAATTATATCTAACAGACAGCTGTTTTTACAGATTCACTACAAGAACGACCACGCAGTATCGGCGTCGACGTACCCCCGCAGTCCGTTTGACGTTTGAAGAGGACTGTGACTACCTCGCTTATTATTGCTTAAAAGCTTACGAGTATGTTAACATTTGATTAATACTTTATATCTCTCTCTCTCTCTCGCTCTCTCTATACAGGGTGGAAACGATAAGTGATCTCACTCGATTATTTCTAAACTATACAAGATATCTAAAAATTGGTTACTGATCCTGAAAGTGCTTCACGAGCTCTATCCAACGGTATCAATAATAGGTAACAAAATAAACTGGATCTATCCGAAAATTCAATGTTTCCAGCTTCCATACATTTAGTAAAACCACTTAATATTAAAAACTATACAAGATATCTAAAAACTGGTTACTGATCCTGAAAGTGCTTCACGAGCTCTATCCAACGGTACCAATAACAAGTTACAAAATAAACTGGATCTATCCGAAAATTCAATGTTTCCAGCTTCCATACATTTAGTACTGCCACAGTCATGGCACTCATGTCTTGATAAATTATAGCAAGTAAAGCCTAAAACCAATATTTTCCATGATTAATTGTAAATTAGAATGCAATTTACGAGTTCAATTTAAGTGTTTATTATTTAATAAAAAAATTAACACTTCTAATATTGTGTGGCTGGCATACATTTAGTATGGAGACTGAAAACATTTACTTTTCGGATAGATCCAGTTAATTCTGTAACCTATTAATTATACTATTGGAAAGAGCTCGTGAAGCACTTTCAGGATCAGTAACCAGTTTTTCGATATCTTGTATAGTTTAGAAATAATCGCGTGAGATCACTTATCGTTTCCACCCTGTATAGTCTGTTTCTCCTTGATTGGAGACTTACAACACGGTCGAGTTAACTGCGCACCTGGCGGTCGTGACGTCACATAGACGCTCTGGTACGAACGGGGCGAACGCGGTGAGTGCGAGGGAGAGTCGCATTCCAGCGAGGTGCGCAGTTAACTTGACGACATAAAACTTAACTGTCTATTAAACACGTTTACTAAGATATGACTATCTGTGTGCCTACCATGAGTTTACGTTGGGTGAGCTCGCTAGCGAATACGTCAAAAAATTATATGAAGATTTATTAAGAGTTTATTTCTTGAAAGTAGCCGCTAGGGGCGCTGCACAATATGTCATACATTTAAATGTCATTTTTTTACGCAGTCGCTAGCGAGCACACCTAACGTAAACTCATGGTAGGCACACTGATGTTTCCTTGATGTTGCAATTTATTGTTGCTATGGTGCTCGGATTCGGATGTCCATGAGTTACAAAATTAGGTATTGATAACCGCCACCTCTTATAGACAAATAATAAATATATTTTCAATAGTTTCTAGGTGGAAATACCTTTTCCCTCAACTAAAGGATTCACTGTTGCAGCACCGGACAAGTTTGTGGAAGGACATTGTACTACCAAACCCTGAACTTTAAGAACTACTGCATGCTAGACTTCGTGAACTGCATGGAGCGATACGACAGTAATGTTGTTTTTTTATACTGCCTAAATATAGGAAAGCGCCTGAATGTGGGCAGCGCAAGTCGCTGTGGAAAATTGAAAATCCTTGGGGGAGGACTTTGTCCAGCAGTGAACGTATTTTAGTGAGGGAATGAGAAACTTTGGGACGATACAAGATTTTTGTCAGTTCACAATTTCTGCGCACGCAACAATAATACTAAGAAACAAGATTGTACCTACAAGCCAATCAAGCTAACTGCGTACTTCGCTGGAATGCGACGCTCCCTCCCACTTACCCGTACGGCGCACACCTCTCCGCGTTCGCCCCGTCCGTCCGTACCAAGGCGTTGATGTGACGTCATGGCTGCCAGGTGCGCAGTTAACTCGACCGTGTTGTAAAAATATATATTTTTAATAATATTAGCAATTTGTAGAATTTTTATAACTTAAAAAAATCACACTTAAATCCCAACTAATATTATAAATGCGAAAGTAACTCTGTCTGTCTGTCTGTCTGTTACGCTTTCCCGCTTAAACCTCGCAACCGATTTTGATGAAATTTGGCATAGAGATAGTTTGAGTCCCGGGAAAGAACATAGGATAGTTTTTATCCCGGTTTTTGAAACAGGGACGCGCGCGATAAAGTTTTTCTGTGACAGACAAAATTCCACGCGGGCGGAAAGCTAGTATGCCATAAACATAAAAAAATACGTAAGCTTAATATGCTATAAAAATATTATTACTCTTTCAGTGTGGCAGATATCACACATGGGAGAGTGTTTCTTTCTCAACATCCTCACCGAGTATTTACGTGAGTAGATACTACCAACTTAAGGTCATAGCAGACTTATCAACTCGGAAAGGGATCAACTCCGTATCGCCTTACGCGAGCTGTTATCGCCTTTCGCGCACTGTCAACCGCGAGGCGAGGCCTTTGCGTTACGGTGCGTGTGCTTTGCCATATAGAGTTTCATACAAAGAATATTGACCGCCTCGAGTTGATACGGTTACGATCCCTTTCCGGGTTGATAAGTGTGCTAAGTCCTTTAAATACCCGCGGCATCAACCGCGTGAATTTCGGTCTGTCACATTTATAAAAAATAATTTGACAAGCAGTATAGACTTTTGGGACCCAAATCTAATCGTTTATTTTACAGAATACCCTTACAACGACGAGCAGCATTTAGATGACTACTACATTATAGATAGCTAATAAGTCAAAATTAAAATGTGAAATAAAAAAATGTTCTACTTGATTTTGATTCATTTGCACATCAAAAGCACAGTAATTTTGGCAAAAGTCACACTTTCGGATGGAATATGAGATTTGAAAAAAGAAATACAACAAAGAATGAGATACTTACTTACATGTAACATAATGTTTAAATAAAGAAAATACCTGAGGTGGAATTGTGTAAAGCAATCGTTATCATTTGACAGTTTATAACGTACGATTATTCTGTCAAACGCTTTGTTTGACTGACTATATCGTAGGTATGAACTGTCAAATGATTCCACCTCTGTGTACCTACCATGAGTTTACGTTAGGTGTGCTCGCTAGCGAAAACGTCAAAAATCTCTATGGAGATTTTGTTTCTTGAAAGTAGCCGCTAGGGGCGCTGCACAATATGTCATACAATTAATGTCATTTTTTTACGCAGTCGCTAGCGAGCACACGTAACCTAAACTCATGGTAAGCACACTGATTGTGATAGGTGTAAATATTGAAATCACACCAACACCCGGACTTTAACTTGCCCAAAATGATGAAGATGAAAGAGTGGTCTTGGGGGAAAACTCAAAACTAAGTATGATGGAGCAAATAACAATTTAATTATAAAGGTTTCCGTGTATTCTGTATGGAAATTAAGAGGTGCCAAATTATCATAAAAGTACATACTTTGACTGTGTTTAACACCGAATAAGTTTTTAATTGAATGAATGAAATTTATTATAATACTGGAGTGCAACACCAGTGTGGGGTTCGAATATTATACGAGTATTTAGGAGAAATAGTGCACGCACAAAGTGGACCGACGATCTCATGTATCAGGAAGGCGCTGGATACCAGCAGGCCGATACCAACCGGCGAAGTAGAAATCATTAGGGTATTCCTATGTTCAACAGTGAACCTCCTGGGGCTGATATGATGATGATGAGGAGTGCACGCTGGATTAAATGTAAACACCATGGTAATGTATCAACGGTCTAGTGAAGGTAGCATGGAGGACTTGGAAGCAGGCACCGCAGGATCGGCCATTGTGGAAGTCCTTGGGGGAAGCCTTGATTGAGAATTGGACGTCCTTTGTCTGAAACTACGAACGCGTAGCTTGTAGAGACGATGGCCGTTGGGGCAGGAAAGTTCTCGAGTGGCGACCACGGGCTGGAAGACGTAGCGTGGGCAGGCCTCCTACTAGATGGACCAACGATCTGGTAAAGGTCGCTGGAAGAGCCTGGATGCGGGCAGCGCAGGACCGCTCATTATGGATAACCTTGGGGAGGCCTTTGTCCAGCAGTGGACGTCATTTGGCTGAAATAAACGAACGAACGCGTTACACAACGGTGTGATCGGCAGCCAACCGAGTGAATTAAAACTCAAATGTGTTTTGAACAATACGCATAAACGCCGCCTTGGGACTCGTTTGTAAACAATTTACTAAATTGAGGGAAGGTGGGTTTTATTTTCTGTAACTTTAATATTTCTTTCAAGAGATATTGAGCACAACATTTAAGGGAGGTTCTTTGTAAGAATATTATAAATTGATTGTGTAAATTATCTAAGGAAAAAGCTCAGTAACATTTGATTGTCTTGATTCGCTAGTACTTGATGGGCTAACATCAAATGTCTGAGACTGTGTATTAGTATTAGATAGATAATCACATGTTTTTCTTTGTGGTTTCGATAGAGCAATATGTATTTTACAAGCTTTTTTAGTACTAAGATCACCTAACGGATTCGGCAAAAAGTATTTTATAATCAAAATTAGAACTAAAATACAATTTTCTTCTACAACGAGCACAATAGGCGAGTTTCCTCAAAAAAAATTTTTAGTCCGTCAATTTTAATATAAAAAAATATTGAACACGTATATTTTGAATTGTCAATCAAACAAATAATTACAAAGTTATAGGGCGTTGAAGTTCCGCGCGACGTCACAAAGTGCTGCACTTTTACGCACTCACTGACGTCACGGGCCTTTACTTTAGAACTTTGACACGCTTTATCTCTACATTTTCATTAGTTATAAAAAGTGAAAAATATGTTTGAGTAGTTTTTGATAAGCTAACTGACGGACTAATTAAAACTCTTGCTTTTTTACCCAGGAAACATCCCTATTAATAACAATACTGTGTAAAAGGTTATAAAACACGAACAAACAAGTAGAAAAACAACAGTTTTTCACCTAACACCTTCCCGAGTAAGCGAATCTTAAGCTTGTTCCATTACAATCAAGATAATGTGTCCCGAATATGAACAGGGAAAAGCCGCGGCTTTGTCTGTGTGTTTAGGGCCAATTTTTCAATCAACTGATATCTTTATTATTAGAATAAGTTTGACGTATCTAATATCGCCTTCAGACAGTTTTAGTCTTCAGATAAAAGTTAGATGTTAATTGAAAAAGTTTTCTCAATTGTTTAGCTATAAAATGAGATCAATTAATCAAAATTGGATGTTGTCCTATCATAGGATAGGACCTATCCTATATCTGACAAGAACCTGATAAGCACTTACAGGGCAGATATGTACCATCCTAAACTGCATCCCATTTAAGATCAGGTGCGATTGTGGTCAAATACCTGCCTTGTTATGCATAAAAAAAGTCACTAAACCAGACAACTCGAAGCGAAGAGAATTCGTGGTTGGCAACATTTTGGCTCTACACTTTCAGCCATATTTCATGGAAAAAACAACATAGGTACAGACGTGCCTATCGAATATGTTATAGCTATCGAACGTACAGCACTAAGGTAAGCAATACGTACATATTTATGTGGCTCTCGAGATTTATGCGTTCCCCGTTTAATTAATATCAAATGGACCCTGGTATGCGGCGGCCATTTTGTTTTTATACCTTTGTTTGCGGAGGCAATAAAGAATGTATGGCTGCAGGCACACTGGCCTAGAAGACTAGTTTTTGGCATAATGTCTGACGCTGATGATTCAGAATAGATATGGTTGTTGTATGGCATGGCATCTTTTAGATAATCGTACCCAACCAAGTTTCATAAGATTCTTATTTAGTATTTGCCTAAGTATCGATATTTTTAGGATAGGTGCTTAAGTTATGGAAAAATAGAGGGTATAATGGAAAAGACTAGGATATGATATGAAATATATGAAAGAAGTAAGAACACAATACCTTCATGTAACAAGAAATAACACAAAGCAATTTTTTTGTTCTGTTTTAAACAGCAAAGGTTTCTTTTACAAAAAAGTAAATATAAAAATTTGGCGCTGGACGCAGGCCGCTACCAACCCGGCAACATGGAAAGCATTGGGGGAGGCCTTTGTTCAGCAGTGGACGTCCTATGGCTGAGATGATGATGATGATGATAATGATGAAATATAAAAATGTCAGGTATTTTATCCGACCATTACTTATTGTAGTCAGTGTTCACGCAGCAGCCTTACTCTGTGATAGGGAGGATGTTGAATAAATAAGGGTTTCTTTGCATTGGCTGGTAGATTCCTTGATTAAACTGTACATAGTTAAATATTTGTTTACATAAACATATTATTTTTAATAAGTTATTTATTGTGTTTGCTCGTGCTGCTTTGATCTCCATCTCAAACAAAATGGATGAATTAAAAATAAATTTCTTTCTAAATTTTGGATCAAATCATTTTTATATGAAAACTTTTTTTTACACAAATTACTAATAGTCCAGTTAGCCCCCCTCGTACTAAGCAAAATATGCTTGTATCACGACATCACGAGTGAGCTCACCACAATAGTCGAGCGGCGGTGGGGACCGAACCCGCGTTCCCCGGATCACGAATCGGTAAGTCCGACCCCTTCACCGTTCGGCTATCGTGGCTTCTTCATGCAAACAAGCGTTTACATCAGCCGGTGTTACAATTTTTTAAGTATCTCCATCTTTCGGCTTGCAATTATAACACTATTTAAGTATCTAAGTAACAGAAAGGCGCTGGACGCAGGCCGCTACCAACTGGGCAACATGGAAAGCATTGGGGGAGGCCTATGGCTGAAATGATGATGATGAATCCTATCTATTACAAACGACACATTCTATCTACATCTATCTATGACATAAAACTTAAAATCCATTAGGAAATTACATCGTTTTAGCTTCGGCGACATTGCTTGTAGAAACTGTACACATGTGAGTATACTAAAACATTTACAGCCATCCAAGTTCCAGCAGATAATAAACGTTTGTTTTTGGCGACAATATGAGTTAAGTTGGGGAAGTTCGCCGGTTACCTGACGATATAAAATAGTAACGAGTTGCAGTCAAAACAACAAGATGGATACTGCTGAAGTTTGGGCTATCTCGTTAGGAGATTACTTGAATATATTATGTTGGGTCCGTTTTATGGGAGTTACTAAGTATACATTATGTAGAGCACTATAGGGCGTTAAAAAAACTAAAATACAAATGACTCTAATATTTTACAGGCGAAAGTTTGTGAGTGTGTATGTTTGTTACTTCTTCAGGTCTAAACGGCTGGAGCGATTTTAATAAAATTTGGTATGGAGTTAGCTGACACCCTGGATTAACACATAGGCTACGTTTTACTAGGCACAGCTAGAAGAATAATAAGTTGTAAAACGAGTTTTTAAACTCAACATAAATAAGTAACCCAACTTTAGTTTAGCCTGCCGATGTACGAATTAAGTTAAACTTTAGGTGAAGTTCGCGTTCGATTCTCAGGTATACACAAATTATAAGAATCCCTTTCTTCTTCTTGTCGTGTTGACAGCAAACTTATACAGTGTCAGCCCAAAAATCGCTTTTATCCAGTTTGATGATGGTTATCTTTTCAAATGCCAACCATCTCGTTGAATTAGCCGACTAATCTTAACCGACTACATTTGAAAGGACTTCATAAGTCAGATTGATATCTTATGAACAGATAAATCGTACGATTGATAGAGCCAAGCGATTGGGTAATCAACCTATCCAGGGCAATAATAACAAATATTAGTCGCAAGAGGACGCCAAGTCAACGCAAAGTAAAAGATAAAAGGAACTCATCAATATTGTATTACCCATTGTCCATGGGGTACAATGGTGGGATAAAATCGAGCCAAGTTTCTGAGCTACGAATATTAAATGTTATTCAGATCCAATGATACTTCACATTTTGCCAGTAGCAGTCCACTTCTGGTACCTCCAAATGGTTGGAATGTTAACGAGGAAATTAAGATGATTCAAAAGTAGGATTTTGTGCTTTCTTGATAGACATTAATCTTAAAATCTTTCTTTTTGACATTGATCTCTCAATTAGACCTTATTTTACTGTATAGGCACTCTTATTACACACTGAAGTGTGCATTTGAGCTATCATCAATGTTCTTCAAAATTTAATAAAATTCCATAAACTTTGCCCAAAACTTCCATGTTCTCATTCAATAACAAATCGCCCGAACCATGGCATGGGATATTAATCTTTATCCCGGTACAAATAAGGATTTAATGGTGTATCGAATAAAGATTTGAGGCCATCCATCATCATGGGGAATTTGTCGTTTTTCCGGATAATCAGATGTTGCGAGCAAGTGGCGTATCATGTGTCGTTTGGGGCTTGTACAAACCGAAAACACTTTAGTCATTTATTTTATGAATTAAAGAGTTCGTATCTTTACGACTATAGGAAAAATATTATTGTTGCAAGTTACTAAACAATCTGTTTTGGTCTCATATACTCGTAACTACGAGTATAACATACGGATGCTAGTCATAGTCAATTTACATACCCTTCCTTGTAAAGTACAGTTATTTTCATGATTTAAAGTGCAGCAAAAATACAACTTACTTTATTATTGTAAAGTTATGATAATGAACGAATGACAGCACATCAAACTGTATAGTATTATATGTATATATAATTATGTATGTATTTTTGTCGCAAATTCAAAAATACATAATAATATAAGATGCCACAGTCTTTGACTGTGCTGTGGCTTGTACTAGGTCAATTTCATGTAGGTAATAAATCTTGTCCAAGTATGTACAAGCATATCTTTTGGTAAGGTTATAGATTTTGTTACTGCTTCCTTCCTTTATATTTTTTACATAAATGCAGATAGTCTTCATAGGCTATCATCACCTACCAGCAGTTTTATGTTGCACTGAAGTCATTTTCCTCCATGAGTCAGCAGTTTTCTGTTTTTCTAAACAGAAAAGAGGTCTCTACTTACTCTATCAAAATCGACGCCTACCCACCCCATATATTATTATTACACCGATGTTACATCACGTAGTCTACCGTTATCCCGAAAACGTGCGTTATGAAAAAACTTGTAAACTACCCGCGGAGCACGCTCAGCGTTTGTTTCAAATTAAATTTCATAGTGCACGTCTACTTTTCATAGTGCTTTAATAAAATGATCTTTCATAATAATATTCTACTTTGTACTAAGGAACTAGCTTTAACTTAGAATATTGTATAGAATATCTACCATTAGTAACTACACACAACAATACCGCTTTATTTACTTGTGTCCTCATGAGTTAGGTACTATTTTATGGCTAGCCTTAATGCACTCTCAAGTATAAATCCACACTCATGCATGTTCTAAGTACCTAGTTTCGATTTATAATACCAGTCTTGACGTTTCTCAAGTCACAACTGGATCACGACGGCTTACGATTTAAATGTCGTAAGTATATTATCTGCATAGTCATATCGGACAATCAGGTTCAAACTTGCAATGTAGGAACAATGTAACCCAGCACCTCTCAGTCGAGCCAAGTAAATAATATCACGCTTAAACGATAACTCTCCATTGAAACGGTTATAAAATTTTAAAATCTCCGTCTCCAATACGAAAAGAATATCTAAACCATTTAAGCCCAACGCGCTGAGAAAATCCGTTCTTTTCAGAATCGTCGCGCGGTGGCGCCACCTGACGGACGCGATATGCTGAGCTTGGACCCATTGTTCCGTGTGTGAGGTTCGCGTTCGGTGCATGTGGGTAGGTTGACTATGATATTTGTAGCACTGGGACTGCAATTATCAGTGCCATTTGTAGGATCTTTATAAGGTAGGTCAGTACACGGCTGACAACCGAAATCGCTATGAAAACGCAACATCTTTGTAAGAGGTGTAAACAAAGAAAGAAAAACAATAGTAGAAAAATGCTGTTCTAGTAACAATAGATTACATTTTCTAAGCAATGGACCAACCCATACGTTGCGGAAATTCTAGGGGAATAACTGTCTAGCAGTAAAACGACAAACTACACTCGCGAGCAAAAATATGGAATCACCCCATTTATTTCGAGCAATCATAAGAACTAAATGACTAATAGAAGTTCAATAAAAATGGTACCATTTTAAAGGTGATATTATAAGCTTAAAATTGATACCACAGATACATACAATACGTAGTCATTCAGTTCTTAAGACCGCTCGGAACACAAAGGGCTTCCATACTTTTGCTCGTAAGTATAGTAGAAAAACAGGACGCGCGGCCTTTGATCGGTTGATTTGATTGAAGCTTATGTATTTTGCAAAAACTGATTAGGTAGGTACTTGTTCAAATATTTTGTAGAACCGCTTTACCTTTCACTATTTGGTTAGGTTTTAGGCTGCTAAGCTATGAAAATCCTCCTGACTAAAAGACATTTCAGCAGTAGAAATGAGTGGTAGGAAGAGATTCCAAAGACTAAGAAGTTATAATACCTAGGTTTTCTTCACTAGTTTATGTAGGAAGTTTTATTGGAAGTCACAAAATAGTTCTGGCGCTCGGCCAGAAGCTTTAGCGAGGCTACACGTGGTTGTCATCTGAACATACTGCTAATGGTATCAGATTTTAAGAGCCCCATAATTCTTCTGTTGCCGTATTGGGCAATAACAACTTTATGAACCGTCATAACCATTTCACACATGCAAATAACGATTATTGAAGCAGTACCGACACGGATTCATTTTATTTGTTATTCAACATTGAGACTCGATATCTTGTTGAGATTGTTTTCTTTTTCATTCAACATCAATGAAAATTGCAACTTTATCACTATCATGTATCTAAAAAAAAAAAGCTCTAGCGATGACTCCAGCTTCTCATACATTCTCAATAATTCCCAAAAGTCGAGTCGAAAAACATCGACCAGATCGATTTCAATTCTCTTTCAAGACCAATGTCCCATTTAAAACCCTAAATTATGGTCACTATAGCCTTTACAAGCAACGCTTATGGTCCATTGGACCCGTGGCGGTTCGTGTGCTTTTAACCATACCTATTCAGCTAAGTAAATTATTATCAATAGGAAGAAAGTATTTGCAATTTAATATTATCTTTACTTTTTCCAGTAAACTCGAGTTTTGAGGAGATACCTACCTATCTGTTGTTACATCTAAATTTCACATGGAGCTTGGTTTCAGAACTAAAATGCATAACTAATAAGTAGTTTATAGACGTTTGTCTCTCAACAGTACCAGAGTAAATACAAATGAGTAGGTTATCTTCATACGCATACGTATATTGGCGCGCTCACATACAAACCGCGCTCGGTGCGTTTCTATGAAGATAACCTACTCATTTGTATTTACTCTGACAGTAGGTACCTACTACTTCTTTGGTACCATAAGCAACTAAAAGATTTGGATTAAGTGCTCCTCGAAGTACAAATCAATAAAATTTGCTTTCATATTGATCACATTATCATAAAACGCTGCTGTACTTTTCATCTAAGTGTATAGAAGTGTGTCTCTTCAATGCATATCGAGGACGCGCAGTCACGGAAGTGGAATGAAAAGACACGATAACATACTTCAGAGGGAGCAATACTAAAGTTCTTTCTTTTAAATATGAGGAAAACATAGCTGTTTTATTCACTCAACTGCACCAATAACGGCAGGCAAATAAGTATTGGCTCAAAAAGAAATTGAACTGTTTCAATACCCCTCAAAATTTTTACTTCATTTTGGTATAGAATGTCAATCAAAAATCTATTAATACACATAGCTCAGTGATTTATTATTTGGCTTTACATGTTTGAATTGTTAAACCAGTTTCTATTGGAGCGGAGTAGAATATCCCGAAACGGTGGTGACATGTATGTACCATCCTAGACTGCATCTCACTGAACGTCGAAGGTGCGATTGCGGTCAAATACCTGCCTTGCTACATGCCTTATACATATAGGGGCCCTGAAAAGGGCACAATAAATAATAACACTTAATTAAAAAATAACTTTTTAAGGTGTTTTTAAAGCAGACCTGACATCAAAGGCTGAGCTGCTTAGTACCTGACCGTGACAGCGCTGTGGGCTAATTCAAATGCATTTGTCGAGAGTAGAAATCGTCTGTCAAATAATTTTCTAGTAATCAATTTTGAACTGATTGTCAAGGTAATACAGTTGAAAATTGAATATCAAAGCCAGACTACGCCTAATGTCAGATCAGCCGATGGTAGATGCCAAATTTCCAATATCGCGTACGAAGACGGAGAACTTTGTCAATATAGTGGTACATAAGGGTCATAATTAGTGGATGCCGACGATTTTCGCGCTGTCATCTCAACGACTGCCCACCCTTGTCGTTAGAGCAGTCGACTGGATAGAAAGCATGGAAATAACATGGTGATTGATAAACTAGGTGCAAATAAACATATTTTATAAACACAGAATGCTTTTTGCTTAAATTTGAACATAAATTTACCATAATATAACTTATTACACTTATGTCTGGATTTGTAAGCAGAAATATGGATAGGTACCTACTGGATGGAGTGGATGACATAGTGGATGGAGTGTTTTGTAAAACTGCAAAAAAACTTTACCACTAGCTGCTACTAACTGTAACTTACACAAACTTCTGCCGTTCACCGCTAGGGGCGCTGTGCAATCTGCCATACATTTTGTACGCACTTGGTAAGGTTAAACTTATGGTAGAGCTACAGAACTTTCATATAATAAATTATCATGCGCAAAAATTAGTCTGTTTGGGCCCGCCATACACGGACAGTTCGAGCAATTAGCCAGTGGTCAACATAAAGGCACGGACCGCTTTTGCAGCCAGTCAACAGCTTGAATCTACCATTGATAGGTAACTGCTGGAGTAGTTGGTAGTGAAACTGCTCAACAGGTCACAATTTCATTTTCATTCAAATCAGTAGCAACATTGATTTTGAGGAAGAGGAACCACTGCTACTTTGTAATATTTGCTCGAGCAGTCAGTATAAAATATACCTGGCAACTGAAATTTCACCGTGCCGAAGTAGTCACAACTGCTCGAGCAGTACCGTGTATGTGTGTATGTAGAAAAAAAAAAAAAAAAAAACATACGGGTCGAATTGAGAACCTCCTCCTTTTTTGAAGTCGGTTGAAAAGTGAAAGCCTTTTTTCAGAAAGAAAACCAATGTGGTGCCCTTATTATTCATACTGTTTGAAAGTTACAAGTCAGTGATACAGGAGTTGCCGCCATTATAACTCCGTGGTGATACCATACCAAAGAAGAAGTTTTCCTAAAAACTTGTGTTATTTTTATATGTGATCAAATAAAAAGGATTAATTTTACTGCTCAAATGGCATAACCTATCCCAAGAGACCGAATATAAAAAAAAAACCTCTCCATAGAAATTATCACTATCACGAGGATGTGAATTTTTTTGAGAATTCGATATTGGTCCTGTAAGAAAAGTAGTTGTATTTCAGTAGTAGAATCAACCCTTCTTGTTTCATCAGCAAGAGTAACTATAAAAACGCCCTGTAGGTAGGTATTATTAAGTTGTAGAGTTTGTTTTAGGGTTTCTGATTTCTCGACCAATTTTTTTTCTCGAGTTTCGGGAATTCTCGAGGCCAAAGTCTCGAGTTTTCTCGGGTCTCGAGTCTTTTAATTAAAATTGTTGAAATCGGTTGAAATTTGATAAAAACACAGTTTTTTTTAAATCTAATATACAAAAAAACTAAAACCCAACTACGTAAAAATGAACTGAAAAGATAAGAACAAGACAAAGTGTTCACAAATGCAGTCGGAGACATCATTGACTTTTTTTTTTTTTTGATGGTGATAAGTAGTTGCTGATAAGCCGTGTGGTGGATGGCAGAATAGAATACATTTCTCACCAACCCCTACTCTTCCCGCGGAAGGCGGCTCATAGTCCAGCAGTGGACTGTAAAGGGCTGTTGATGATGATGATGATAAGTGTTTGATGCCTCCAACTGCATTTGTGAACACTTTGTCTTATTTCTATATTTTCAGTTCGTTTTTACCCAGTTGGGTTTTTTGTTTTCAATAATATTTTTATTTTAATCTTTTAGTTCAAGAGCAATCATACATTTTGCAAGCCATTTAAAAAACCCTTTATTGATACCCCACTCGATAGGTTTTAAGATATTTTTTTAATACATGGCGCCAAAAATCGGCCATATTTATATTTTCCAATTTTGATATACCTACCCAGTGTCACTCTCACAGTTAAAACAAATCTAATGATACCTCTCAAGCTATAGTTTGTTGAGTTTCACAATATGGCGTCCAGTAGTCGCCATATTGAATTTTTACTAACGTCATGTCTTTAGTGACACTCACCGGACTAAGAGAAATCGATTGACGTGCGAATCATAAAAATCGACCCAAGAGTTTGGTCTCTATAGTGCTTCAAAAACATACATACATAGGCTGTTAGACACATTACCACTCCTTTGCGTCACGCAGTCGGGTAAAAAAGGAAAGATTAGACCAGTCTTAAATAAACGTTAACCTATTAAATAATTAAAAACTTACTTTTGCCTAAGAAAATAGGCTTTTAAGAATATTAAAAGCTTCAAATTCGAAACTCGAGAATTCTCGAGCTCCGGTAATTTTTTTCTCATCTCGAACGAAGCCAAATTTCTCGAGTTTTCTCGAGTTCGAGAAAGCTCGAGCAGAAACCCTAGTTTGTTTAGTGTCAAAGACTGTCACACAGTGTAACTTCAATTGGCATAAAATATTATGATAATGAACATAAAAACTTAAATAAATATTTATGTTAATATTTTTTATATTTATTTATTTTCCCAAAGCTTCACAGTGACAGCTGAAACAGCAATACTGTTGTAAAACTAAACTTAGAACAAACTGTTACAAATATTCTACAAATTAAAATAAAACCGCATGTTGCTTTACTTTCTTGTATAGGTAATAAATGTAATTAATGGCTAGATTATTAATGTTACTTTGTTACCCTCAATAGTGAGGAGATCTTACAAAATGGTAACCCTGATTTTCATTGTCATTCAATTAGTGCTCTTTCTTCGCATAGGCTTCTGTGATTTGGCCAAGGGCCACACACATTGCGATAACATTATGCGACATTGATTTGACAGCAGCGGAGTGAAGTCTTGCGACTATGCAAAATGATACCCTGTAATCGTAGCGCATATAGACATAGACGGGGCGGGGCACATAGCTCGTAGAGCTGATGGCCGCTGGGGCAGGAAAGTTCTTGAGTGGCGACCACGAGCCGAAAGACGTAGCGTGGGCAGGCCTCCCACTAGGTGGACCGACGATCTGGTGAATGCCGATGTGGAAGTCATTGGGGGAGGCCTTTGTTCAGCAGTGGACGTCCTGTGGCTGAAATGATGATGATGATTGATGATGAAATGAATGAAAATGACAAATCTTCGAACGTGTTTATACACGCCAAAAATATGCCAAAATTATATGATTACTTTGGCACGGTATTATTACCGTGCCAAAGTAATCATATAATTTTGGCACCTTAATAACTATTGCTGTTTTTGTTGTAAAGATCATGCAGCGCTACTTGCGGATATTATTGGAAAGAAAACTATGTAGGCTCTAGATCTGAAGCCGCTGTAACGAACACGAAGTGCTCATACAATGCGGCGTATTTTCTTCTAGTCTTTAGTCAGGACTTTAGTCGAATTAAAACGCCGGTTGAACGTGATATAGCCGCACTAGAATACGGTGCTTTTTTGCATAATCGCATAAGACTTCGTTCCGGTGTCGACCGAATGTTATCACGATGTATGTGGCCCAGGGGTTACTGTAGCCGCTAAGGTTTGAAACTTCTTGCTTAAAATATTGTAGTCTTTGGCATAGACTACGACGGTAGTCATGGAGATAGGAGTTTGTTATCTCGTGTCAGATGTAAATGGTGAAAAGAAAACCCATGATTCGTGTTATTTTTATGCAATATGTAGGTATTTTATAAAAGTGGAACCCCGAGTGATCTCCAAAACCCATTCTATTATTATACACCGTGTTACTTTGCATTCTTGCCATATTCACAGAGATAAAAGTAGAGAACAATACCTATTATTTAAGATAAACAAGAGACTCCCATAAAGAAAGTACACTAAGATTTTAGTAAATTTGGTTTTTCAGTACATTTTGGAATAAACCAATTTTGTCTCGCACGTTCTACAGGTGCAAGTGGAATAAACCTAGTGGGCGTGGCCTAGTTTTTAATAATCTGTTGATTTATGGCTCTGGGTACCAGCCTTTTTATCCAGTCATAATAATTATTTTAAAATACTCTTCAGTTGATTTCAGATTTCCCTTTCTACTTTACGGGCTTAGGACCGTCAAAAATACGTAATAATTATTAGGGTTTTAATTAATTTATAACATTGTACCCTATTTTTACAAAATAATAAATTCTGTATGAAATGAAATCACCTTATTCACAATTAATTATTTATTAAAAAGTTCCTACTTACAAAGTTTACATACTGCGAAGCAAGTGTTCAAAGTGGCCTCCGTTCTGATCATCTGATCAAGGCACAGCGAAGCGTAGGTTTTTCGCTTTAGTTTTCGCAACACATNATGTGGGACATGCACCGAGCATATATGGGTGTGCACTTGCGGCTGGGTATGAGGGCGCACTCGGTTGTTAATCACAGCCAGAACTTAGGCACAGTAAACATTCCCGTTCACAGGTCACTGGGGCAGCCTGTGACGGACACGTGGTACACAAGAACTCAAAATATCAAAAAGGCACGTGGAGATCGTAAACTAAAGTATCTATTGAACATTTAGGCGGCCTGCCGGCACGGCGAGGAGTCAGCGGCAGTGTTGCCAACTTAGCTACTTTATAGCTAGATTTAGCAACTTTTTGATGTCAGGCAGCTACAATTTTTTTTAACTTGTAGCTAAACTTTTTAGCTACTTTTTCTAGCAACTATTGATTATGATTGTATTTTTACGAAGTATTTGAAGACATAAGTGAACTCGCTATAGCATGTCTTTCACTTCCGCATTCAAATGCTGAGGTAGAAAGATTGTTTTCCCAAATGAATTTAATAAAAAATAAACAAAGGAATAGAATGAGTTTAATAACTCTGAATTCTATTTTATGCATAAAAGATTCGCTCAGGAAAAGCGGCCAGTGCTGTCACAATTACGTTTTTCCTAAAGCCGTACTTGACAAAATGGGTACTATGGAAAAATATTCCAAATGTGCAGCTGAACCTTCTACATCTTCTTCACGTACATAATTAGGTAATTATAATATTCGGTAGATAATCAAAATATTGTCTCCTTTTATTTGTTATTTATGTAGTCACAGTATTAAAGTAAAGTTGATTAAAGTTTATAGCGGATTTATTAGCTGCAGTGTTTTATTTCTTTAGTATTTTATTAACTTCGGAATTTAGCTACTTCTAGCTACTTTTTAGGGAGAAAAAATACGCTATCTAGCAACTTTCTAATAATTCCTAGCTACGAGCCTTTGGTAGCTGTTGGCAACACTGGTCAGCGGAGCGCAGGCTCGCAGAAATGATAAAACTCTGTAAGTTCAAAACTCCTTGAAGCTTAGGTAGGGCAACAAACTGGGGTGTAGAGTATGTGACTCATGCCACTAACTCTATTCGCAACAGGGTCATACCAGTAGGTTGTTGGGGTCACGTAGCATGTGACATGTCACGCAGCGGAGCCGCTGTATCCGGCAAGTCGTGGATCAACAAACATATTAACATATTAAAAAAATGGATACGGTTCCCAATGTCTCTCCAAGAAAGGTTTACAATCAAGATCATGGCAGAATAAGTTTATAAACAGATTAACGACGGGAGCCGCAAACAGAACCGGAAGAACTTGAAGCGGAATCGGACATGGCGGACTGTACACAAATCCAGAATGGACTGTGTTCTTTAAAATAGACCTAGACCTGGACCGGGATCACTAGAGTTGTAGGGAGCAGGGAGGGTGAACGAATTGTTTTCATATCGCGCACATTGGTGGCGGCACCGTGCCACCGTCCCTATACAGCCCTACATCATTATTCATTCATCCATTCATCCATTCATCGCTACGGCCAATTGCTAAGTTCTTCAAGAAAGAAGATTCTTCAGCAGCCAAAGAGCTCTACACCGTAGTAGAATGGCTCAGGCTTATGGCATGGATTAAATTACTTATTTGGGCAAAATTTATAAATGTACGCCTATTAAGTATGCATGTGACCCACGACCAATAATATAAAACCGCAAACGGAACCGGACATGGCGAACTGGACACAAATCCAAACAGATTGTACTGTGTTCTTTAAAATAGACCTAGACCTGGACCGGGATCCCTGGAGATGTAGGGAGCAGGGAGGGTGAATTGTTTTGATATCGCGCACATTAATGGCTAGACACATTGCGAGACTAATATTTCNTTCATACATTCACACAATACATTAGACGCCATGTTGTCATAAACGACATATTATAAAATCGCTGTGATTTAATATTCTTAATCATTAATTTTATGGCAAGTGTCCATCAGGAATCATTGTTCTTACACACAGAATCGTATTATTTCGCTTTCGGGTAGTAATATGTCAAAATTGTTGGTTCTTAGGCGAACAATGTATGGAGAACGAACATTGTCCTTTGGTATGTTCAGAACGTTCATGTTTTGCTTCAATAAAGCATCATATTCTGTCTATTAATATTCTGACTAGCCACTTTCAAAAAAGCCCAAACCAAGACGCACGTTGTGCGACAACGTGCAACGATAATGCTGGACATTATTGTTTGCCAGGCAGAATATTCGAGTAAGACGGTTTTAAATGAATCTCTTTGTAACTGACTGGAATGGTTACTGTGCCTAAAATTGTTTTTGCAAGTCCAAAAAAATTTGCAATAATATGCATTTAAAATAGAATTCATTCCAGAGCATTTGTGCGTAAAAGTATTTGTGTAAAAGTTACTCACAAAAAATTGGTAGGACTTTCAAAACTTCCTTGCCTGGCGACAAACCTCGTGGTATTTTTAAATTAGGTACATAATGTAACAAATGAAGGGATTTACCTAGCTCTTTCTTGTAACATGCATGCATACATACCTATACCCTACTTAATGGCAAATAAAATGTTTGAGTTTGAGCATGTTTGAAAGTGTTAAATGAATTTTGAAGATATTTTGATATGACCCAAAAGTATGCCGGACTTAAAATGTATATCTAACTACAATACAGTCATTGATGTAGCTATAAATTGTGAACTTTATAGAACCTAGAAGTTCCAAAACATATTATTATGTGGGAGATAAAGGCTCCTGCGTAATAATTATAATCTTTCGTGTTTGTAATCATTTTGTTTTTTTATTTTTTTTATTCAAAAACTAAAATTCCTAACCGTGTCGTGATCGTGATAATGGCGCATGAAAAAACGTGAAAATTAATAATAAGTAAACGAATAGAAAATGGAAAAGTTTGTATTTCGGGCTATTCATAATGAAAATAGTATCTAGGTTTCAGGTCTTCAAATTTTCTCTAGGTAGAAATTAATAATTAATGCGAATTAATGACAAAGCTGCAGGACTTTCAAATATTTAACATCGATTACATATTGACAATCACGTGCGTAAGCACTGACAAGATAATAGCTGTGTTAATTAAATAGTAATTTTAACGAAGCATTTAACTAATATAATTAGGGATTGGTTTGTTCTGTTAATTGCCCTTTTTGGGGCTATTTGCGTAGAGCTTGACTCACACATTATGCTTTGCAACTGACTATACGATTACACTTTCTCAACCTAAGTTTGTGGTTTGAATAGGTACATGTAGGTAGGTAGATCATAACTAGTACCTACCTACGTTAAAAAGTATTTTAGACTTTGTTAAAATAATAATTTCAAAGTGCAAATGAAATATTTACCTACCCAAAAAATCATCGCGTGGTATTTTCGACAAGACAATAATTTATCTGGAACAAAAAGATTTGCAACTATTTTTTGTCGGACAACGATAGAACATTTCTTAATCTCCCACAGAATATTAACAATATGAAGCCTTTGTTAACAAACACAAAAGTTAGGCACAGGAAATTTGTTATCAGTCCTTTGTTCTAAAACAAACTTCCTTTATGATCCATAGGTACAGAATGATGTTGGAAACAAGAAAAATACCATGATGATGAGCAGGTAAAAGAGCTTACCTGCCTGGAACTAGTGGTCTGGCAAAGTTAGTTATTCAGTATACTCTCGTCTACGTACAAGTACGCGTCTCGTGGTAGTTAAAATATCTGTGTTAGAATTTGTTTTTAGTGAAAATGGCAGCGCCCGCGATGAGACGTGGTTTCATTGACAACTTCGCCTCACCAGAAGATTGGTACATGGAGGTTGACGAAGACCTGTTCGACATAAGTTACCTTCGAAGCACCACTGTATGGAACCGGCAGCCACCAAGGAGACCTCGCCAAGGTATACCCGAATATGGGCCCGAGACCTACAACCGGGCGAATGAGTATCTGTGCGAACCTTACAAAAAGGATCCCAAATTCATCCTAACGACGTTGACAACCATTCGCTCCTTTCGCGATGCCAGAGCTCTGGGCTATCACATACCACACAAGACGGCCGAAATTATATGCCAGCTGGTATTTACTGCGGTGGCGGTGACAGATGACTGGATGTGTCTGTTTTACAACGCGTTCTTCCCTGCATATCTCGAAAGAGAACACTCTTGGGCTTCAGTTCATTTGTTGAAGAGAGCATTTTCGGCTCGTCCGGAGCCTTTTCGCAAGACTTTCGCTAAACACCTCATAACATCTGTGAGAATACCCAAATACGTGCTTCAGGATTTCGTAATTAATTTGACGATAGATAAAAGGGATTATCTCATGAGATCGATACCACGCGTGGACCTGACGGCGGAGGCATTCGTCCACAACTTGCCAACGATCAATGCGTTGTTTGTGGAGAGTGTCAAAGTCGACTCAACCTGCGACTGCGTGGCCTCTCTGCTTCAAACATATGGCAGCCACTGTTATTCCAATAGAGACTACGGCCGTCTGTTGCTTACGCTGTTAACGACGAACGGACTCTCCGGGTTTAATCAAAGAACCCTGAAGGAACTAATAGAGAGTCACTGTTCCGAGTTCAGAGGGCCTTGCATGGCTGCAATGGACGAAATAATTGGCCGGTTTGTCGAGATTGAGTACCAGCGCACGATGAGGGACAGCTTTGATAAAAGTGATCAAGCTAAAGATATCAATAGGGCCGTCTAATTTTAGTAAGTTATTTTATTTTAGTTATGATAAGTAATTTGTGAGGTAGAAACAATGTTTTACTTTGTAATCACATACTAGTGTGACTGTGCAAGTCTTATGGCGCGTTCTAAAAGAAGTGCCGCAAATAAAGGTATACATAATTAATATTTAAAGTTAAAATATGAAATAATAGCGAAAACTTTAATTTCATTGAAAAAATACCAACCAATCAATTTTTAATTTGTGTAAATAATTGTTATATTTTTTTTCTATTTCTATATTTTCCTTGTTTTAATATGTTATAGGTTAAATTCTATCCCTTTATACTAGGTAAGTAGTTATTCTGATTAGTTATGTAACTGTGTGATTTATTTTGTACTCAGTCTTGTTATTGTAAGGATTTTACTTGAAGAACCAACTTGTTATGTACCGTTTACGGGTGTTAATTAAATTAAGTATTCAAATATTTTGTACGGTATCTATTGGTCTCAAGAAAGTTCTAAATGTCTTGATCTAGATATAGTATTTTAGTCGTAAGAATTTTTCAAATATAGATTAAATTTAAAATAAAGAAATGTCAAAGAAAAAACTTATAACTATGAATGTAATAAATTATGTTAAAAATGAAGTGTATTTCTTTCATTACTTTCTTGTACCCCCTCTAGGTCAAACATGGTAGCTAGTATACTATTAATAATGCTAAATCGAGAATCGGATTTGTAGCTGGTATCATTATTTTTGACATGATTGATATTTCTTATCTGTTTCCATTCATTTGACGTCCGACTTGTCAATTTGTTGACACATTCTTTTGACAGATGAATTTTATGTGCGAGCCGGTATAGCGGCCGGTAAACCGAAAAAACCGGTTTTTCCAAACCGCTCGGTTTTTGCATGCCCTAATTGCGACTAATATTCCNAATATTTCACTTTTTTAGGATGCATAAGGCGACTAAAGAAGTGGGTGTAACGCGTACAACAGCAGTTCAAGTCTTTCATTATTTAAGAGAGGTTTGCGAGATGGCCGAAGCCCACGACAGACAGAGAAATGCCCGGTGGGGATGATGTCTTAGAAGTGGACGAAACTCATCATTTTACAAGAAAAAATCACAGAGGACGCCTTCTACGACGTCAAACATGTCGCTGGATGCATATGCCGCCTCACCAAACGAATCCACGTGGAGTTAATACAAAATAAAAGTAGGCCTGTTTTAAATAACATCATCTCTAACGTCAGAAGAGGCTCCTACATCATGTGGGATATACACCGCGCATGTATGGGTGTGCACTTGCGGCTGGGTATGAGGGCGCACTCTGCTGTTAATCCCAGCCAGAACTTAGGCACAGTAAACATTCCCGTTCACAGGTCACTGGGGCAGACGGACACGTGGTGAATACCATTCACCAACCGAGTTCTTAATGAAGAAGCCCTTCAAGCCGATAGAAGTTCCATCAGAGGAAGTTTTTCTATTCCATTTTATGTGTCTGGCGTGGCCATTACTGGACAAGGATGGTAGGAACTTATTTGGGTTCAACTCCGGGGGAGATGAAGGGCACAGGATTTTCAATAACAAACGAGAAATACTCCTGCTGAAAGACAGCTGGATATCTGTCGTCAAATCGTGCAAGCATAATTATTCTCTATTAGAAAACGTATTTTATTATATAATCTTTGACTTAAATAGACTGCCCAACCTTTAGTCTATGATTAATCTGTGGTCATTTGTCACTTGAGAAAAATCTGAACTATGGCGTACCTGTTGTAATTTTGCTTGAAACTTAAATGTGTAAATGAGAAATAAACTCATTAGTAAAAAAAAAGTGTATTATTAAAAGGTTATGGGCACCACAAGTATTTCGTTGCCGCAATTGTCTACGAAAACTGTTTTCCCCCAAGCTGTTCTAAGGTCATCGAGTCCAGTCAAGTCCAGCACATCTGCACCACACAATCACCCTAGTAGCACAGGTACAACCCAGACCAGGTGACCCAGCAAACTTTGTTTTGCACCTAGGGTTATGAAAAATAGCGTAATCAGACCTAATGAAAATAAATACATTTCAAACGAATTGGTAAACTTTTTCACAGTCAAAACCACGCATGTCCAGGAACAGAATTGTTAGGAGCATAAGAAATCCAACACCCAAATGTAAACGAATGTACCACAAGTGTCGAGACAATAAACTCCGGAAACGGCGGCTACTGCGATCGTTTGAAGAAATTCTAGAAACACACATTTAAGCCAAAAAGATTGCTTCAAACAATTGATTCAAAATTTAACCCCTCAAGCTAAGTCTTTCTTGATGATGCAAGTAAGTGCCACTTATGGCCTTTCTTTGCATACAAACCACCTTTCATAAAACGCATTGCACTGGCTGGAAAGTGACAGGTGAATTTCAATCGGAGAACGTCAGTCAGTCCTGTCAAGTTCAACACCGCAATTGATCGCTACACTTCGAATTCGCTTACTATTACTTGAAGACAGCAGTCTCTATCGCACCCTATCCAGTCAACAAAGGAGGGATCAGTGGGGTAATTCAAATGCATTTCTCGACAGTAGAAATCGTCTGTCAAATAATTTTTAGTAAATCAATTTTGGACTGATTGTCAAGGTAATACAGTTGAAAATTGAATATCAAAGCCAGAAGATTCCTAATGTCATTCTGCCGATAGTAGATGCCAAATTTCCAATATCGCGTACGAAGACGGAGAACTTTGTCAATATAGTGGTACATAAGGGTCATAATTAGTGGATGCCGACAATTTTCGCGCTGTCATCTCAACGACTGCTCACCCGTGTCGTTAGAGCAGTCGACTGGATAGAAAGCATGGAAATAACATGGTGATTGATAAACTAGGTGCAAATAAACATATTTTATAAACACAGAATGCTTTTTGCTTAAATTTGAACATAAATTTACCATATAATAACTTATTACACTTATGTCTGGATTTGTAAGCAGAAATATGGATAGGTACCTACCTACTCTCTAATTTTGGAACACGTAAAGTGGATGGAGTGTTTTGTAAAACTGCAAAAAAACTTTTAAATCTAGAAATATTTAACGACTAGCTGCTACTAACTGTAACTTACACAAACTTCTGCCGTTCACCGCTAGGGGCGCTGTGCAATCTGCCATACATTTTGTACGCACTTGGTAAGGTTAAACTTATGGTAGAGCTACAGAACTTTCATATAATAAATTATCATGCGCAAAAATTAGTCTGTTTGGGCCCGCCATACACGGACAGTTCGAGCAAATAGCCAGTGGTCAACATAAAGGCACGGACTGCTTTTGCAGACAGTCAACAGCTTGAATCTACCATTGATAACTGCTGGAGTAGTTGGTAGTGAAACTGCTCAACAGGTCACAATTTCATTTTCATTCAAATCAGTAGCAACTAGCAACATTGATTTTGAGGAAGAGAAACCACTGCTACTTTGTAATATTTGCTCGAGCAGTCAGTATAAAATATACCTGGCAACTGAAATTTCACCGTGCCGAAGTAGTCACAACTGCTCGAGCAGTACCGTGTATGTGTGTATGTAGAAAACAGTTGTCACTATGCAGTTGCAGTTGCAGCTAGAAGCTGTCGTAGTTGTGTAAGAGTGCCTAAAATGATTTGTGTCTTAGTTTTACCAGGCCTGTTCATCTCCGCGAGTTTACATCGAAAACAAAACACGCACGATTGCCCCCTACAAGAGTACTATTCGACAAGGCCTCACATACGAGCGAACATTGACTCACGCACGCGTATTCTTGTGTATGATGGAAAAAAATAAAGAAAATGGTGTACTAAATACTGTGCAGTATTTAACTGCCTAAATAATAATAAAAACACAGAATGTACTTTTTTAAGTTGCCTCAAGACACTGAGAGGTAAATAAGTAGTTAATATTATTCATGCTAAATCATGTATTTCCTCCGCCATTTTCTGCAGATTGGCACCTCACGTCACATCATTTTACCGAAGTCAGCCCTATAGCTTCGGCGCAGTACCGATCACTGACGTTTGTCAACAAAACTTCTGACAAACTTGCTTGACTCTTGAGACAAGCTAAATTACACCATATTGTTAATGACATCGAGCATACATTTTTTTAAATACCTTCGCGAAGTAAAACTTCTGTACGTAGTACTTATTATTATTCTGTGGTTTTACTGCTATAAATTTATACTACCCATACCAATATTATAAATGCAAAAGGAACTCTGTCTGTCTTGCTTTCAACCGATTTTGATGAAATTTGGCATAGAGATAGTTTAACTCCCGGGAAAGGACATAGATAGTTTTTATCCCGGTTTTTGAAACAGGGACAATGTAATGTATTTTGTATTATTATGTATGTGTTTTGTAGTATTATTATGTATTGCGCGCGGTAATGTATTTCGGTGACAGACAAAATTCCACGCGGGCGAAGCCGCGGGCGGAAAGCTAGTATATATAAGTATTATAACCCTTTGTTTGATGTGCTTGTAGCTTAATGATTTTTAATGCTTAGAAAGGCACGATAAATGTTGGTCTCGGCTAATATCTCTTTTCGTCATTTTCAAAGGCTTTACAACAGTTTTTAACTGTATTATCACATTGTAACACCTATATTACTATTATGGAAGCAATAAACGTATTGAGTATTTGATAAAATCTAACATTAAGATTGAGCCCTTCCCTCGCACACCCACATCTCTCCACCTAGATTAAATTATTGTCATTATTTACTGTGTTCATTTGATTTGGTGCATAATCTGAAAACCATTTAAAGATTTAACCATTTACAATGAAAATAATTAGCTCGAACTCGTACAGTTTTTTTTATTTGTCATTTTTGACAATTAGTGTATTGTTTTAAATAAGACCGAAAATGATACGATTTTCTTTATGGTTTTTGTATTAGTTTGTTTTTAAAATTCACTTTATAGTAAATTACAGATAAATCCAGATTTAATCACAGTGTTATTTATTAAATATACCTATAGTATATAAAAATGTCTTCATTAAAGTAAATATATTATGTAATTTTAACAGAGGGACTTATATTAGGCTGTCTTTACATAACTAAATTATTATTTTATAGGTCTAATGTAAACTTTCATCAATCATTCCTCCCTCCAATCCAATGACATATAAAAACATCTTAAAGATGACCTAAACTCTATGCCTAAACTGAACTGTCCCACCAAACTCATTGATAAGGGGGCGCTACCGTCGTTCAACTATATAGTTTCCAACATGGCAAAAATCGGAACCAGCGATCCGGTATTGACGGTGGCGCCCCGCTGCCAATGTCAAGGTTTTATTTCTATCATTTTTTTTTTACCACCAAAACTGTCAGATGCTATTTTTCAAATAGCCCTATCCTACTTTTTGATACAAAATGTAACGAAATGAATACTTTACATTTCTTGTGGGCTGCCCACAGGGAAGAATTGCGGAGAAGGCGGAAAATGCGAGAATTAGCCAGAATATATGAAGAAAATTTTGAAGACAATGCAAAGACATGCAGTTGATATGCTGGATTCCTGGCTTGAATTAAATTCTCATATCTACATTCAATTCAATTTTTTTGTTTTTTAGACTAGTCGATACTACGCTTCCACGCAATCTATGCACATGTCGTGGCAGCTTTTAATTAAGGCTACACTATAGACACGTATTGTTTACAATGTCTTTTTTTCCCTGTTAATTGTGTATGTCTTGTTAGCTGTCCTTAAATAAATAAATAAATAAGACATGCCAGAGCTTCTGTTCAGGCAACATTACAGGCTTAACAAAGGCCAATTTCAGGAGCTTTGTCATATATTGAAACAGGAAACCTCTTTGCGGGGAAATACAATAATTTCTCTGGAATCCAAGGTTTAATATCTTACATAACCCAACTCCATCAGACATAATGGAGTCAAAAGTCAGTTGAAAGCATTTCTAAACTTTGACAAAGTTTTATTATTTAGTAAATTACAATTCAAAGAATAAAAACTACTGTAAAATTAAAAATTATTTATTTAAACACATAGAAGAAACGGAATTTTCATTAACGCTATCCAAAACCGACCAGAGTTATGGAAAGCTTGTCATCCCCTACATAAGAATAGGGTTATCAGTAAAAGAAAGTGGACGGAAGTGTCTGGAATTATACTATTACGACACGATAATTATCCAATCGTGGCATTTTGTTTATCTTGTTAGCTATTGAACGATTTTGCATCAGTGTCAAGGGATCATGCTTTTTTAGGGAAAGGGGTAAACTTAAAAATTTTAATTGTCGTAATTTGGCGAGGGGTGATATAAGGTATTTTCATCGATAAAATTGTCCATAAATCACGTCCTAAAAATTTGATTAATACTTCCTAAGACAGACTATACGATCTTTATGATTTGTCAAAAAATAGAGCAAAATATATGATATCAAGTCATCGACATTAATAAGGCATCACTTTGGATGTCGAGCATGCAAATAAACCCATCAAGCAGCGGCGGTACACACCTAAACAAAAGGTGGATTCATTGGTTTTTTTAAAACGGAGCCCGAAAGCGTATGTAGGGGGGGTTCACATTCGTTCACATTCATTCTCATTCATTCATGTCATTCTGTTGTATGTACAATAAACAGTCGCATTTAGAACGCATTCGAAAACAGTTGTTTCATTCCGCCTCCTCACACTGGCTATTTACACACACACACACACACCCGCTGTGCCGTGTGCCGTGTGGTGACGGCAGAGTAGAATACATTTGTCACCAACCCCTACTCTTCCCGCGGGTGTCGTAAGAGGCGACTTAGGGACTACACATCAAACAGAGAATGGGCAGCAGCGCTCTCTGAAAAACATCAATCTTTTAAACTGCGATCTCCAACCCGCCTGCCAAGCGTGGAGATTATGGCAAAACCCTCCACTATAGTGGAGGAGGCTCATAGTCCAGCAGTGGATTGTAAAGGGCTGTTGATGATGATGACACACCCGCTCCTATACGTATGACCGAGCATGCAAACAGAGGCGGTACACACCTAAACAAAAGGTGGAGTCAATGGTTTTTTTTAAAACGGAGCCCGAAAGCGTATGACCTTTGCGCCACATATTTATTTTGCCCAGTCAATGATAAGAAAATGAAGGTGAAGAACTGCACTCAAGTATTGAGTGTAAAAAGTGCCGCAAATAATTTTAATCGAATTTGGTAGGTTTAATGTTACTGATCGCATGGAATAAGGATGATCTTGAAGAAAATCCAAAGACAATAATTATATCAGATCAGACAAATAAAATGCACAACGCATCAATAAAAAAATTAAGGTAAAAAAATTATCAACAAAACCAGTATTAATTTGAAATGTTGCTGAAAAATTAATGCTTCAGAAGAATCGAAGATGCCTGTGACTTCAACAAGTTAAACATTTAAGTTTAAACATGTAAATTTTATAACAAGGTACCGGTTAATTTCGAATTAATGTAATTGTGTGCATGATGAGCAGCGTCATTTAACAAGAGAGGAAATATTAAAGGTAGAAGCACGCTCCAAGCTGGAGCTACTCAACGGAGTATTGCCGAGGAGATTGCAAGTTGGAACAAGACAAAACGTGATATCAAGGTTAAGGTCACGTTATTGTGCTACTGGTGAAGTGGCTGAGGCTGGTTTTAATGTCCCGCGGCCCGTCTAGGCCATGCTAGGGAGCGAGCGGTTCCTCCGGACCCCATTACTATAAAACGCTCCCTAGAAGTTCATACAGATCGGCCGTGCGGAGCGGATCCGGACCGGACGATCCGCGTGACACTAAAACCAGCCTGAAAGGCTAGGAGGGAAGCGCATAACCACTCAACGACAAGATTTTTGCAAGTTGCCGCGAGAAGAAAACCATATGTTACGGCCATGCAGTTGGTTCAGAGCATCAGAGTGACCAAACTGTGAGAAGGCTGCATGAAGCTAAAAGCTAACCTTTAGCTCGCAGACCTCCAGAATAAAGGCCACACCACCTACATAATTTGAGACATGGCATTGACCAACGTGCCGGGAAAACGTACGCAATTGTATATAAATTACGTCGATATGATGTTATGGTGCAACTTTGTACCCAATTTCGACAGCATTCGAATAATAATAATAAAAAAAATATTTAAAATTAAGAAAGGAAAGTAAATAAAGAAAAATAATAATAGAAGAAAAAAAAGAATATGCTTTTTTGCTAACGGGCAGTAGGGTTGGTTGCCGCGCGCGCCACTGCAAGCAAGCGACCATCCGCCATTTTGTGATGAATCTTCACAAGAGAAAAATGAAAAAAAAAAAGCAGAAAGCGAGTCTGATTTAGTCTCAGATGAGCAAACTAAAAAGAGAAAAAGGAAACAAAATATGTACTACCTTATTAAACAGTGATCAAGATAAAGAAAACTACATTTCTTTCAAATACCCCGACCCACCTAAGAAAAGAACTAAAACTATTCTAACGGAATTTAATATTAACATGAAGCTATCCTTCACGCTCGCACCTCCAGAATAGAAGAAGCCCACACCACCTGCATAATTTGAGGCATGGCATTGAAAATGAATACAGAGAACAGCTAACTAAATATAACATCTTGGCCAACGTGCCGGGAAAACGCACACAAATGTACATTAATTACGTCGACATGATGTTATGGTACAATTCTGTACCCAATTTCGACAGTTCTTAAGGCATTGGAATAATAATAATAGAAAAAGAAAGTTGCTAACTATGCAGTAGGAGGGTTGATTGCCGCGTGCGCCACTGCAAGCAAGCGACCATCCGCCATTTTGTGATGAATCATCAAAAGAGAAAAATGAAAAAAAGCAGGTCTCAGTTCTCAGATGAGCAAACTAAAAAGAGAAAAAGGAAGCCCAATATGTACTAACTTATTAAGCAGTGATCAAGATGAAGAAAACTACATTTCTTTCAAATACCCCGACCCACCTAAGAAAAGAACTAAATCTTGGCCAACGTGCCGGGCAAACGTACACAAATGTACATTAATTACGTCGACATGATGTTATGGTACAATTCTGTACCCAATTTCGACAGTTCTTAAGGCATTGGAATAATAATAATAGAAAAAGAAACTTGCTAACTATACAGTAGGAGGGTTGATTGCCGCGCGCGCCACTGCAAGCAAGCGACCATCCGCCATTTTGTGATGAATCATCAAAAGAGAAAAATGAAAAAAAGCAGGTCTCAGTTCTCAGATGAGCAAACTAAAAAGAGAAAAAGGAAGCCCAATATATAATACCTTATTAAACAGTGATAATAATGAAGAAAACTACATTTCTTTCAACATACCCCGACCCACCTAAGAAAACAACTAAAACTATTCTAACGGAAATTAATATTAACATGAAGCTAACCTTCACGCTCGCACCTTCAGAATAGAAGAAGCCCACACCACCTGCATAATTTGAGGCATGGCATTGAAAATGAATACAGAGAACAACTAACTAAATATAACATCTTGGCCAACGTGCCGGGCAAACGTACACAAATGTACATTAATTACGTCGACATGATGTTATGGTACAATTCTGTACCCAATTTCGTTCTGAAGACGAATAAAATTGATCAAGTTGTGTCATGTTCAACTAACGATGATTATGCTGAGATGCTTAAAATGCTTCGACAACATGCTATAAACATCAAAACACATACCCAATTTAGTTTGAAGATTACTCGCAGGATTGGAGAATTACGGGCATACCATTTTCAAGGACAATTTCTATAACTCACAGCCATGTGGTAGTCACATTACCACTACATCTACATGCTGTTGCTTACTACATCGCCAAGTATGCTGGCAAACGCGAACCCAATGGTTGTGGCGATGTTGAGGGAACTCATGAATATTCAACAACCTGCTACAAAGATCAAAATGCAGGAGCATTTAATTTTCCAAGACCACAACAAAACGTCTAGAACCTGATGAAGAACTTGTAATAATGCACGCTTTTGTGAATTGCTAAGAAATGCAGACGAAGTTATGATAAACAATAATGACAAAAATTTAATTTGGAAAGCAAATACGGGTATACCACCTTGTAGAAGTAAATTAGCTGTTGCTTATTGTAGGGACACATATCCTTATTGCCTAGCTAGTTTACTCTTTGTAGCATCAGATCAAGAGAGGTGCCAAATCGTGGGCGCAGAAGGCGGCGGATTGAGGCATGGCATTGAATATGAATTCAGAGAACAACTAACTAAATATAACGACATCTTGGCCAACGTGCCGTGCAACCGCACGCAAATGTATATGAAATAACGTCAATATGATGTTAGGTTAGGTTAGGTCTAATGGGGTGTCGTCGCCTCTTCGCGGGGTCATTTGATCCATGGCCTTGTACGGTGCCCCTGTGTGGGTAAACTCTATTCACATACGGGAAAACCTGAAGGCACTTCGAAGGCCGCAACGTGTGATGGCGATAAGGATGGTGCGTGCCCACTGCACTGTCGGCCGACAAGCAGCTTGTGCGGTTGTTGGCACCCCTCCCTGGGAGCTCGAGCTCGAGCGGAGGTTTACCACCACACTGCTGCCGCAAAGCGCAGCGGTAACCCGCCGGCGCCGCGGGAAATCGAGCACTGGAGGGAGGAGGCCTGCAACACTATTGTGGACGAGTGGTCGGTCTGTCTGACGGAACCCAAAGCGGGTCGCCGATCACCGGTCATGATCGACGCACTGCAGCCTTATAAGCGGCGGGTATGCAGTTCTATGCAGTTTTACCACCTTAAAAAAAAAAGGTTAGGTTAGGTCTTATGTCTGTAACTAGTGTTATTTGCGAGATTTTCAACTCATGTCCATCAGGTGAGATACAGGCCAAGAGCTTCCTCGTTGTGGATAAAAAAAAATGTTTAAAGTGGTCGAGTTCGAAGACAATGCAGTAGGCATTGTAAACGAAAACTGGCTAACACAATACCATGCAAGAAACAGCTGATAGTCCTCGGTGAAGCTTCGATTCGAATTCGATCGAAAACCAATAGAAACAACATGGCGGTTGCATTCCAACGTATGTATGAGGACGTATTTTGTGCAACCATGCATGCATTGCGTCTTTTGTGGGATGCACATAACGAGTCCGTGTGGGAGAGGCGTCGCAGACGAGAAGAATCAAGAAGAATTCTCGAAAATGTGGACGACATGCAGGAAGAACTCTTTATTGAAAACTTCCTGCTGACCAAGTCACTTTTTCTGAGACCGGTCTTAAAGGGTCATACGACTTGCCGGTAGATGTAAAGGTAAACAATACTAGTACTCGTGTATAATCCTACGTCAATATACTTGTTTATGTTATTATTAGTAACTAACCTTAATTCGTGTTTTGTAAATGCTATGCGCACTAAGTTTCTTTGCAACGGGGTCTTACCAGCGGATTGTTGGGATCACACAACACATAACGCAGCGGACAGCAAGCTGCTGCATCCGACAAGTAGGGGAATGCCCTCAACCGTTCTAATAAATAAAAAAGTGAATAAGGTTCCCTATGTCTCCCCAAGAAAGGGTTACAGTGAAGGCTGAGTCTATCCGGCGATAAAATAACAGAAGAATAATCTAATATGATCTTAATGTTAAAGGAACAATTCATAACATTACTACAAACGGTAACAAACGCACAAGCACAAAATTTCACTAAAATGAGCACAAAAAGCTTTGCTCATTGCCTCTCAAGATTCGGAGAAGAGTTCCTATAGTTTTAATTTAATTTTTACAGGGACCAACTAATGTGCATGCACGATAGCAAAAAGATATAAAAGCAAGGTTAATAAAGATCATCCTTTTTATCGAACCGATTAATTATGCCCATGTGCAAGAGGCGACTACGGCGAAAAAGGTGTGGCCAAAGTTAGAGAAGTTAATGACTCCAGGCTCAGTAGAAAAGTAAGCTTGCTACGAGATCTGATTTCAAACACTTTGGACAACAGCTCCTGGTGTTGAGGATTCTGTTAACAAAGTAATGACAACAGCTCATAAGCTCAGAAATAATACAAAAAGTAAGCGAATGCGAAGTGACATCGATAATTACATACGTGAATCAATGCAAATCCATCATCATCATTTCAGCCAACAGGAGGCGTGTCGTAAGAGGCGACAAAATCCTGTAGCACGAGATGGGCAGCAGCGTCTGCGTTCGAAACATATAAAAAACTGCGCTCGCCAACCCGCCTGCCAACCGTGGCGAGTACTGGCAATTCCCCCACAATGGAATACACAAGAGCAATGCAAATCATGTCAAGAAAACAAAGCTCTGATACAAATATTCAGAACACAGTCCTAAAACACCTAAAGAATTGGCAGAAAACTAAAATAATTGCAAGAAAAATCCGGCACGAAATTGCCATCCTAATCCTAAAGATAACACTATCTACTAATTATAGTCTGAGAGTGGTAGAAGGATAAGCGCTCATTAACACCCATCAATCAACTTGTGTCGAACTACCGAAGAGGCATTGCTTTGTTTCAAAACCAATGTGCATTTTATTGCATGAAGAATGTTAACATATTATTATTGTTTTTTTTTTTTTTTAGTTTATTTTGGAACAACAAACAATTACACTTATAAATTAAGTATAAAACATTGACATAGAACACATATTAGGTAAATATTAAACACTATAGCGCTAGTGTGCAATTGGTGATTACACCTCCCGTGTCTTTTCTTCATCTTTCTTCTGGCCACGAGAAGAGATTAGAAAAAATGGATCAAGACAGCTCAATTACAGAACTTGCTTCTGAAATGGGCGTAGATGGTGAAACAATTGATTGACTTGAGCAGCAATGGCAGACCATGAATTTTGCAAAATGGCAGAATACAAAAAATATGATTAGGTAGTTTCTGAGCCGAAGTTCTGGAAAATGAGTACAAAAACGCAGCTTGAATAAATAGTTTCCAAAAATTTGCAGATTTTTTATCTCAATGACATATACAATTAAAAGTGTTGCGATCCTGTTCCAAATTTGCTGATTTTTCTATCTCAGTGACATGTACAATTAAAAGGGTTACGATCCTGTTCCAAATTTGCTGATTTTTCTATCTCAGTGACATGTACAATTAAAAGGGTTGCGAGCGATGCGACCTTGTTTCCAATAAAATGGTGGCCGTGCCAGTGCGCCGAGCATCTGTGGAGTTGCCGGCGAGCTCACTGAAGGCACCCGCCGCTACTGGAAAAGAAAGGACTGCCGAAGCCCGAGCCTACTTGCAGAAGGCCAAGATGAACCTAGGCACTGCGAGGAACCTACGAGGTGACATAAAGACCGATGTCACCCAGGCTCTGGATCGGCTGTACCAGCTTGTGAAGGAGGCAGAGCTGGAAAGAAAGGAAGGCTCCGGCGAATAAAGTGACCGAGGCTGAAACTAAAATTGAAATAAATGGTTAAAGAGAAGGAAAGTACGATAGACGAGGACAGAATAGTGGCGGAGATCAAGGAGAATATGTTGCTGCGATTGTCGCTGCTACCACTTTTCCGTGTTTGAATGAAAACACCAATTCCTTAGTTTGAAGAGGAACTTAACAAAGAGTTAAGCAAAGATATTGCTTTAATTTGGACTGTGCTGACTGTTGTGGATGTTAACAAAAACAAAAATTTATATTGCAATCCACGAAGAAGAGAAGAAAAGTTAACACAGACCCCAAAAGTATAGAACCATACGGGAATCAGAAGGCGAATTCAAAATATCAGGGAATACATAATATGCCAAAGGCAAGATTAATTTCCAACGTCCAGGTGGACTCTGCTAAGCCTCTTAGAGGCTAATGTAAAAATTGCGTGGTCGCATGATGGGGGGTGCCCTGGCTAGTCAGCGCGTGGATGAGTTCTGGCGCAACAAGGTCCGCACTTTAAACGGTATAGGGGATGGGACATCCAAAGAGGCCACAGCCTGGAAAACGGTAAGGCCTATTTATTACTGACATTAACTAATAAACTCATCAACATACTAACACAACAGCGACTAAGATTATAAGATTTTAGATGAACTAAAATACCGGGCGCGGAAGCGGGACACAGAAATCCGGCAACACGCCCGAGGGACTGGAGGAGGACCAGCCAAGAAACCTCTCACAGTAACTGAGAGCAGAATACTCCAGTTACTGGGGACGGTTTCTTATGTTGGGAATCCAGAGGTACAAATTCACATTATTTAATGTGTTGAATTAGAATACAAAGAGCAGTGCCTTCGCATCGACAGAAATCGAGTACCTGCGTGAGCGCCTCGTAGAGATCACGTTAGCGGTTAAGCCAGGACCACATTGAGTTGGGGTGCGATGGTGAGGGACCTCCCCATAGTGCAACCCGGGCAACGTCCGCGTGTTCGTGGTCTCATATAGACCTATTTATTAAATTTTGACCGGAAACTGACGCGTTCTTCTGACAAAATGTTTGGCTTTAGAACCCCGGTGCGGTATGTCGCAATTATTCGCGGGCCTGTCGGGCAACGCGTAACCCCCCAACGGAGAGGGGCCGGGGGCTACGGAAGTCGGGGACAAGACAAAGAAAAGTCAAAGAAAACCCTCAAACGCGAAGGCCTGGCGGGGGCCGAGGACCGATATCGGGTCTGAAAAGCTCGATATGGTCCGTGGAGTAGCTGCGCCCGTAAGCAGATGACATTATGGACAGCGCTCAAAATGAATATTGTACCCGGACGGGTCCCAACTATACTGGGGAATCCCGTGGCGCCCTTCGGGTGGTCGGCCTCGTGTATACGGGGAGACCAAACCTGTTCCACGGGTTAACCTCAAATAAGAAGTCATTAATTTACTTACAGACGCAGAAATAAAATAGCCGGTGTTAAAAAAACAGATACGAAGTGTGTCGAAGAAGTTGAGTACCCAGCAAGTTTCATGAATTTTTACTTTTAGAGTGAGAATAATATTTTGTTAATTTTTTTATGGCTTTAAAAGCCTGTCCCTCACCTTTTAAACAACTGCATAGTATCCGTGGATATTGGCAGTAACAGCAACCAAACAAACATAATACCGTTGCTATACCCATGAATTCATGTCCCACCAAACTGACATTTAGATTATTTTTGTATAATATGAAGTACTACACTTAATAGATTGAGAAATAATCAGTGGCGGCCCTAGGGCGGTGCGAGCGGTGCGACTGCACCGGGCGCCGGTTATGGGGGGCGCCGAAATCAATCGAAACGCGCCCGCTTTCGCCACACGTCACCGAAACGATTATTAAAAAAAATCGTTATTGACCGACGATCCATCTGGAGCGCAAACGGGCGGCGGCAGCGTGCAGGGCGGCTTTCTTTGATAACAGAAGCAGGCAGGCGACGTGCGAGGGAGAGAGGTGAAATTTCTTTCGTCCGTCGGTCGTCCGTCTCGTCACTTCAGTTGTGTGCGCAGTGCGCCGCGCCAGTGTCAGTCAACTGTTAGTTGCTGATGCTTCGCCAGCCTGTTGTCATTGTTTATTCTCGCGCAAGTGTATTTATTGTGTATTTAGCGCAAAGTTACTTGTATTATTGCTATTCTATAGATTAAACTCAAGGTAAGTACTGTTGCAGCAGGTCGTGTTCGTGTTCATGTAAGTATAATGAATGTAGGTACATAAGTCTACGTCATTTAGCGATATTAGATCTTGGATGTATGTAGGTACTTAATTATTTGTTTTTATATATTACCCGACTGCGATGAACCCTAAAGGAGTGTTATGTTTTCAGCTCGTATCTTAAGGGTATTGCAATTTGCAATGCATTCTAACAGTAGTAAGCGATTGTTAGGGCAGGGTGGCATACGACCACGGCTTTCCTCTGAACATCATTACATATATATCTGTGTATAAAAATAAAAATTGTATGTAAGTTGTCTACTTAATAGATGATAAATATTAAATAGTTTGTTGAGAAGAATGTCTGTCAAGAATATTTTCTTTTTCTATACTTTTTAGAGCGCGACGCGAGCTTTCCATAGTCGGGGTGTTTTTTTTTTGTTTTAGTTATTAATATTTTTTTCTTTTTGTAAAGCGAACCTAACTCTGTGATTTGTTACCGTGGAAGAAATGGACTTTATGTAATCGCAGCATATAATAGGTGTATTGTATTACATTTAATAAATTTATCTTTTACAGAAAAAAATCATGTCACTGCCTCCAAAAAAATTATCTGGTGCTCAAAACTTAAAAAGAAAACGGAAAAAGCAAGAAGAATCTGAGAAGGCAGCTAAATTATTATCGAAATTTTTGAGACCTGAGAAATCATCTGAATCGTTATCATCAGAACTAGTTCAACTCCACCACGCAACGGAAGAAGACCTACTTAATAAAAGTTCTTCAGGCGAAGCTCATGAAGATGAAAAACAACACATTCAAGAAGATTTACCTGGTTCTCTATATTTTCGTTGTTGCTAAATTTTCATTCACTTTCCAAAAAAATACCTATTGGTGTTATTAGACTAGCAGCTTCAAGCGTAATTTCATTTTCCAACTAGTTCAGTGGCCAAAATCATAAACATGCTTAATTTAATTTGGCGTATATTCATTTGTCACTGCTAGATATAGGTCTCCCCCAAAGCATCCGACAACGTCCCGTCTTGCGCTACCGCGACCTTCACCAGGTCATCGGTTGACCCTGAGGAGAACCTGCCCGCGCTGCGTCTTCCGGTAGGGACATGGGCGCCACTCAAGAATTCCAATTCCATTCTATCCTATCCTGAAGCTTAAAGACGTCCTCCAATTCGGTCTACAAACGCCAAGCACAGTAGCAAGTGAACTATGTAGTTGGAATATGAAATTACGCTTGAAGCTTTTAATACAAATTATTCCCTCACCTCGTTCGTTTCAGTTAGCGAAATGTTCATAATTCATAATTTTTTCGTCTGGACTTACTTTTTCTGTATTTATTTAGGTATTCCAGGAACCTCTTCTGGATTTCAAAATATTTCGGAAGAAATTATATCCGATGTACAATCATCATCATCTCCTTTTAGAAAAAAAAAATATGATGATATTTCAGAATGGCCATTCATTGACTCTGCGACAAGAGATGAAATAATTACTGAAGGCCCTGTAAGTAATCAAATGAGTAACGAAAACTACCCAAGGAAACTTGACGGTCGTCATTTTTCAAATATGCATTTTGAAAGAGTAATGCCAAATGGGGAAACTTTCAAAAGAAGATGGCTCGTGTACTCTAAATCTGCAGATAAAGTACATTGTTTTTGCTGCCGTTTATTTAATACAAATCCCCAGTCTAGATTGGGAAAAGAAGGATTTGACATATAGCCTAAAGCCTTCAGGAACTAACGGGCTATCCAACACAAAAATAATTTTTCAAATCGGTCCAGTAGTTCCTGAGATTAGCGCGTTCAACCAAACAAACAAACAAACAAACTCTTCAGCTTTATAATATTAGTATATTATAAATGTCTTCATTAAAGTAAATATATTATGTAATTTTAACAGAGGGACTTATATTAGGCTGTCTTTACATAACTAAATTATTATTTTATAGCTCTAATGTAAACTTTCATCAATCATTCCTCCCTCCAATCCAATGACATATAAAAACATCTTAAAGATGACCTAAACTCTATGCCTAAACTGAACTGTCCCACCAAACTCATTGATAAGGGGGCGCTACCGTCGTTCAACTATATAGTTTCCAACATGGCAAAAATTCGGAACCAGCGATCCGGTATTGACGGTGGCGCCCCGCTGCCAATGTCAAGATTTTATTTCTATCATATTTTTTTTACCACCAAAACTGTCAGATGCTATTTTCCAAATTGCCCTATCCTACTATTTGATACAAAATCTAACGAAATGAATACTTTACATTTCTTGTGGGCTGCCCACAGGGAAGAATTGCGGAGAAGGCGGAAAATGCGAGAATTAGCCAGAATATATGAAGAAAATTTTGAAGACATGCCAGAGCTTCTGTTCAGGCAACGTTACAGGCTTAACAAAGGCCAATTTCAGGAGCTTTGTCATATATTGAAACAGGAAACCTCTTTGCGGGGAAATACAATAATTTCTCTGGAATCCAAGGTTTAATATCTTACATAATATTATTTAAATGCGAAAGTGTGTGTGAATGTATGTTTATGCGAGTATAAAGATAAAGATACATTTATTTGTTCAAACATGTGTAGGTACCTACATAAGGTGTTAAGTCAGCATTTAAAATGGTATCAACATGTCTTACCTTTGCGGTGTACAAATTAAAATTAAATTAAAAGAGTATTATGAATGTTACTCTTTCACGCAAAAACTACTGAAGGGATTTTGTTGAAACTTTATAGTATTATTGTATAAACGTCATAATAACATCCTAATAATATTATAAATGCGAAAGTTTGGATGTCTGGATGTCCGTATGGATGTTTGAGTTTGTTACTCTTTCACGCAAAAACTACTGAACGGATTTTAATGAAACCTATCAGTTTGAATAAAAGTTGTGAAACAAAATTATTACTTAACTGTTTTTATTTCTCATCTGTACAATTTGCCTCAGCAGGGCATGAGGGTAATACAAGCGGGATTGACGTCATTTTTTTTATTGCGAATGAGCAGAACAACTGCTATGACAAGCACGATAGTCATCATTGTACTTGCCTCATATATCTATAGTAATTTGGCAGATCTAATACTAGTAGGTAATCACGGATAAAGTAACTACATAGTATAGGAACAACTCGGGGCGCCATTTTGAGATTTTGCACCACCTAAAACTTTTGCTAGGGCCGCCACTGGAAATAATGTTCCCACTAGTTACATTAAATAGTAGAACTAGTGGGAAATAAAAGTCCCATTTTTCAGTAGAACTATTGGGAATGAACGGTTGTTTTTTGGTTCTATCAGAAGGCATGGTGGCCATAAAGATAACCCGAATGCCCTACAGTTTAAACGCATTTACAAAAAACATCAGCTCCAATAGAAGCTGATTTTTGAAGTCGACCAATGCCCAACACAATTTTTTATCCACATCATCAGTTTTTGCGCTGTTTTATTTTAATTTTTATAAAAAGGCAATGACGAAGATTTTAAAAATCGAAAAAAAAAATAACAGCCAACGTATATAAAAACACAGGCTGAAAGTACACCGGAACGCCCAGCGAACTTTGTTCGTTCAGAAGTTGAAGCTCGAGCGCTTTTCCCCCGAGTTGAGTTTTTCCAATGGTTGAGGAGCCACCGATGACATAACATTTAGTGGTCAGATGAAAGTACCTTCACAAGGGTAGATGTTCAATCTGCCCACTATTGAACTGACACAAAAAAACACCCATATTTGTACATACAGGTTATACCAAGCCCATATTGAGATGTTATTTGGTTCCATCAGAATGCATGGTGGCCATAACGATAACCCGAATGCCCTGCTATACAAAGGCATTTAAAATAAACATCCGCTCCAAAAGCAATCTCGAATCAACGGACGGAGCTATCTGGAATTTTTCCAGGTGACTTTACTGGAATAAATGAAAAAGAAATTGCTGGTGTCTTGCCAATGGTTGAGGAGCCACCGACAACATCTTATGGACAGATGAAAGCAATTTCACAAAAAAACAAAAACAATATTTGTTTAACCAACACAGTGCTTAGAACGGACTCAACGGACGGAGCTATTTGGCATTCTTCCAGATAACTTTACTGGCATATAGGTAAATAGCTGGTATACCGCTGCAACTCCGATGATGGTACAAATAAATTTTACTTGGAGTTGCAACCAACACCGTCACATAAAAGGATAACAGAAAGACTGATTTGTAACATTTTAATAAAAAGGCAATTCCAAATTTTAAACCAAGACTTTATAAAAGCAGAAGAAATACGCATAATTTGAAGTACGGGCGTCGGTGGATCGGTCGTGGAGGACCTGTAATGTGGCCGGATCGTTCCCAGACTTAACACCACTGGACTTTTACGTGTGGAGTTGATCTAAAGATTTAGTATACAGTGAAGGTGGACACAACATAGAAAACGTTACACAATTAAAAGATCGCATTGTGGACGCTTACAATATCATGAGAAGTGAAAGTGACGTTCTAGGGAGCCACTCCATGGATGAGCACATTGTCGAAATGAGCTCATCAATCGAATCATGGCATCATAGATGGAATGGACTTTTTGAAGAAAAAAATGAAACTATTTTTGAACTCATGAAAGACCAGAAACCGTCGGATCGCGACGACGATGACGATGTTGAAGGGGATGTGCGTAAAGAGGTACAAACACTTTCCAATATAAAAGCCAAAAATGAAAGAAATAAAAAAAGTCATATTTTACGCATTTCCAACGACGATGTAATTACACATGTACAAATGCAACTAATTAATGGGGAAATAACTTTAAGCCACGCACTTAACAAGTTACGATAACTTAAATATAAATATACATCGATTACTGTGATCAGTTGTGTAATAGATTCATAAATAAATTACTAACACGCGTTCCGGCACTTGTTTTAGAAAAAAAAATTGTTTGGTGCACAAATTAATGCAACAAGGTCTTAAAGAAAAAATAAAAGATCTATATCAAAGTTATTGGAATCCTAAAGAACTAATATGCGATGCTGCTAAAAGCATTTAAGACGCATTTCTGGAAGTTTTTGGAGAACATGTGGTAGTTCGAATGTGCTAGGCACAAGCTAAAAGGAAAATACAAGAAAAAATTAAAAACAAAGTGCTGCGTAATTGTGGCGACATCTATCGACGCGCCCTACAGACTAGTGGTAGTCTTAGCCCAACAGACGGCGCTGACACCTACGTACTATGGCATACGCCACCGCGCATTAAAACCTTTATCGCGGTATCAGAATTATCTACCGAGATGGTTTGCCAACGAACCTTGGTACCCGAGCACAACATCCGCTCGGAAGGCAGTTATAGACCTTAGCTGGCTTGTTATTGAACATCAAATTTTAATCTCACAGAATCGTATCATTGATGTTAATTCATTCCAGACGGGAGTGTATTTGACGCAGCTTCAGAAGCATTTATTATTAAATATGAAGATCAGACAGAATTTGTGACTAACTTGCGACTAGCGAACTTCGTACGTCGAGATTCCGTGGAGGGTAGTTTAACGAATAGCATGGTTCATCTGTTTTAATGGTTTAAATTTATTTAATGGACTCTAATGAACAAATTTGGTGTTATTTTGAGATTTAAAGTGCAGTGAAGTGAATAAATATACAAAAAAACATTGAAATACTTCGAATATGAACGCGCATTAAATATTAGAATGAGAATCACAAAATTGTATTCAACACCCGATAACTGCATTTACACAAAATCCTGGCTCCCATCATTTGAAAATCTTGTTATTTTTATCCCAGATTAAACCTTCTTTCTCCTTAACTCAGTTCCTTACAAAGAAAATCATGGATACCACAAAGAACACCTCTAAGATTATTGACAATGAAACGTGTCCCTGCAATAACACAACCACCCAATCATTCTATTAAAACATGTCCACTCACTATTTATTTTATTAGATTGTAACTCGCCTTTAAACCTGACTGATCAAACCGTCTCGACCAGAGGGGCCATGAACTTAAAACCATATTACGATTAAAACATCAAGATGATCAACACAAGTGGGTAATAAGATAAATAAATTTATTTAGACCCACCCGCAATATAAAATATCATAAGGTCCACGAAGAAACGCAAGGGTACGACCAGCGCGAGAATAACACGCGCGGCGTCAACATCATGAATTCGAACAAGGGAACGGACAAGCAAAAATAACAGTGATCAGAGGACGGGCAAGAGATATAACTCTGACACATGACCGCAAAATGATCCGAACGAAACCGAAAACCGGAATCAGAAGACGAAGACGACACGGCGGACTGGACTCGCATAGAAACAGACTGGACCGAGGTCCTCCAGATCGATCTAGACCAATACCTAGCTCTGGACACGGATTTGGACCTGGACCTAGACTGGACCACCCTCGAAACCGAACCAGCTCAAGCAGTGTGATTGATCCAAGTCAAGACAAGACAAGCAACCGAAAATAACAGTGACCAGAGGATGGGCCAGAGATATAACTCTGACACATGACCGCAAAATGACCCGAAACCGAAACCAGAACCGGAAGACGAAGACGACACGGCGGACTGGACTCGCATAGAAACAGACTGGACCGAGGTCCTCCAGATCGATCTAGACCAATACCTAGATCTGGACACGGATTTGGATCCGAAACTGGACCTGGACCTAGACTGGCCCACCCTCGAAACCGAACAAGCCCTTCTTCTTCGTCGCTACACTCTTGCCAGAGTGGTCGTGGTCGTCACACCAGGTCCGGTGGCAAGTCTCACAATCCGTCGCCATTCCTCCCTCACTGCAGCCTTTCTTGTGCACTAGTGGAGTGGACCATTGAGTGCAGTTTTGATCTGGTCAGTCCAGCGCATTGGCGACCTTCCCCTGCACGACAAGCCGTTCAACAGAAGCGACGTCTCCACGTGTTATATGGCCAAAGAAAGTGAGTATACGACTTTGGACGATGGAAGTAAGACGCTGTTTGACATCAAGCTCTTGGATGATCGAGACGTTGGTTCGGAACTGTGTGCAGGATAAAATATCATAAGGTCCACGAAAAAACGCAAGGGTACGACCAGCGCGAGAATAACACGCGCGGCGTCAACATCATGAATTCGAACAAGGGAACGGACAAGCAAAAATAACAGTGATCAGAGGATGGGCAACAGATATAACTCGGACACATGACCGCAAAATGATCCGAACGAAACCGAAAACCGGAACCAGAACCGGAACCGGAAGACAAAGACGACATGGCGGACTGGACTCGCATAGAAACAGACTGGACCGAGGTCCTCCAGATCGACCTAGACCAATACCTAGATCTGGACACGGATTTGGACCTGGACCTAGACTGGCCCACCCTCGAAACCGAACCAGCCCAAGCAGTGTGATTGATCCAAGTCAAGACAAGACAAGCAACCGAAAATAACAGTGATCAGAGGACGGGCAAGCGATATAACTCGGACACATGACCGCAAAATGATCCGAAACCGAAACCAGAACCGGAAGACGACACGGCGGACTGGACTCGCATAGAAACAGACTGGACCGAGGTCCTCCAGATCGATCTAGACCAATACCTAGATCTGTGTTGAGAACCAACAAATTAAAGAGTGTTTAATGTTTTTTTACTTTTTCTTACAAAACAAAATAAAATAACTTCTTCACTTTGACAGCTAAAAGAAAGTCGTTTTATTCATACATTTTATCCATATTTTAATACATTATTCAGTAATTCATAATATTTTATATTTAATTTATGTCTTATGCAACAATCTGGACACGGATTTGGACCCGAAACTGGACCTGAGGTGGAATTGTGTAAAGCAATCGTAATCATTTGACAGTTCATAACGTACGATAAAGTCAGTTAAACAAAGCGTTTGACAGAATAATCGTACGTTATGAACTGTCAAATGATAACGATTGCTTTACACAATTCCACCTCTGGACCTAGACTGGCCCACCTTCGAAACAGAACCAGCCCAAGCAGTGTGATGATCCAAGTCAAGACAAGACAAGCAACCGAAAATAACAGTGATCAGAGGACGGGCAAGAGATATAACTCTGACACATGACCGCAAAATGATCCGAAACCGAAACCAGAACCGGAAGACGAAGACGACACGGCGGACTGGACTCGCATAGAAACAGACTGGACCGAGGTCCTCCAAATCGATCTGGACCAATACCTAGATCTGGACACGGATTTGGACCCGAAACTGGACCTGGACCTAGACTGGCCCACCCTCGAAACCGAACCAGCCCAAGCAGTGTGATGATCCAAGTCAAGACAAGACAAGCAACCGAAAATAACAGTGATCAGAGGACGGGCAAGCGATATAACTCGGACACATGACCGCAAAATGATCCGAAACCGAAACCAGAACCGGAAGAAGACGACACGGCGGACTGGACTCGCATAGAAACAGACTGGACCGATGTCCATTACCTAGATCTGGACACGGATTTGGACCCGAAACTGGACTTGGACCTAGACTGGCCCACCCTCGAAACCGAACCAGCCCAAGCAGTGTGATGATCCAAGTCAAGACAAGACAAGCAACCGAAAATAACAGTGATCAGAGGACGGGCAAGAGATATAACTCTGACACATGACCGCAAAATGATCCGAAACCGAAACCAGAACCGGAAGACGAAGACGACACGGCGGACTGGACTCGCATAGAAACAGACTGGACCGAGGTCCTCCAAATCGATCTGGACAAATACCTAGATCTGGACACGGATTTGGACCCGAAACTGGACCTGGACCTAGACTGGCCCACCCTCGAAACCGAACCAGCCCAAGCAGTGTGATGATCCAAGTCAAGACAAGACAAGCAACCGAAAATAACAGTGATCAGAGGACGGGCCAGAGATATAACTCTGACACAGGACCGCAAAATAATCCGAACGAAACCGAAACCGGAAGATAAAGACGACACGGTGGACTGGACTCGCATAGAAACAGACTGGACCGATGTCCATTACCTAGATCTGGACACGGATTTGGACCCGAAACTGGACTTGGACCTAGACTGGCCCACCCTCGAAACCGAACCAGCCCAAGCAGTGTGATGATCCAAGTCAAGACAAGACAAGCAACCGAAAATAACAGTGATCAGAGGACGGGCAAGAGATATAACTCTGACACATGACCGCAAAATGATCCGAAACCGAAACCAGAACCGGAAGACGAAGACGACACGGCGGACTGGACTCGCATAGAAACAGACTGGACCGAGGTCCTCCAAATCGATCTGGACAAATACCTAGATCTGGACACGGATTTGGACCCGAAACTGGACCTGGACCTAGACTGGACCACCCTCGAAACCGAACCAGCCCAAGCAGCAAGATTGATCCAAGTTTCATCGCACGCACCGCCTTGAAGTGATGACTGCGTGACCGCTCCTCCCGATTTGTTTCTCACGTTAATTAGACTTTGTATAGTGTGCCGTATACACACATAAGTTTTCTATGTATTAACTTCTATTTAAATAAGTTGTAATGTAAAATGAGTCAGTGTAATACGATTGATCGGAGCAATAAACATCGTTCAAACCACAAGTACTGTGTCGTCTCTCATTAATTACACTCACCCCGCGCCCGTCGCACAGTCGCGACAGCAATAAGGATGGGTAGCTTGGGGTCATTGGATAAAAAAAAAGATAAAGATAAAAGATCATTTATTCACCGAGACAAAATTCTACGTGCTCACGGACCAGGCTTTAGCTAGGACGCCCCGTTGCAATGGCGCCCAACGTGGGCCCAATGTTATATGGCTTACGAACAACGCCAAACAGCATCAGCGATAAAACCCCGGCAGAATTATTAAATAACAGACATTTCAGAACCAAGTCTTACTTTCAAAGATAAACCACAGCTTGAGGAATTAACCGCCTCTGTGGTCTAGTGGTAAGACCACCTGCTTCAGACGCAGAGGTCCCGGGTTCGATTCCCAGTGGGGGCAGATTTTTCTGTTCGGTTTGGTTGGTGGTAGGGCTTGTTCTAAGTCCACCTGGCTAGCTACCACCATCTTACCCAAGTCTGTCGCCATAACAACAATGTTAATAGCATTATTGTGTTCCGGCATTAAGAGGTAAGATAGCCAGTTCCTCCGTGGTTGAGGATTCCGTGTGAAGCTCGCTTCCACCTTCGGTCTGATCGTCACTTACCATCAGGTGAGATACAGGCCAAGATCTTCCTCGTTGTGGATAAAAAAAAATGGAAGAAAATGAAAGCAGGAATGTGAGGTCAGTTAAAGTTGGACAAACTGTTTATTTAAGGAACTATGGCAAAGGCCCCCAATGGATCAAAGGTGCGGTAGAGAAGAGAATAGGAATTTGTAGGTACTTAATTCAATGGAATGGAAAATTACTAAAAAGACACATAAACCAGATTCATCTATATCCCCCATATAGAAGTGAAGTGAGAGAAAGGTGAAACAGAGCGGCAACAACAAAGTATTAGCAAACCTGCCTAGAGCGCCACCTATCGGCATGTTTATCAGACTAAAATTTTAAATTATTTGTCTATGGCAATGTAGCTCTAAGCACGCTTCTCTCTGGCCACCCGGCACGATTGTAACAGCTCCGTAATTTTGTATTTTTTAATCGTCAAGAGTTTGGAAGTAAACTTAATTCACAAGTGTTGTTGACTTTCAATTCGAGCCCTTCAAGATCCCTATAAAAGTGAAGAAAATAAACTAAGGGAAGATGATGATGAGGACTCCTCATCCTCATTGAGGAGGAGACCATAGTTATACCCTCACCTTCAAATTGGGCAGATATTATAGGACTATCAGGGCCAGAAGACTAGTGTTGCAAAAAAACAGTTTTTTTTCTGGTGTGAAAAAAAAACGTTGAAAAAAAACCTGAAAAAACATTGTTTTTTTCTGGACGATATTTTTTTTTCAAGAGTACGAAATCCAAAACTTTTAAGACAAATGCTTGAGATAAGTAATAGAGTTTTCGGTTTATTTTTAACTCTACCATACTTTTCTGGTTGAGTGGTACTAACGAAAGGGAAATCCCCAAATCAATTACATTTGCACACGGAGAAATCCCCTTTAGGTTTGTTTATTTGAACGTAGTTGGCTTAGCGCAGTTGGGGTGTGTGACGGACGAAGAAAGTATAATATCAAATTAATTAGTTTTTGTGCTATTCGAGTGTTCTTTTCGAGTGTGATTATCAACTAAAATACCTGAGTATGCCGAAACGAGTTGGTTCAGGCCTAAAATGTAAGGCAGAAAAAAAAACAAATTTAGAAAAAAAAACAACGGTGCTAAGTTTTTTTTTTTTCATTTTACATCACTACACAAGACATTGATGCTACACGGAAGTTACAATATGAGCACCTGAACAGTATAAAAGGGCTCGCTCAGAATCAGCATCACCTCAACAGTCCCACATAAACGTTAACGGGGATTGTCAACGGGGAATAGTGGAATAAGCCCATTTTTTATGTGTAAAAAACTGAACAAACGAAAAAGACAAAAAGACCCCTTAACCCTTAAGTACCTTAATTACTTCTTTTTTTATTTTATTTCCTGTTTTAATTTATTTTCTCCTTAGATACCAAACAAAACCAATTTTTTCTTTCTTTCTTTTGCAATATTCCCCAGTCAATGATGTTAACCTGACAGACTAAATAATTTTTCAACATAAGACCAGTTTTAATTTATTTTTTCTTTATTCAGAAAACCATTTTTTCAAATCAAATCAAATCGAAACGAATAAAAGACAAAAATTACCACCCAAGAGACAAATATTATAGACTTCTGACCATAAGCAAAATAAGAAGACAAATACCAAAACTTCAACAAAAAAGGTGAGATACAGGCCAAGAGCTTTCTCGATGTAGAAGAAAAAAATACAACCATTCAAGTACCAGCGAATTGAGACACAATACGAAACGTGTTACCGCGGTCTCATGTGACCACAGTTCTTCAAATTCAAATGTGAGAAAACAAGAATATTCCATTAAAGAAGACTATAATCCGGGCCTTTTCAATGCGAGAGTGAATAGGCACTTACAGGGCAGACATACCATCCTAGACTGCATCCCACTTAACATCAGGTGCGATTGTGGTCAAATACCTGCCTTATGTATAAAAAAAATTTTTCACCAAATAAAAAAGAAAAATAATACAAAATACAACCAATAAAATAAATTGGGACAGGTGGTAATAATACACGAATGTAAAAAATAATTTATTTTCGCATTAAATGCTGATACATAATTAACAATAATTTATTGCTAAATGATTTTCTTACAGAAAACAAAAACTATGTACAGTCAGGCCCAGAACAGACGGTGAAACGCAACTGCAACTTTCTGATCATTCTGATGAATGAAACTGAAACTGAAAGTTTCAAACTGGTCGCGTCATGTGTGGTCTCTCAACGGACGCTATGGCAGAAACTTAGATAAATGCAACTCAAAAGTAACTAGCAGTTGCAGTTTCGTTTCACCGTCTGTTCTGGACCTCAGCGTCAAATACTATAGTTCGTGACACCCAAAGTAGCAAAATAGTTGGCAACACTTTTTTGTTACAATTAGACTTTGACGCTGACTGTACCACTCACTTAAGGTGATGCCTTGCGAATATTGGGCGTTTTAAAGAAGCGCAGAATTAGTTTTAATCGTACTTTTCTTAATACTTATGTTCTTATTTTGAAATATGTCATAGTTGACTAATAAATCTAGTGTCTGGTCGAAGCCGAAACATGAATGGAAACAATTTTCTCGATAGAAAAAAAATCAAAAGATGACCCTTCTATTACTCGGTTTTTCGTTTTATAAGCAGATAGGCTAATATTTCAATACCAAATTTTGTATATTGGTAAGGTAATAACATATTCTAAGCACTGGTCGAGTTATTTTCTTTAAATAGTGTTTGGTTATTCAATAAATACATGATATCCGATTTTTGTCGCTTACGTTATTTTATTCCGCGCCGCGCGCGCTATTGCTGTCCCTTTCCTCGCACTGAGAAATCATATTTCTATCCCTCTGTGTGCGAGGCATTCAGTCGGCCGAAAACTTTTACGAGGTAGCGCCTTAACATCAGGTGTATCACATACCTACCTTGTTCTGCATAAAAATTGGCTATCTTACCTCTAACTACCGGAAAATTCACAATGTAACAATGTAAGTGCGTACTTGCGTAGTGCACTAGATTTCTGTTCCGAATACTCGCTCAGTGGGCTGAGTGTGTTTACATCGAACGCGCTCACTAGTGCGCCAAAAATGCCATTAAATGTATGACGGATTGTACAGCGCCCCTAGCGGAAACGTTCAAATACTAAAATTTTCATACATTTTTAAAATGCGCTAAAGGTATTCAATATCGAGTACGCAAAAAAATCTATGAAAGGATGATGGGCACTTTTCTATGGAATCTGGGCGTAAAACCAACAGAAATGTAACTACTATTATTTGTTAGAACTTAATATCAGAAATATATTTTCATATAAATAACTACCAAAAACTCCCGGGTTTGCTTGGAAATTGTCATAATGTGTAATAGTAATAGGTGCTTTATTGCGCAAACAAAAAATGTTATTAATTAATATACTTATCTACTTACATTTTAAATACAGTTATTTATCCATTATTATGTCCAACAGTTCAGGAGTCGGGCCAGCAAATGGTATATTTGAACCATGTTCTACATTATAAGCGTAGGACCATACCTAGGTACCATTTAGAGAAATGACATGAACACAGTCATGTTTCAATAGGATTTCTACCAGTTAAGTTGTAGTGTTGTCGCATAATCGATCACGGATCGATTATTAATCGATATTGCCAAATAACGATTTATCGATTAACAATTCGATTAATCGATTTTATTTATTACCATCACTACTATCATTTGATTGTTAATTCAAATCCTTATTTTCAGCAATATAATCGATTATTGCAATCGAATAATCGATTATGATTTATTCGGTATACATACTAAATCGATAGAATCTGTAGTAAGATATGATACAATACTCTCAATATGATCGATAAAAGCAATCTAATTGACCTAATACTGTTTTTATTACCCTAATGTGATGTGAAATACTATGGAAACTTTGCATATTCAACGACCTCTATCTCCGTATCCCCGCGTATTTCAGGATTGTTGTCATACTATGAAATGAAGTACTAGTATTAAGCTTTAATTTAGTATACTTTTTGTTTCTGTTGGTTTAACGCCCAATATGCCCATCATCCTTTAGTTCTTGAAAGTATCCGCTAGGGGCGCTGTACAATCCGTCATACATTAACCTAACCTATTGTAAGGTCTAAGCGACGTGTCATAGAGACCCGATATCGGGCTAGGTGGCTTCATATCCCTCAGTCTTCAAGTCGTTGAGGCCCAACTCTTCATTCTGCTCAAACGAGCGCTCGTAACGGGTGATCTTGAGGCCTGGAAAAATAAATTGATGTTATAGCGTTTGATTGAAATAAGTAAACTACTACAGTACGGCCAACGAGAAGCGATACCAAATGTAAACAAACCCAATGTCATAGTCATTTGGAATAGCAGGGGCGCATAACTTTTTAATGAGGGTTTTCACGTATGAAAATTCCGCCAGATGGCAATACGTAGACGCGAGGTCCAAATGATGCATGATTGGTTATTTTTGACATGACATTGACAGATATGTCAAAATCTTCCAACCCCGCAGCAGTCAGACCCCACATCCACGTCCCGCCATCTAGCGGATCATACATCACCTCATAGTTTGATTACATAGTTTTGTAGACAATATAGTTTCAAAAAATATCTGGCAAACCAAAAAAATAGATGTTTTATTTTTTTGTTATAATTTGCATGACGCACATATTTGTATGACGCAGGCCGCTACCAACCGGGCAACATGGAAAGCATTGGGGGAGGCCTATGTTCAGCAGTGGACGTCCTATGGCCTAGATGATGATGATGACTCACCGTCGTCGGGCAAACTAGGGTCATTATAGTTGAGACTACGCTATGGTCACAGAACGCTTGCCGTCTATAGTCTGGTCCGTGAGCACGTAGAATTTTGTCCAATGACCCCAAGCTGCCCATCCTTATCGCTCGCGCGTAATTATGTTGCTGTCGCGCACGCACACTCACTGCGGGCGCCCGTCGCACAGTCGCGACAGCAACATAATTACACGCGAGCGATAAGGATGGGTAGCTTGGGGTCATTGGACAAAATTCTACGTGCTCACAGACCGGGCTTTAGCAAATCGAACACACAGCGTTGAATAGAGCTCTGTGATTGGTTGCGCTGGACGCAGGCCGCTACCAATCGGGCAACATGGAAAGCATTGGGGGAGGCCTATGTTCAGCAGTGGACGTCCTATGGCTTAGATGATGATGACTCACTGTCGTCGGGCAAACTGGGGTCATAGTTGAGGCTCTACTCTCCGCTATGGTCACAGAACCCTTGCCGTCTATAGTCTGGTCTGCGAGCACGTAGAATTTTGTCCAATGACCCCAAGCTGCCCATCCTTATCGCTCGCGCGTAATTATGTTGCTCTCGCGCTCGCACACTCTTTGCATCGGCAGAACAGAGTTGGAGATTCTTATTGTCGGAGGCCAGGACTCACTTTGCATCGGCAGAACCGAGTTGGAGTTTCTTATTGTCGGAGGCCAGGACTCACTTTGCATCGGCAGAACTGAGTTGGAGATTCTTATTGTCGGAAGCCAGGACTCACTTTGCATCGGCAGAACTGAGTTGGAGATTCTTATTGTCGGAGGCCAGGACTCACTTTGCATCGCGCCAGCTTAGTTAGTTTTTTGATCTTTGATGTTGACTCACCGTCGTCGGGCAAACTAGGGTCATTATAGTTGAGACTACGCTATGGTCACAGAACGCTTGCCGTCNAAAGAAAGTCGTTTTATTCATACATTTTATCCATATTTTAATACATTATTCAGTAATTCATAATATTTTATATTTAATTTATGTCTTATGCAACAATCTGGACACGGATTTGGACCCGAAACTGGACCTGAGGTGGAATTGTGTAAAGCAATCGTAATCATTTGACAGTTCATAACGTACGATAAAGTCAGTTAAACAAAGCGTTTGACAGAATAATCGTACGTTATGAACTGTCAAATGATAACGATTGCTTTACACAATTCCACCTCTGGACCTAGACTGGCCCACCTTCGAAACAGAACCAGCCCAAGCAGTGTGATGATCCAAGTCAAGACAAGACAAGCAACCGAAAATAACAGTGATCAGAGGACGGGCAAGCGATATAACTCGGACACATGACCGCAAAATGATCCGAAACCGAAACCAGAACCGGAAGACGACGACACGGCGGACTGGACTCGCATAGAAACAGACTGGACCGATGTCCATTACCTAGATCTGGACACGGATTTGGACCCGAAACTGGACTTGGACCTAGACTGGCCTACCCTCGAAACCGAACCAGCCCAAGCAGTGTGATGATCCAAGTCAAGACAAGACAAGCAACCGAAAATAACAGTGATCAGAGGACGGGCCAGAGATATAACTCTGACACATGACCGCAAAATCATCCGAACGAAACCAGAACCGGAAGAAGACACGGCGGACTGGACTCGCATAGAAACAGACTGGACCGAGGTCCTCCAAATCGATCTGGACAAATACCTAGATCTGGGCACGGANTTGTCGGAGGCCAGGACTCACTTTGCATCGCGCCAGCTTAGTTAGTTTTTTGATCTTTGATGTTGACTCACCGTCGTCGGGCAAACTGGGGTCATTATAATTACGCGCGAGCGATAAGGATGGGTAGCTTGGAGTCATTGGACAAAATTCTACGTTCTTACAGACCGGGCTTTAGAGTAATAAAGAATTTGAATTTGACTAAGACTCACCGTCGTCGGGCAAACTGGGGTCCTCGTCGTTGAGACTCTGCACATACGAGTTGCCGGCGGGGTCGTCCAGCACGATCGTGACGGACCGCTTGCTGTCCAGCTAGGGTTGCCAGGCGTCCGGCTTAGCCGGACGTGTTTGGCTTTTTACGGTCTTGTCCGGCCAAATATTGTCTTGTCCGGCCTATCCGGCTTTTTAATTGGCCTACTGCGCCAGGCGAAAGTCGAGCCACAGAATAATAATGAAGCGCACGCATCAGGATGTTATGTTGGGCAACCGATGATACGATGACAGTACTCACTCGTGAGCTATGACACTAANTCCCCCCGTGACATGTTCGGCTTTTAGGGTAAAATGTCCGGCCAAATGAAGCACAGAGTCCGGCTTTTTTTTGGACCTGGCAACCCCTTTGTCCAGCACATGATGATGATGACGATGACTCACCGTCGTCGGGCAAACTGGGGTCTTCGTCGTTGAGACTCTGCACATACGAGTTGCCGGCGGGGTCGTCCAGCACAATCGTGACGGACCGCTTGCTGTCCAGCACCTCGTTAAGTTTCGCCACGAACCTGGAAGATGGAGAAAAAATACTTTTTTAGTCGGCCGTTTGGTGTAGTGGTTCGAAACGGAAACTATTCCGGAGGTAGCGGGTTCGATTCCCACACAGTACAAACATTTGTGTGCATGAACATATTTGTTTGTATTGGACTGGGTGTTTTCTAAGTATAATAAGTATGTATTTACAAAAAAAAAGTATTTAAGTATGTTTATATCCGTTGTCTAGTACCCATAGTACAAGCTTTGCTTAGTTTGGGACTAGAAGCGTAGTGTAAAATGTCCAAGGATATTTATTATTATTTTAGTCGGTTTACATTTTTATGAATTTAATTTAAAATTTTAGGTTTAATCAGGATGATCAGATCAGGGACGTTTCATTAATGACGCTTTCATGTCATCTAGTGTCGATCGCGTGTCGACTAATGTTGCTCACGTATCAAATGAGTAGCTCAGGTGTCATCTAGTGTTGATCTTTTGACACCAGGGAGTAAGTCACGTGTCATAGGGGTTGCTCACGTGTCACAAAAGTAGCTCAGGTGTCACAAGACTAGCTCAAATGTCATCTAGTGTTGCTCCAGTGTCACAAGGGTTACTCACATGTCATCTAGTATTGCTTACGTGTCAAATGAGTAGCTCAGGTGTCACAAGAGTAGCTCACGTGTCATCTATTGTTGCTTAAGCTTAAGTGTCACCAGTGTATCTCACGTGCCATAGGGGTTGGTCACATGTCACCAAGTGTTGCTCAAGTATCACAATAGTAGCTCAGGTGTCACAAGAGTAGCTCAGGTGTCACGAGAGTAGTTCAGGTGTCACTAGGGTTGCTCACGTGTCACAAGAGTAGCTCAGGTGTCACAAGAGTAGCTCAGGTGTCACAAGAGTAGCTCAGGTGACACGAGAGTAGCTCAGGTGTCACAAGAGTAGCTCAGGTGACACGAGAGTAGCTCAGGTGTCACAAGAGTAGCTCAGGTGTCACAAGAGTAGCTCAGGTGTCACAAGAGTAGCTCAGGTGTCACACAGGGTAGCTAACGTGTCACGAGAGTTCCTCACGTGTCACCTAGTATAGATCAAGTGTCACCTAGTGTTGCTCACGTGTCACTTAGTATAGCTCAAGTGTCACTTACTATAGTTCAAGTGTCACTTACTATAGCTCTATTGTCACAAACGTTGCTCACGTGTCACAAGGGTTCCTCACGTGTCACTTAGCATAGCTCTAGTGTCCCAAGAGTTCCTCACGTGTCATCTAGTGTTGCTCACGTGTCAAATGTGTAGCTCAGGTGTCATCTAGTGACGCTCGCGTGTCAAATGAGTAGCTCAGGTGTCACACAGGGTTGCTCTCGTGTCACGAGAGTTCCTCACGTGTCACCTAGTATAGATCAAGTGTCACTTAGTGTAGTTCAAGTGTCACCTAGTGTTGCTCCCGTGTCACAAGGGTTGCTCACGGATCACCTACTTACTACAGCTCACGTGTGACCTAGTATAGCTCACGGTTCATCAAGTTACTCACGTGTCAAGACTGTCAGCAGCGAGCGAGGGCGCGTCCCCTACGACGCCGGGCGCGTCGGCCAGTTGCTCGACGGTTGCTCGCAGCAGCCCCTCAGCAGTAGTGAACCGCCCGCCCAAAGCGCGCCCGCCCACGACCAACTGTAGCTCGGGTCTCTCCATGCTGCACGTCTCGGACTGGGCGGAGCGATGTGCGAGCGCTTTAGAGTTACTTTCGTGTCATTGATGACGCTCGCGTGTCATCTAGTGACGGTCGCGTGTCATCTGGTGTTGCTCACGTGTCAGATGAGTAGCTTAGGTGTCACAAAAGTAACTCAGGTGTCACAAGAGTAGCTCAGGTGTCAAGTGAGTAGCTCAGGTGTCACAAGAGTAGCTCAGGTGTCACAAGAGTAGCTCAGGTGCCACAAGAGTAGCTCAGGTGTCATCTAGTGTTGCTCACGTGTCACAAGAGTAGCTCAGGTGTCACAAGAGTAGCTCAGGTGTCACGAGAGTAGCTCACGTGTCATCTAGTGTTGCTTATGTGTCAAATGTGTAGCTCAGGTGTCATCTAGTGTTGCTCACGTGTCATCTAGTGTTGCTCACGTGTCATCTAGTGTTGCTCACGTGTCACCTAGTACAGCTCACGGTTCATCAAGTTACTCACGTGTCAAGACTGTCAGCAGCGAGCGAGGGCGCGTCCCCTACGACGCCGGGCGCGTCGGCCAGTTGCTCGACGGTTGCTCGCAGCAGCCCCTCAGCAGTAGTGAACCGCCCGCCCAAAGCGCGCCCGCCCACGACCAACTGTAGCTCGGGTCTCTCCATGCTGCACGTCTCGGACTGGGCGGAGCGATGTGCGAGCGCTTTAGAGTTACTTTCGTGTCATTGATGACGGTCACGTGTCATCTAGTGACGCTTACGTGTCAGATGAGTAGCTCACGTGTCACAAGAGTTGCTCAGGTGTCACAAGAGTAGCTCAGGTGTCACAAGGGTTGCTCACGTGTCATCTAGTGTTGATTTCGTGACACCAGAGTATCTCACGTGTCATCTAGTGTTGCTCAAGTCTCACAATACTAGCTCACGTGTCACTTAGTATAGCTTAAGTGTCACCTAGTGTTGCTCACGTGTCACAAGTGTTGCTCACGTGTCACAAGTGTTGCTCACGTGTCACAAGTGTTGCTCACGTGTCACAAGTGTTGCTCACGTGTCACAAGGTTTGCTCACGTGTAACAAGGTTGCTCACGTGTCACTTAGTACAGCTCAAGTGTCACTTAGTATAACTCAAGTGTCACCTAGTGTTGCTCACGTGTCACTTAGTACAGCTCAAGTGTCACTTAGTATAACTCAAGTGTCATCTAGTGTTGCTCACGTGTCACTTAGTATAGCTCAAGTGTCACTTAGTACAGATCAAGTGTCACTTACTATAGCTCTAGTGTCACAAGAGTAGCTCACGTGTCAGATGAGTAGCTCAGGTGTCATCTAGTGTTGCTCACGTGTCACAAGAGTAGCTCAGGTGTCACAAGAGTAGCTCAGGTGTCATCTAGTGTTGCTCACGTGTCATCTAGTGTTGCTCACGTGTCAAATGTGTAGCTCACGTGTCACTTAGCATAGCTCTAGTGTCACAAGGGTTCCTCACGTGTCACCTAGTATAGCTCACGGTTCATCAAGTTACTCACGTGTCAAGACTGTCAGCAGCGAGCGAGGGCGCGTCCCCTACGACGCCGGGCGCGTCGGCCAGTTGCTCGACGGTTGCTCGCAGCAGCCCCTCAGCAGTAGTGAACCGCCCGCCCAAAGCGCGCCCGCCCACGTCCAACTCTAACTCGGGTATCTCCATTCTGCACGTCTCGGACTGGGCGGGAAAATTTATATTTTAAATAACACATTAAAAACTATAGTCCGGTCGCCGAGCGCGTAGAATATCGTCCAATAACCCCAAGCTACCCATCCTTATCGCTCGCACACTCACTGCTGCCGCCCGTCGCACAGACGCGACAGCAATATAATTACGCGCGAGCGATAAAAATAGGTAGCTTGGGGTCATTGGACGAAATTCAACGTGCTCGGCGACCAGACTACACAGTACGTTGTATACAAAAAAATAGGTAAATTAAGCAAGTAAATAGGTCATTGTTGAAGTAAAATCCAAGTTACCACCAGTGAGTGGGGGCAACTGGGAATTATCGCCGTATTTAAGCTCGCCAGTTACCGCACTGTCGAGTGATCCGTTACCAGTGACACCAACTGGTAACTGGTAAGCTACTCTTGGCTTAGGGCTTAACTCAATAGTGACTGAGTTTCTTGCGCTGCTTCTTCTCAGCACTGGCCCATTTATTGTCCCGAAGCAGTGGTAGGGTTAATATTGGGACGTGTAAAAGCGCTTTTTTAAAGCCTATTTGCAAAAATAAATGAATTTTATGAATTTTTATTTATTTTACTCAGTTGGAAAGGTTTTTGCTGACTGCAGACGTCAGCAAGACTTCAGATTTAAATGCTGTCATGTCATAATAGTAAAGTCACCCATCCCGTGCCGCTCCTGGCATCTCAGGCACCGACTTAGTTAAACGCTATAATTTAAATTAGAATTATTAGACAGTTCATAATAATTATTAATAATGCATTTTGCATTATGTCTATTAGCACACACCTGAGGCCGTTTCCACCAAAGCGGAGTGCAGCGAAGAAATATTTAGAACAACCAATCAGATGTCATTCAGATTGATAGAAATTGACGGTTTGAATGAAATCTGATCGGTTATTTAATCATTTCGCTTTGGTGGAAGCGGTCGGTATCCATAGGCTTAAAGAATTTCGAATTACCTTCAGTATATCTCTGGAGAAGTCGTCTTTGTTTGCGACGCGGACCTCGAATCGCACACCCTTGTCTTCCACGCCGCCGCCAGACTTCACCTGCAAACCAACACTCCTTGATTAACATTCATACAAAACGGCGCAGAGACTCGTGGCAGGCGGTTATCTTCTATACTTATAATAAATCTGTAGATAGGTCAATTCTGTACATAAAATATATTTAAACACTAGCTGACCCGGCGAACTTCGTACCGCCTTAGCGTAGAGATTTTCTTAATATTTTTTTCCGTAAGAACCATCCTTGGACTTCCACAAACATTTAAAAAAAAGAATTATCGAAATCGGTTCAGCCGTTCACACGTGATGCCGTGACAACGCGAAACGGGTTTCATTTTTATATATATAGATAATAGATAACTATCAGGGGGTAATTAGTGATCGATACTGATGCCAAAAATGCAATCAGTAAAATTTTTGTCTGTCTGTATGTTCCTTATAGAAACAAAAACTATTGGACGGATTTTAACGAAACTGTACGGTACAATTATTCTTCATACTCCTGGGCAGGTTATAGTATACTTAGGAATTCCCACGGGAACGGGAATTAGCGGGAAAATCCTTTTGTATGAAAAATCTAAACCGCTTAAGTTAGACGCTTGAAAGGCATGCAGGTACCTTAGTAAACTTAAAGCTTAGTTACAACAGGATATTGCAAAATTCCCACGGGAGCGGGAATTAGCGGGAAAAAACATTTGTATGAAAAAATCTTAACCGCGTAAGATAGATGAAGGGGGTAAAACGGGATCCACGCCATCCACGCATTATAAATAGCGGCCGCCCGCGACTTCGTACGCGTGGACTTCGTTTTACCCCTGTTAGATATCACGTTGATAGATGGCGTTTCACGGCTTCTCCCGCATGAATATTTACGAACGTCAAACAACAGACACGTCTTATTTATTTATTGAAATTTATTTGTCACATATCGTCATAAATTTTAGCCTATATGTTAATCTGGGTTATAAACAATAATACTGTAAAGTTTCAACAAAATCCGTTCAGAAGTTTTTGCGTGAAAGAGTAACAAACATCCAGACATCCAAACTTTCGCATTAAGGCCTATTCAGACCTAAGCGGTATTCGCTACCGTCTGCGGCAGAGAAAACCCAGTGGGTATGCGGTAATAATACTGTTCAGACCTAAGGGGTATTCGCTACCGTCTGCTATGTACCTCTACCCACAGCGGTAGCGAATATCGCTCAGGTCGCTCTAGCCGCGATACTTGATACTAAATACCTGAGCGAAACCCGCGCGGTATGTACCTCTACCAGGCCTGTTCATCTCCGCGAGTTTACATCGAAAACAAAACACGCACAATGGCCCACCTACAGGATACTATTCGACAAGGCCTCACATACGAGCGAACATTGACTCACGCACGCGTATTCTTGTGTATGATGGAAGAAAATAAAGAAAATCGTGTACTAATTAATACTGTGCAGTGCAGTATTTAACTGCCTAAATAATAATAAAAACACAGAATGTACTTTTTTAAGTTGCCTCAAGACACTGAGAGGTAAATAAGTAGTTAATATTATTCATGATAATTCATGCTAAATCATGTATTTCCTCCGCCATTTTCCGCAGTTTGGCACCTCACGTCACATCATTTTACCGAAGTCAGCCCTATAGCTTCGGCGCAGTGCCGATCACTGACGTTTGTCAATAAAATGGTGCTTGACTCTTGAGACAGGCTAAATTACACCATATTGTTAGTAACATTGAGCATACATTTTTTTAAATACCTTCGCGAAGTAAAACTTCTGTACGTAGTACTTATTATTATTCTGTGCCTCTACCCACAGCGGCAGCGAATATCGCTCAGGTTTGAATAGGCCTTTAATAATATTAGTAGGATAGTAGGAAGTAGGATCCTTACCTCGTTGGTGCGGTGTCCGCACGCGTCGCATATCGTCGCCATTATAACCACCTCTTTGAAGTGAGGGATCTCTGTGGACAATAAAATCAAAATCAAAATCAAAAATATTTATTCAGTTTAGACCACAAGTGGCACTTATGAACGTCAAAATATACTAAATAATAAAAAAAGAAAAGGTAGCCCTTATGGGGCACTTTACATGTCTCCTTATCTTATGGGCCCTACCAGCGCTTCGAGACAAACATATGGCAAGTGCTGAGAAGAAACGCCGGAACAAACAAATTATTTATTATTTAACTTTTTTTAGAAAGAATATTAGTAATTTGTATTGCACTGCACGCCACAACCAGGGGACGGCTGGGACATTTTTGTGAAGGCATTCCTAGCTACCCCCACCGCATCACCCCACTGGGGGCAGTTGGGAAAGACCTAATTTTTTTGCATGCTAGTAGATTTTGACGAACAAACTATTTTTAGAAAACCTCACTGTATTACTCAAGTTTGATGCAAATAAATATATTTCCAGACATTCCACCAGCTCGCACTAAGCGTTTCGACGACTCGTTTATAATGCGAACACCTAAGGACTGAAATTCGCTGCCTGCTGCTGTATTTCCTGAACACTATAATCCGGGCGTTTTCAAGGGGAGAGTGAATAGGCACTTACAGGGCAGATATGTACCACCCTATACTGCATCTCACTTAACACTAGGTGCGATTGCGGTCAAATACCTGCCTTGTCTTGCATAAAAAAAAATGAAATAATTTCATTTCATAAAACTAGCACATTCACTGTCTGATTAACTTCATATTAGTATTGCTCAATGCTCAACCACAGCGCATATTTGGTATTTAGGTCATTCCCAGTTGCCCCAACTGGGGGCAGTTGGGAATAACCTATAACTCACTAGTTAGCTTCATGTTGATAGCAGAGACATTGCACTCGGGACAGTTGGTACAAAACGGGGGGCAGTTGGGAATAACCTAAATCTCCGCGATCGCAACAGCGTACGTATTACACTTAAAAATTTCGATTGGTTTATCCAGTGTCTAAGTAGTTCAGATGGATAAGCATTTGCCGAGCAAGCGATAGGTCGTGGGTTCGATTCCCGCCTTAGGGATTGGGATTTTTTCAAGTTATTTATAACCTAAATCAATCCCATCTACTCACTGCACCTGCGTGATCGAATCAGAAATGAGGAGATCCGCAGGAGAACCAAAGTAACCGACATAGCTCGCATAATTGCTCAAATCAAGTGGCAATGGGCGGGGCACATAGCTCGTAGAGACGATGGCCGTTGGGGCAGGAAAGTTCTCGAGTGGCGACCACGGGCTGGAAGACGTAGCGTGAGCAGGCCTCCTACTAGGTGGACCGACGATCTGGTAAAGGTCGCGGGAAGAGCCTGGATGCGGGCAGCGCAGAAGCGTTCATTATGGAAAACCTTGGGGGAGGCCTTGGACGTCATTTGGCTGAAACGAACGATCGAACGAACGAACTCACTGCACTGGTCAGCTTCATGTTACTAAAGCCTGGTCCGTGAGCACGTAGAATTTTGTCCAATGACCCCAAGCTATCCATCCTTATCGCTCGCGCGTAATTATATTACTGTCGCGACTGTGCGACGCGCGCCCGCAGCGAGTGTGCGAGCGCGACAGCAACATAATTACGCGCGAGCGATAAGGATGGGTAGCTTGGGGTGGGGGGACGGACCAGACTATATCAGCATTTGCGTTGCACTCGGGACAGTTGGTTCGGACGGTACAGACATGTACCGGGCCGGTTCTCCCCTATCCGTCCCCCGGACACGGCCTGAGCCGAGGTCCGAGCCTACCGTGGCGCCCTCAGGCCGCGTCCGTAGCCCCCTCGATCGGGCCCACTAGAGTGAGCCCGCCGTAGGCTGGACTTTGGTCCAACACCGCGGTGGGCAACCCTCTAGTTGGGTTCGCCACTGATCGGGCGCCTTATGCGCTCGATACGGCCCGATCGCGAACGTCGGTCTGCGACCGACGCGGACGAGCCTGGGCTTCGCTTCGCGAAGCCCACACTCGGCCTCGTCGGCACGCGCACCGACGATCGCCAAACGGCTAGAGTACCTTCTGTACTCGCCACTCTGCCCGGTGAAGCTGGAAAAGCTCCTCAAGCTACCAGCGCGCGTCCCTTAAAAAAAAAAAAAAATCGGGACAGTTGGTTCGGAACTGGAGCACTTAGTCCGAAGCCATAGCTTCATAGGTTTTTTTTAATCCACAACGAGGAAGCTCTTGGCCTGTATCTCCCCTGATGGTAAGTGACGATCAGGCCGAAGGTGGAAGCGAGCTGCACCCGGAATCCTCAACCACAGAGGAACTGGCTATCTTACCTCTAACTGCCGGAACACAACAATGCTGTTAACATTGTTGTTATGGCAACAAACTTAGGTAAGATGGTGGTAGCTAGCCAGGCGGACTTAGAACAAGCCCTACCACCAACCAAACCGAACAGAAAAATCTGCCCCCACTTTATTTATTCTTATTCTAACTTACTTGGTGGCCTCATGTCAGGATCTATAGTCGTGTCGCACAGGGGACAGTTGGTTTCGACTTCGACCAATCGGTCTCCCTCCAAAACTTCATAGACGCAGTGACAGCATTGGCAAATATACTCCACAAAATATAGCGAATCATTGAAAATATTGACGAAACGGTAAGCTGCAAAGAATACTTTAAATTAGGGATGTTATGGATAGGATATGTAGTTTCGGTTATGGATATTTATACCGGTTTCGGTTACGGATATTTGTGCTTTAGAATGCAATTTGCAATAGTTGTCCAACACGGTTCATTCATGGCCGCACACTTTACATCGAATAAAGTGATAAAAAAATTAAATTTGATACTAGATGTCATTATAAAGGTAAATCAGGCTGTTATACCTTTACATAAAATACTATACAAAAAACAATTAAAACTGCCTACATCCGAAACTACCCGAAACTTTTGAATCGGTCGGATATTTTTTGTTTCGGATATCCGAAAGTTTCGGTTACGGTTGCGGATAACCATAACATCCCTAGTCTGGGGATGCATTTATTCTATAGATGACCCACGCTGAACTGTCCCACCAAATTCAATGACAGGGGGGCGCTACCATCGTTCAACTATATGGTTTCCAACATGGCAAAAATCGGAACCAGCGATCCGGTATTGACGGTGGCGCCCCACTGTCAATGTCATGCATAGGACAGTTCAGTATTTTGGAACTATAACCAGGCCTGTTCATCTCCGCGAGTTTACATCGAAAACAAAACACGCACGATGGCCCACCTACAGGATACTATTCGACAAGGCCTCACATACGAGCGAACATTGACTCACGCACGCGTATTCTTGTGTATGATGGAAGAAAATAAAGAAAATGGTGTACTAAATACTGTGCAGTATTTAACTGCCTAAATAATAATAAAAACACAGAATGTACTTTTTTAAGTTGCCTCAAGAGGAGGAGGAGGAGGTAAATAAGTAGTTAATATTATTTTTGATAATTCATGCTAAATCATGTATTTCCTCCGCCATTTTCCGCAGTTTGGCACCTCACGTCACATCATTTTACCGAAGTCAGCCCTATAGCTTCGGCGCAGTGCCGATCACTGACGTTTGTCAACAAAATGGTGCTTGACTCTTGAGACAGGCTAAATTACACCATATTGTTAATGACATTGAGCATACATTTTTTTAAATACCCTCGCGAAGTAAAACTTCTGTACGTAGTACTTATTATTATTCTGTGCTATAACTTACTTGTCAGCTTCATGTTTGTGTCAGCGGGCGCGTTGCACTCGGGACAGTTGGTTCGGAACTGAAGCACCTCGTCCCCCGCCATAGCGTCATAGGTGCAGTTGGCCGGGTCCGCAGGGGTTAACAACGAGTCTGTGGCCACTGGCAACTTGGGCTCGGGCTCTTCGGACACCTGCGAAAGGATTTATTTGAATTGAAGGTGCGATTGTGGTCAAATACATGAAGCCACGATAACCGAACGGTGAAGGGGTCGGACTGGCCGACTCGTGATCCGGGGAACGCGGGTTCGGTCCCCGCCGCCGCTCGACTATTGTGGTGAGCTCACTCGTAACACAAGCATATTTAGCTAAGTACGAGGGGCTAACGGGAGTATTAGTAATTTGTGTAATAACAAATCACTAATAATCTTTAAAAAAAAACAGGTTTTTTTTATGCAAGACAAGGCCTAAAAAAAGTATTAGATATGATGCTCAGTACAGATGAATTACACAGAACTGTCCCACCAAACTCATTGACAGGGAGGCGCCACCATCGTTCAACTGTATAGTTTCCAAACTTTCCAACATGGCAAAAATCGGAGCCAGCGATCCGGTATAGTTCCAAAATACTGAACTGTCCTATCCATGACATTGACAGCGGGGCGCCACCCTCAATACCGGATCGCTGGATCCGATTTTTGCCATGTTGGAAACCATATAGTTGAACGATGGTAGCGCCTCCCAGTCAATGAGTTTGGTGGGACAGTTCAACGTGGGTCATCTATATTGACGGTAGCGCCCCCTGTCAATGACACTGATGGGACAGTTCGTTGTAGTTGGACAATAGCCAATTACTGATGGCCCAACTATTGATAGAGATGCTGATATTGCAAAATGTGGTAATAATATTGGTAAATTGCTAAAAACTCATACTCGATATTCGATATTTTCAAGTTATTTTAATTTCGTCAACACTATAGGTAAGCCCCTGTACTATAACTACGAAGAGGTAATTGGCACCTATTTCGTTGCATCTACGCAACGAAATAGGTGCCAATTACCACGGGGGTGGTGAACACCACTAATTTAGTGGCAACCACCACCCGGGTGACAAAGTTTCGAAGGGGGTAGATGGGAATATAAACGCCATATATTTATAGCCAACCACCACCCGGGTGACAAGTTTTGAAGGGGGTAGATGGGAATATAAACGCCATATATTTATAACCAACCACCACCCGGGTGACAAAGTTTCGAAGGGGGTAGATGGGAATATAAACACCGGGTGACAGTTTCGAAGGGAGTAGATGGGAATATAAACGCCGCATATTTATAGCCAACCACCACCCGGGTGACAAAGTTTCGAAGGGGGTAGATGGGAATATAAACGCCATATATTTATAGCCAACCACCACCCGGGTGGCAAGCTTAAAGGGAGTGGATTGAAATAAGGGCTATATTTCACCGGGACACCATGGCGGCGCAACCAGTCGCCGGCTACCAACAAAATGTATGCAGCTCTATAGAGAGTTACTCACCTGGTGTCCGTATGGTTGCGCAAAGCTGCATACATTTTGTAGGTAGCGGCGACTGGTTGCGCCGCCATGGTGTCCCGGTGAAATATAGCCAATACCGACTGTATAAGTTTCGAGTGTCAAGTGAAAAGCAAGTCCACCAAGAACAATGGGTAAGTAAAACATAGTTTATATTTGGGATAACAGATGGCGCTGTGCTCCTTTAGCTCGCGCTAACATTTGTTTTTTTCCTGGCTTTATGTACCCCCTGGAAATGTATGCCCACCCAGGTTCAGCTAGGTTCAACTAGGTTCACATAGCTTAGCTTTGAATTTCAATAAACGATGCTATAGCCTGTGAAATAGCTTTCATTTTCCCATGCACACCTCGCTATCGTAGGGTTGTACACCGACCTCGTCCCGTGTGAAGATGCCGAGCGCGTGATTCTGTTCCGGCGTTCGGGCGAAGTCCGAGCGCTCGCACCGCGGGTCCTTACGCGGCGCCTCCGGGTTCTCCACGAAGCAGTTGCCTGGGGCAATAAATAAATAAATAATCTATATATATAAAAATGAAACCCGTTTCGCGTTGTCACGGCATCACGTGTGAACGGCTGAACCGATTTCGATAATTCTTTTTTTTAAATGTTTGTGGAAGTCCAAGGATGGTTCTTACGGAAAAAAATATTAAGAAAATCTCTACGCTAAGGCGGTACGAAGTTCGCCGGGTCAGCTAGTAAATAAATAAATCTTTGGACAATTTCACACAGCGCCAGCGAGCCCCAAAGTAAGCAACTTAATGCTTGTGTTATGGGTGCTAGCTTAACGGATATACTGCTTATATACTTTTTTTTTAATTACATAAATATTATACATAGTCACACCCAGACCCGTCAAATAAATTAAAATTCATCATTTCAATTTCTGTCCGGCCGGGAATCGAACCCGGGACCTCTCGGCATAGTAGTCCGTTCTGAACCACTACACCAAACGGCCGACAATGATACAATTAAAATTAAAACTGAGCCAGGCGTAGCGGGCTAACCAGCTTTTAGTATTTATTTAGGGATTATATTTATCATCGATTTAGTAAGATCCTACTAATATTATAAATGCGAAAGTTTGGTTGTCTGGATGTCAGGATGTCTGGATGACTGGATGACTGGATGGATGTTTGTTACTCTTCCACGCAAAAACTACTGAACGGATTTTGACTAAACTTTACCGTATTATTCTTTATAACCTAGAATAACATATAAGCTATAATTTATGACGATATGTGACAAATAAATTTCAATGTATTATTTACAAAAAATAAAGTATTTAAGTATGTGAAATCATCGTTCATTTTGTTTATGTATTTTGATATGTAAATTACTGTAACCTGTATGTATGTGTACTACTTATTGAATAAAATAAATAAAATAGATGCTATGCTATGCTTGCTGATGAGGGATGGGTTACTCCGAAGAGTGCTAAATAAAACCGACCCGTTTGAGTGCTGCTCATACACTAATTTATTACCGAGTGATTCTACAGGCGTGAATTAAAACTAGGTCAAACTTATACGTAAAGTGTTTAACGCCTACTTAGCAATAAATGATTTAACTATATAAAAAGGAAATGTGCAAGTAATAATGTACGATAGCTCGTACACTCCTCACCGCTAATATCCTCCAGCTCGAGGGTCCACTTCTTCTCCAGGTGCCTCAGCTCCTGCAGTCTGGCCACGAAGCGATCAATCTGTTCCGCTGCCTCTGGATGCTGCTCCCTCCGAGCACTCTGGTCTTGGGTCAGCCCGGAGACCGCTCGCGATATGATGCCTTCTACTGTCGTCACCTCTGTTGGTAAAGAACAAATTGGCATCTTCATCATCATCATTTCAGCCATAGGACGTCCACTGCTGAACATAGGCCTCCCCCAATGCTTTCCATGTTGATCGATTGGTAGCGGCCTGCGTCCAGCGCTTCCCTGCTACCTTTGCGATGTCGTCAGTCCAGCTTGTAGGACGTCCCAAGCTGCGTTTTCCGGTACGCGGCCTCCATTCCAGAACCTTGCTGCCCCATCGGCAATTGGCATAAGTAAACATTTAACTATAGATTGTTTCATCCACGAAGACGTGCCCCACCATTCTTCCGCTAATGTTTGAGTGTTACCGGTACACGCTAATATCCATGAGTGCACACGCACACTACAGTAATGCCTTACGGATTGCTCGGACCACACTCCCCGCACCCCGCGCGACCGAGACCAAAAATCGGTGGGGCGCGTCTTCGTGGATGAAACGATCTATAACAGGGGTGGCCAACTTGCTTAGACATAAGATCTACTGTTTACTAACGAAACCCTGGACGATCTACCACTTACATACTTCTTGAAATCTTAAGTGAAACAGCATAAAGCCTGGTCCGTGAGCACGTAGAATTTTGTCCAATGACCCCAAGCTACCCATCCTTATCGCTCGCGTGTAATTATGTTGCTGTCGCGCTCACACACTCTGCGGGCGCCCGTCGCACAGTCGCGACAGCAATATAATTACGCGCGAGCGATAAGGATGGGTAGCTTGGGGTCATTGGACAAAATTCTACGTGCTCACGGACCAGGCTTTAGTTTAGTACACAATCATGTAGTATTTTTTGCCTTGCCACGATCGACTGGACTAATAGTCGACCGGTTAGCCACCTCTGATCTTATAGGCTTAAACTCAAAGTAGTGGACAATAACTCACTCACCTCCTTTCTGACTTTGTGCAGGTATCTCGAAGTCCAGCTCCGGTATTCTCACACTAGTGTAGTCACTTTTCACCACTTGTCGGTTAAGATCCGTCTGCGTGTCAACATGGAGTTTCCATCTGTGAAAAAGATAAATAATATACAACGTCATGTACGGGCATCAACCTTACAGTTACCCTATCGACTGGCTGGCCAATCTAGAAATACAAAAAAATAAGTTTCTAATGCCTCTTTTCACCATGAACTCCTAATTTTTAAGTGACCTCTATGTAAACAAAATTCCTGTTATTTGTTACTATAGGGGTCACTTAAAAATTAGGGATTGATGTGAAAAAGGGCATAAGTTCAGCATTGGCATTAAAAAAGTATTTAAGTATGTTTATATCCGTTGTCTAGTACTTTGCTTAGTTTGGGACTAGAAGCGCAGTGTAAAATGTCCAAGGATATTTATTTATTTATTTATTTATTTATTTATTTATTGGTCGTCCTGTGGTTTAATAATTGTCAATATTGTTTGTTTCATAGAGCACTAATAATTTTGGTTCGATTTAACTGAGCACTTGCCATATGTTTGTCTCGAAGCGCTGGTAGGGCCCAAAAGATAAGGAGACATGTAAAGTGCCCCATAAGGGCTACCTTATCTTTTTATTTTTATTATTTACTATATTTTGACGTTCATAAGTGCCACTTGTGGTCTAAACTTATTTTTTTTTGCTGTATTTGCAATCAGTCCCAAGACTATGAGCAAATGTGTTCTGTGATGCTGTCATGCGGAGTGGCTTCCCATTGGAAGCATCAACTCATCTGCTGCCCAGAGCTACTGGCGGTCCTCTAGCTCCAGGATATGATGACGTTTCAGTCATCTCACATAACATTGTGGTCTAAAGTTCTAAACTGAATAATATTTTTGATGTTGATTTTTCTCACCTAACCCCCAATTCAGCGAACGCCCCTCCGGGCTGTATCTCATTGTTCTCGTACCCACACTCCTCGCACGAGAACGACATGATGACGACATTCTTGTAGTACGGTATCCTCGTCAGCAACAGACGTGTCATGCCCTGTAAAAAATATCTTTATCTTTAATAAATATCTTTATCTATACCAGTGGTTCTTAACCTTTAAGTCATGAGGGACCATTTTACCAAATTTCTGTCTTGTCAGGGACCACCTCATAATCATAATCGAAAGTAAACCAGTTTAACTGCAAAAATCAGTTAAAAGTGGTTTTGACTAAGGCGTGCAAGTGCACTTCGTGGACCACTTGGAATGTCTCCAGGGACCACCAGTGGTCTGCAGACCACCGGTTAAGAACCACTGATCTATACAATATTATTAATGCGAAAGTAACTCTGTCTCTGTCTCTTTCACGCCAAAACCACTGAACCGATTTTGATGAAATTTCGTATAGAGATAGTTTGAGTCCCGGGAAAGGACATAGGACTGTTTTTATCCCCGGTATTTGAAACAAGGACGTGCGGGATAAAGATTTTCTGTGACAGACAAAATTCCACGCGGGCGAAGACGCGGGCGGAAAGCTAGTCTTTAATAAATATCTAAATCTTTAAGATGATAGTACTGCCCCTGATAGTTGAAAGCGCACATCTAACACCAAATCAAAACGGAGATAAAAGTTTCAAACAATTTAAATGGGTAATTCTTAGCTGTTCTTGAGTTAACTCACAAATTTGAAAAAAGTGATACGCCTGTTTTCACAAGCATTGCTATGGGGTCTCACACACAGGGTGACACACGAACCAATCTAGCTCTATTTAATGCTGTGCGTTCGATTTGCTGCTTCACATAAGCATTATTTGTAAATACGGCCGTTAGATGCGCCTTTTCAACTATCGGTGGCAGAGTACTAACTCATGAATTCTCCCTCTTTTTGCAAATAAACGAATAATAATGAAGTTGGTGGATAAAAATTATGAAAATCAGTTTACACGAAATCTAACCCTACCCTCTGACCAAGAATATAATAAAAGCCTAGATTCCACAGCCATTTTTGATCTCAAGACGGTAAAAGTGAAAATCCGCCTCATAAAACAAAGCAACACGCAAAATTACAGTTGAATTGGAACTTTGCAAGGACTTGGAATGTGCAATTGGAATGCATCTAGAAGATTCGAATTCGAAAATTTCCGAGCGGTGAATAATTCCAGAGATAATTGTAAGCAAATCAAGCCGAATCCTGTAGTCTTTAATGAATTATCCAGGGATTTCATTTAGAACTTCGGTAGAAACAACAAAAATACGGCGTCATTCGACTGCACATATTTCATAATATTTATCATGAATCATGACTGTGTAGTATTTATTTTAGCACGCAGAACCCATAAAAATGTAAATAAGTACTTAAAGAACACGAAATAGGAAGAAATAATCATCAATTTTCAAAAAACAACAACATGCTTCCAGAACAATCCATTTTCTACTTACACTGGAATGGCAATTCATGCATAGCGACTCGATCTCCGTCACCTCAGGGTCTGGATCCTCGCCGGTCAGGTCCCGAAACACGGGTTTCTGTTCTACTGAACACATTTCAGTATTTTGCAATAAAAATATTACACACGAGAAAAAAATCCGCCGCAAAACACGTTTCTTTTTTTTCTTTTTCTGCCGTATTTTTTTTCAGTGCAGCACAGATTAAGCAATGCGTCTGTCAATGTCAAATACAGCCGTCCGAATTTAACGCGTTACGTTATTAAAGGTAAATTCATTAGGTCTAGACCATGAAGCTAAAGATAAAAATGGAGGCCAGACTTATAATACCTACTTGAAGCACAACCTATGTATCACTATCTCGCTCTCTGTGGGCAGGCTCTCTCTTTCTAAGTAGGGTAACCTTTTATTTATTTTTCTCAGGACGACAACGACTGATTTACGTTTAAACAGTGTGTCTTGATAAAGTGCACTTAATATGATTATGAAAAAAGGTTTTCGATGTTTTTGTTTTAAGATGAATTACAACATTAAGAAAGTGTAAAGGCATCGAAAACTGTGGATATTTGATAGAAAACAGATTTTAATTTGGCAGTTGACAGACGGATTTGGATATGGATTGATTACAGTAAACGGCCGTAGAAAACATTATGCAAAATTAGATAAGTAAGGTCCCACAGAAAGTCCCAGATATATCCTCAATATGGTCATACTACTTCAAAATGTCTTATAGAAACAAAAATTTTAAATTTGCTCAAAGTCAATGAAACTCAATGTAAAATCTTCTTTTTCTTGACATATGTAACATTTAATAATAAGTTTAAATACTGGTAAAACGTTTTAGGAAGTAATTACTGTGAAAATACAAAGAAATATGTTAACAATGATCCACTGTCAGAAATCACGAAATAAACACTTACGCGTGGAATTTTATATCACTTCCAGGACAACACGAACTACCGCAACCACGCACTATACAATTTTGCACCATTTCTTCAGACAAAACAATGATAACGTCCCTTGAAAAATCTCAAACGAAATCAACTGCATAGTAAACAACCGCCATGATGGGCCGGATTCGGCCGATGTTGCCACATTACCGATACCTCAGAAATTGGGATTGTAATTCCCTGATTCGCCAACACATTAAGCCTAAATGGCCGACAATTTTGTGATTTTTTATTTAACTAGGTAATCTTAGTTTCAAATATTAATTATTTATTTATTTAACTTCTTATTTGGTTAGTGAATTGGCTATTTCGAAGAATTTACAAGGAGATTTAAATAAGAAGATAGCAATACTACAGTTCACACTAAAAAGAGAGGTCGGCCCACAGAGAGCGAGATAGAGATAAGTAGGTATTTGACTCAAGTTTTGTTCCCAACTTTGCCCTCCATTTTTATCTGTAGCTTCATGGTCTAGACCCAGAGTCTAGACCTAGCCAAAGAGCACATTATAATCGCAAACCAGTCGTAAAATAGTCGAAAAGCCTTTTTTTGTATGACGTTTTGACGGATTCGATTTTCGATTCGTCCAAAAAATGCAACTTGTCTAGGGGGCGGGGGCAGATGAAATCGGAACTAACTATTGAGGTGGGCGGTGTGGAAAATGGCGCGGCCGGTTCTATATTGGCTCACATAAAATTCTAAATCCTATTCTTTGTCTTACTACCGATTTGTGTTCATAATAATCTCTCTTCATAATTTTATTTTTCATACTTTTTTTATTCATACATTTTTATTACTACCATCGGAGCTCATAACAGTTAGTAATCATAATTTTTTTATCAATACTGTTACTACCAAGAACCATTTAAAATACATAATTTTTATTTTCAGATCTTTTTTCTTCATAACATTCATTGATCATATTGTTTTAATTAATAATGTTGTNTTAATATTCTCATACACATCTTTACTGCTTCTATGTATAATAGTAGGTACTTTAAAATTAAACCAAACTGAATACAATCATAATTTCTCTCTAATAATGACATAATATCAAGTTCTCATGTTGTATAGTGCCTGTAACAAATCTCCATCGAACCGGCTTCTTTACCAATCCCTTTAAGATTCTACTCGTTCAAAAACTGAGTAAGCATCGCTTGTGCATCGGCATTCTTTTCACTCATAATAATATGTATATTCATAATATTTATTTATTCATTATTTGCAAGTCATATTTCATCACATACATCATACTTAATATTAACTTGGGTACTGAGTGAGCGCAGCTTGTGCTTCGACATCCCTTTCACATTTTTGAGTGAGCACCGCTTACACTTCTGCCCCCTTTTCACTCACAATATACATATTCTTAATAATTCAGGTACTGAGTGACTACCGCTTGTGCTTCGACATCCCTTTCACAATTAAAGTGAGCACCGCTTGCACTTCGGCCTCCTGTTCACTCATAATAATATAAGATTTATAAACTTTAGCGTTCCATTTCAATTCAGTAACTCGTATAAAAATGTCGCATTGAGACCAGCGTTTCTTTATTTTACTCATAATGTAGTTTTAAAATAATTCAGCTATCTACTGAGTGAGCACCGCTTAAGCTTCAGCATCCATTTCACGATTAAGTGAGCACTGCTTGCTCTTCGGCATACTTTTCACTACTTTTCAACCATTGCTTTAACAGTAACATTATAATTTACATTACATTTCATTCTCAATATAGTCAACCAATATGTAAATGTTCACAAATAGGACCCAGTAATCATTACTTGTAGCACACATGATTAAAATAGTTGCCTGCAAATTATGTCACGTACATATCCCAAAATGAGTAGTAATTAGATGGTCCACATGTCTAGTCTTAACTCTCAATGCATTATATCCTAAAGTAGGATCCATTGGTAACAACTATTAATTTCACATTTTCAAATCCATTGGTTCACATNTAATCGTTTCATCTTGTATTTAGTAGAACTACTAAATCTTTTTACTCTACTATGCAATACTTGTAGATATGTATTAAATATCAGTGCACCTCATTTATCGTTCAATGCTGTTTTAATCAGAGAACTTTTGAATCTAAACAAAAAAAAAATTGTATGGCTTCCGACATTGAAAAAAATATATTTCACAAGTAAATAAAAAGGCGTAGATAAGAATTAACATTATTTTATTTATTTAATGAAGAGATACTAAAAATTGGCATTTACAGTTTCTAAGTATTGTACACCGTTCAACTACCCACCCGCCATCCTGACGTCAGGTTGGCGGTGGAACTTTGTTTTTCGTTTAATTTTGTTTATAGATAAGTACTAAAATTTTTATCTTCGCTATCAAATAATAGTAAAACACTACTAAATACCAGAATATGTTTCATTCGATTTCATGATACCCCACCCGCGGTTCTGACGCACACGAGCCGCTTGCCTTTGTTGCAATGGGGCCAATGCATACTTGCATGCTTGTATATGTGGAAATTATCCCAGAAATCAGCCTTTAAGGTGGTGAAAAGCGGGGTGAAAGTTTGCATGAGTAATCAATAACGGCTGAACCGATTTAGATGATATTTGATATGGATATAGTAGTCGTCAGAGCTACATCAATCCCTTTTACCGACGTGGCGAGCATCGTGTTGTTTACTCGTGAAGTGCGACGTGTTCGAGAGCGGGCCGGCCGCGCTATCGAGCCGCTTGCTTTTCTTTTGTTGCAATGGGGCCAATGCAGAGTCGCATGCTAATTTATACTTTTATATGCAGAAATGTGTCTGTCTGTTACCTCTTCACGTTTTAACCGCTGAACTGATTTAGATATTTGGTATAGAGATAGTTTGAGTCCCGGGAAAGGAAATAGGATAATTTTTATTCCAAAAATCAGCATTTAAGGGGGTGAAAAGGGGGTTGGAAGTTTGTATGGGAAATCAATAACGGATGAACCAATTTAGATATTTGGTATGGACGTAGTGATCGTGTTAGCACACATCAATCCCTTTATTATATGGACGTTACAACTTGCAAGCACCGTGTTGTTTACTCGTGAAGTGCGACGTGTTCGAGAGCGGGCCGCGCTGTCGAGCCGCTTGCCTTGCCTTTGTTGCAATGGGGCCAATGCATAATATACTTGCATGCTAATTTATACTTTTATATGCAGAAATGTGTGTTTGTTACCTCTTCACGCTTAAACCGCTGAACTAATTTAGATAAAATTTGGTATAGAGATAGTTTGAGTCCCGGGAAAGGTCGTAAGATAATTTAAGAGCGTTGTCACATTTTTCATGCAGAAATCGAGAATTTGGCAGATTTCGAAATGATTTTAGTCATATAATTTATTGTTATAGCTTCTTTTGACTTATATCATCGTAATTATCATACGTTTTTACGGAATGTCTATTGACAAAATCTCGTTCAAATTTGATTTTTGCCTACGAAAACAGCGAATTTTGAAAGCCCGATTTCCAGGTAACTCGCGAAGGCACAACTTTGAACTAATATTACAACAAATTTATTTCTAAGTAAGAAGATAGAATGTATTCATTAGAATAAGCATACCCTGAAGAAGAAAGTGTATTGAGAAAATTTTGATGTTTAATTCATTAAAATGCATTTTTATCATGTCTAAGATAGTCAAAATTCGAGAAAATTACTGCAAGAAAACAGGTCACATCTCATAATCTAAAAGTCATTTGGCAACATAAACTACTTTATACTTAAGAAGAAACATAGTACTATTATTGTGTGAAAAAGAAAAAATATCTATCTTCAATCTTCAAATGAAAAATTAATTTGAAAATACTATAAAATCGGGTGCATCAAATGGCATAAATCAGTCGTGCTTTGGCACTCGTAGACGCCGGGTCTATGTCAGTTGACTGCCCACTGACGTATATGCGTCACGCGTGATTTTTTCGTAAATTGTAGTATGATTGAGTACTTTTGATCCGCAAGTATTTTTAATTTATTTGTTTAGGTAAATCGGACTTGTAATTTCTTTCTTTTCAAACTTTTTATTATTTTACTTACAGAATATGGGTAGAATAGATAAAAGATATTATTATGGTATCTGTTTGGTCAGGAAAAAATAAATGACTAATAAAAATTTTAACAGGGTGTCAAAACATTAGTCTATGCTATTGTGTTTCTACCAACATAAAATATACTCTTCCTTACTAATAAAAGTTGAATAGCGTCTGTATGGTCACACAACGCTTCGTCATGTTTTTCCGAAAGTTCAATTACTGACGACTGAATGAAAGAAATTGGTGCGTAACTATTCATCTGATATTAAACGTTTAGTAATAAAGGGGTAGGTCAGGTAAATGGCAAATCCACCAGCGGTCGCTCGATGACACTTAGACAAATAGTTTTATAAAACGTCAACTAAGTTGGTTAGGTATTTGTATTGTAGATACTTATACAAATGAACGTATAAAATGAGTTTATTTTTAAAAGTATAGGTACAGGGTGGAAACGATAAGTGATTTCACTTGATTTTTAATTATACAAGATATCGAGAAACTGTTTACTGTTCCTGTAAGTGCTTCATGAGCTCTTTAAAACAATAACAATAAATAGGTCAAAGAATAAACTGGATCTATGCGAAAATTCAATGTTTCCGAATTTCATACTAAATGTATGCCGCCAGCCATACCTACCATATTAGAAGTGTTAATTTTTTAAATTTAAATTTTTAATTGAGTAATATATAATAATCAAACAACAAACTCGTAAATTGCATTCTTATTTAAATTATTTACGGAAAACATGATTTTAGGTTTAACTTGCTACAATATCATCAAGAGATACTAATTAATAAATACTAAATAAACAGATAAAGGGGACGGCATTAAGGCACTCAGAATTCTCAGAAACCATTGATTTCGTGTTTGTTTGTAACTGTATTAAATGTATGAAAGCTGGAAATATAGGTTTTTTGAATAGATTCAGTTCGTTCTTAAACATATTATTGATGCCGTTTGCTAGGTCTCATGAAGCACTTTTTCAGTAAGTAACCATTTGTTCGACATCTTGTATACCTACTATAAGAAATATTCGAGTGAGATCACTTATCGATTATTTTCGTCATCCTTATTTGTATTAAATTTAATTAAAATACACTAAGGCTGAGATGCACCACCTAACTTTGACCCTAACTGACAATAACCGGTGTTTTATGTTAGACAGATTTTTGACATCCAAAATTTTGATGTCAATGTTAAAGTAAGACGGTGCAACACGGCCTAACAAATGTATCGTAGACAGTACTTTTTATTTTCTTCATAAATCTTTCTTTTCTTTGTAAAGCTATCTACAAGCTTTTATTTTCTTTGACATCTGGAGTTGTAAAATCTTGCAACTTAAAATTTACTTACTTCCCGTTTTCCCATTGAGCTGAAATTTTGCATGTCTACACAGGCATGCAAAATTTCGTTTCATTTCGCACTAAATAATTTAATTTACACGTGTTTTCATGCGATGGCCAAGTCAATATATTTATGTAAAACGTTAATGATTTCCTGGACTGGACTTGGTATTACATGGATCTCACAACTTTTTACCGTAGAACAACTGAGTAGTGAGACTTGGTTTTTTGACAAGTATTGTTTTTGATGGGTTTGTATTACAGAACGCATGTGTACCTAATGGGATAACTGTTTAAAAACACGATTAGATAAATTTTGCTCTATGGATAATAATCTTAGTTACCTCTGATTTTTTGAACCCGCATCATAAAAACTAAAAAGTCAAAAGTAAAATTTAAATAGTAAATATTTTTCATAAACAAGCTTTTGATGCTGTAAAAAGAATAAAATAAAACATAAATTCTTTCAAACCCATCAACTTATTACTTTACTCAATTTAAAGATTAAAAACTTGTCGCGGGATTTACTAGTGTAAAAATACATTAATTACGTAACTTGATTTTGCTAAAAGTCTGATCTGAGAAAAAATCAAATAGGTAAATTATACATTATTTCTTTATTATTATGTATGATGTACTGTCTTAGGTACGATACAACTACGGATTAAGATCGTTTAGTCGACGCAGCGTTGAAATTGTACAGATAAAAGCAGTGTGCGCACTCACTACGCGACGTCAAGCAATAAAAACCTAAAATTCGAACGCCAACTTTTTGCTACAACGCTCTTAAGTTTTATCTCAGAAATCAGCCTTTAAGGGGGTTGGAAGTTTGTATGAGGAATCAATAACGGCTGAACCGATTTAGATGTTTGGTATGGACGTAGTGATCGTGTTAGCACGCATCGATCCGTTTTATTATATTATATGGACGTTCCAAGCACCGTGTTGTTCAACCGTGAAGTGCGAGCGTGCTCGACAGCGTGCCGCGCTATCGAGCCGCTTGCTCGATAGCATGCTTGCCCAATGGGGCCAGTTTTATAGCAAACTGGCTGTGGTGTCGACATTATACATGAGGCCATATTATGCTACTATGTTTTAAGCCACGCAAAGAAAAAACATAGAATTGCTATGTTCTTAAAGACTAAAACGTTAAAGAACATTAAAAAAGCTACTTTGCCTACATTAAAAATTCATTTATTTCATTATTTTAATTCATTTTGGGCCCACATGCGGTTTAGATAAATAAATTGATTGTAATTATTTGTGTCTAAATATGACTGTAATGTATTTTGTGAGCCATAAATAAATAAATCCAAACCTGACGGCGTTTGAAAAAAGATATTTATTTATTTATTTATTTATTTATTTATTTATTTATTTATTTATTTATTTATTACGGTATACCAACAACATTACATACAAAGTAATTACATGAAAATCTTACATAGATAGATTACTTTTTGAGAAAATATTTACGTATTCGAAGGAATTTAGTGAAAAAGGTTTATTTTACAATTTATGAGGCTTATCCTCATTTAATAAGTAAGTATATTATTCTAGATAAACTCTGATCATATATCATTTCTTATTGTAACAGTTTCGTCGAAAAAATAAAATATGTTGGCAGGCAAACATAGCACAAGATAAATAGGTAGTGAGTACAAATGATGCCATCAGACAGTGGTATTAGAGATACATAAGAAATGTTGCCGGGTCATTGGCCTTCAAATGTTAAACCACTAAAGAACAATGCAGATGGTTACAGAAGGTTTCCTTCAAATTCCTATACGATGGCATCTCTGGGATGAGGATTTTAGCCTTATAACCACTTTCCATCAGGTGAGATACAGGCCAAGAGCTTCCATATTGTAGATTAAAAAAAATATTTTAGAAAGAAAAAATATTTATTACGATGAACATCACTTAGTTAAGGACAAAGAAGGTACGAGTATACGGAAAAAGACAGAAATACCACATAAAACAAGGAAATAAAAAGTGAACTGAGCAGTGCTACCCTTTCGCAACAGCGATGCCCATCGCAATGGGACACCACTCATTCGTTGCCCATGGTGGGGAAGACCACAACGCTAGTTTTCAGTGTGCCCCATGCCGAGTGGAAGAAAAAGCAAATATCAGGACGAACATCAATTTAAAGAAAAATTAAATATCAGAGCGTACAGAGTTGTAGTATTATGCTGAGTTGAGTACAAATTGCTTCACCGATATGACCAAAGCTCTAATATGAATGCAGCCTACTGCTCATTCCTCTCTTATGAGGATGCTGAGCGATCTCTACATGTCTCAGCTAACAATCGCTAGACGTAAATAAACAACGTAAATTGATACTCTGGTCGTGTACGTTCGGCGCCTGACGATGCATCCTCACTTACCAGTAATGTGAGCAAGCATTTCTGCTTTCAATTTATTTGTGTCTGTAAATCGTAAATGTATACTTATTGTGGAATAGGTAGGTATTTGTTCTAATAGCACTTCAGACTCACATTCTCATTTTTATTGCAAAATCTAAAAGATTAAAGAGGATGTTAGTTCCAGTTTTCAGCCCAATGACGTCCACTGCTGGACAAAGGTTACACAAGGATTTCCACAACAACCGGTCCTGCGCTGTCCGCATCCAGATTCTTCCCTCGACCACCTAGTGGGAGGCCTGCCCACGCTATTAATTGTGGTCCTAATATTTGATCGGAATATTAAATGCATAATCTATCTATCTATAACAGCCTTTAGGGGGTTCGCCTTCGAACATAGGCCTCCTCTTCAACCTTCCACCGACTTCTGTCCCTGGCCACAAGCTTCCAGTTCACTTCAGCCTGCTGCCGGATGTCGTCTGTCCACCGTTTAGGCGGTCTTCCCCTACCGCGGGAATGCATAATAAATCCCCATAAATGACGGAAATCTGGAGTAAACCAGCGCTTGCGCTGTGTTTCGCCGAGTGAGTGAGGGTACCGGAGGCCCAATCGGAGGGAATGGAAGCTGAAAGGTTGGCAGCGCACTTGTGACTGATGTTGTGTGTCTGCCACCTAACACAAAAAAAATCCACCAGTCATTTCCTTGTCATTTGTTTTAACTCTAGCTTTTACTCTACAACGAAACCTACGAGGTTTAAACAATGCAAAGTAAAGAGAAACCGCATTTAAATACAACCCGTTAGGAAATAAAAAGTTTTGTGGCAACAAAACAAACGTTCACGGAACTGTTAGATTCGTACACATACTCACTCACAAATTGGATATTAAATACAAATAGTCTGAAACCAACTTATTCACCAATACCATAATTTGCCAATTCAAGCCATCAATCATAGGTACACAACACACTCATATTTTAGAAGGCTCTCGGGTCATGGCGTTCTAGCCTGCGGTCAACGTTCGAATGCCACAAGGAATATCTTTTTGTTATCCCGTACGACTCCCCGCGTTCCTCAGGTGTAATTTGATAGCCAAATCAGCGTTAATCCTTTCGTTGCTAACAGACGGCCGTCCTGATGCCGGAATGTCCCCATTCCGCTTCGGCCATTCGAACGTTATGATGTATGTCCCCATACATGTATGCTATCTATATCGTTTAATTACTTGAGAATCAATTATCATCTGCAACACCTTAATCAACAGTTGAATCAATCATCCAGCTGAAATTCGATTCGCATTTGACAACACCAGTGTAGTGTCAACACCTTCCTTGTGAATAGTTTCACCCGAGGACCTTAAATTAAACATTCTATTTTACATCTTCCGTCTTCGTTACATTTTCTTTTTCTCTGTTATTGCAATCATTCTGTCTGAGCGATATTCAGTACCATTTTCATAATAATAATTCTGGCGGTCTTCGAGGCCAGTGTCATAAATCAATCTTCTTTCAGTAAGTCCTGAGGTACTTTCTTCTTTAGTCTACGAACGAATACTTGAAAATATATCGTCCACAAATAAACTGTTATGTAGCTCCAGTTTTCATTATGATATGTTTAGTTTTATTATTTATTTCTTCTTTCACTGTTTTGATACCGAATTTTCGGTAAAGTCTCTCGTGACGTACCACGGTGCTTCTACAATATCTCAATACTCCATCGTATACTGCTGCTTTACCACATTAGTGCATTCACATAAAGATTTACAATTCAGGTAGCATCTTCGACAGTATCCATTTAAACTTCATTATACACTTATACTATAACAAGACCTTATTTTCCACTGCAGGTTGACCATTTCTTATGACTTTTTGCGTTATTGTTGTCCTATTGCTGGACGTTTGGTAAAAATATGCTTTTTCCACGTTACGTTTCATCCAAGTACATGCCAAGATGTAAATATCTCTTCATCGAAACTAATTTTGTCACGTTCGCTTTGACGTTCGTTATTTCATTTCATTATTTCGTTTCATTATTTCATTTCATTAATTCATTTCATTAATTAATTTCATGATTTCATTTGATTATTTCATTTCATTATTTCATTTCATTATTTCATTTCATTTCGTTATTTCATTTCATTATTTCATTTCATTATTTCATTACATTACATTTATTCAATTCATTACATTATTTAATTTCATTTCAATACAATTCATTTCCTTAATAACAGGTTTAGGCGGCATAGATACAGTGTAGGTTCCATGACACTACCTTGTGGAACTCCTGCTTTCACTTTACCAATTTCCTAATTATAATATGCATTTAATATTCTCATACACATCTTTACTGCTTCTATGTATAATAGTAGGTACTTTAAAATTTACATATTTTACTTTTATTTTGTTTTTAAATGAACAGTTAAACCAAACTGAATACAATCATAATTTCTCTCTAATAATGACATAATATCAAGTTCTCATGTTGTATAGTGCCTGTAACAAATCTCCATCGAACCGGCTTCTTTACCAATCCCTTTAAGATTCTACTCGTTCAAAAACTGAGTAAGCATCGCTTGTGCATCGGCATTCTTTTCACTCATAATAATATGTATATTCATAATATTTATTTATTCATTATTTGCAAGTCATATTTCATCACATACATCATACTTAATATTAACTTGGGTACTGAGTGAGCGCAGCTTGTGCTTCGACATCCCTTTCACATTTTTGAGTGAGCACCGCTTACACTTCTGCCCCCTTTTCACTCACAATATACATATTCTTAATAATTCAGGTACTGAGTGACTACCGCTTGTGCTTCGACATCCCTTTCACAATTAAAGTGAGCACCGCTTGCACTTCGGCCTCCTGTTCACTCATAATAATATAAGATTTATAAACTTTAGCGTTCCATTTCAATTCAGTAACTCGTATAAAAATGTCGCATTGAGACCAGCGTTTCTTTATTTTACTCATAATGTAGTTTTAAAATAATTCAGCTATCTACTGAGTGAGCACCGCTTAAGCTTCAGCATCCATTTCACGATTAAGTGAGCACTGCTTGCTCTTCGGCATACTTTTCACTACTTTTCAACCATTGCTTTAACAGTAACATTATAATTTACATTACATTTCATTCTCAATATAGTCAACCAATATGTAAATGTTCACAAATAGGACCCAGTAATCATTACTTGTAGCACACATGATTAAAATAGTTGCCTGCAAATTATGTCACGTACATATCCCAAAATGAGTAGTAATTAGATGGTCCACATGTCTAGTCTTAACTCTCAATGCATTATATCCTAAAGTAGGATCCATTGGTAACAACTATTAATTTCACATTTTCAAATCCATTGGTAATAACTATTTATTTCACATTGTCAAATCTCTAGTTAGACTCACTCTAGTCTCAACTTTCAATGTATTATAAAGTAAGTATCCATTGGTGATGTGACTATTTCACATTTCAAATCTCTAATTTTAAATTCACTTTAGTCTCAATTCTAGTATTCGCTAGGTTCACAATCGGCCTTTGTCATTACTGCACTGCTGTCCAGGGTCTGTTTGTAATTATAAATGCTTGATAACTTTAGTGCTGCTCCTTTACTCAAGGCAATACTGGTGAGTCTGGATGTACTACTCACACCTCGCATACACGGTATGGTGGATTAGATCACTATCATAAGTTTCATTAATGCTTTTCAAATGTGACAAACTAATGAAGCAACACTTAAATTCGTCAAATGTCTACCACTTCATGAAACAAGACATGTTTATTCAAATTAAAATTATTTATTTCTCATTATTGTAGATAAAGATTTTACCACGTGTTAATCGTACCTATGTTTTTACAAGTGTATCCCATTTTTATGAATTCACTGTTTTCTATAAGTTGGAACACATTATCATGTATCTGTATACATACATCTTGGATTATTTCACTGAGATGGCAGTAAATATACTTTTCTTTGTTGTCACGTCCACTAAATGTACAGAAGTAAATGTATACAGGGTGTTAGGTAAATGGGTATATGAGCCGACACTAGCCCATGTTAACATGGTCATATAAATGGTATGGTGAAGTCAGAAATTTGATATCATCATTTTATTTTTTTTTATTTTCATACAAAATAAATTTTATAAAATCCGATTTGTATGAAAATTAAAATAATTAAAATGAAGATATCAATTTTCTGACTTCACCATACCATTTATATGACCATGTTAACATGGGCTAGTGTCGGCTCATATACCCATTTACCTAACACCCTGTATAAGTACTTTCACCAACGTATAATATATAAAACAATGACACAGTCACTTTGACTTTATCATTCATCATTATCGTTCAGTTTCATAAAGTCCAGCATTAAAATTCTTCTCATTTAAATGAATTACGACTTGTTGTATCCTTTGCAACTTAATTATTTATGTATGAATTTCATATACATAATGTTCCGATAATGTTCTATCACAATAACTACCCTGGAGCCTGGGGTCGGTCATTTGAAATGTTCGTAAACATCTGTGTCCACAGTTCCACACTTGTATCGACTTCCATGGACAAATTTTTCATATGTGGCCAATTAATTATTACATTATCAACATTATCATCTTCAACTTTTCATTATCTTATGCTATTAAATTCAGTTACGGTCTCATTACATTAGATTTTCGGTATAATGTCATTATCTTCAGATTTTAAAAGAGGGAATCAAATAAGTATGCGTTATAACCCTTGTGAACTGGGTCGATCGTTGCAGAATTCAGTAAATACTTACTAACTCTTCCACCAATGAACTTGAATCATTATAAAGAAGTTTAGTACCAAGTAAATACATGTAATGTACTAAAATAATGTCTTATTTGAACACTGGAACAGTCAGTTCGAGAATCGCCAAGATAAACGTAAACTTTTACTGTTTGCAATTATTGCTCTATTTTATTAATATTTCATTTAATCTAGTGATCGGGTTTTCAATAAAATTTTGTCCTCCATCAAAAGCCTGCTTAAGGTATCTTTTGCTACTCGTATTATATCCATTATCAATAAGCAACTTTTTTTTTTTTTTTTTTAACTTTCCATTTATTAACCTTTTACTTTTATCTCCATCCCTAGAGTATCATTCTGATGTTAACTCAATCACCAAATAAGTACATTACTTATTTTAAATTTTCGTATACAATATTTTAAGTGCATCTTGAAATGTGATTAAATTTTATTTCTGTATAATAACATCTATCCATGCGTGGATTTTATATATCTACTCAATTGAGTACATTGTTTTCACCGTATAATATGACACTCGTAGAAGCTGCTCTTAATTAACAAAATGCTCTAAGATCTGTCTGTCAGGCAAATGCCTCCTCGTCATTAGACCAGGTAGTCCTGTTTTGAATTTACATAGTTGTATTCTCCAATTTACACACCTCTAGTTTTTCGTCTTCAGTGTTGTAGGTCTCGCATATACGTAACAACAGCTAAATTGAGTCTCATAAATCATTAGTATTGTGATATCAATTCATTATCAGGCAGGTCCACTAGTACACTGCTCGAAAATGGTAGGTAAACATTAAAATCTACATAAATTACAGAGAATGTGACCATGTAATATGAACTTCAGAACGACAAGTCTGTTTCGATTCCTCGTCTCGCAAATAAGCAGGTTGCTTCTTTTATTTTTTTTTTTAAACTCGGATAACATTTGTCACGGATATTTTGAAAGATTTTCAATAAACATACATTCTTTTCACATAGTACCACTCGTATATTTGTCTCTTCTTCATAACAACTGTGATTCAGGTCTATAGCTTACTTATTTGTTAGCTCATTCATCACTATTTATTCACTATAAAATATAGGCTATTCGACACAATTTGTGTTACTAGAATCAAATAGTTCGATTTGCATCAATTATTATGCGTAATTTGTCTATTTATAAGAATAATCTCTGGCACTCTCGTACTTGTTCTCATAGCATTTCCCTTACTAAATAATTCAGGTATCTATCTACCTACTGAGTGAGCACCGCTTAGCTTCAGCATCCATTTCACAATTATGTGAGCGCTGCTTGCTATTCGGCCTACCTTTCATACTCAGTCATCGAATAATAATAATAATTACAGCATTAACACACCATAACTCTCCCAATGGGATAGTTACACTCGAACTGATATAAAGTAATTTCAATGATGCATCTATTTTCACCGCTAGTTGGTTATACTACCAATCACAATAAACTGTCTCTTGGTAAATCATTGTAGGTATGCCTTAAAACATACTGTTACCCATATGGGTACTATATGGTACCATATGGTACACAGTTTATCTAGCTCTAATTTCGCTACATCCGCTTCAACAAACGTAAACTTTAAACCACTCTAAATAACTATTGTAAAAACACATGGCTGTATAAGCTGCACTGGATTTATTATACATCAGTTATGTATCAATTACCTTGTTCCGGTTAACAAAACATCATTTAATTCAAATCTTTCAATCAGTATCTGTAAACATTACCTGTAAAATCACTGTTATCATCACAACATCACCGGACTTTCGCGATCTTTACACTTAGGTATCAAACCATTATTAACTCAAGTTCAATTTTCATAGTGATGCAATAACCAATACGTTACTCATATAATATCACAAATATTCTAGCACAACGGCTACCAAATCTGAGCTCATATCGTTGGTCAAGGGCTGAAATCCCAACTGTTAAATTCCNCTGTCTGTCAGGCACATGCCTCCTCGTCATTAGACCAGGTAGTCCTGTTTTGAATTTACATAGTTGTATTCTCCAATTTACACACCTCTAGTTTTTTTTGTCTTCAGTGTTGTAGGTCTCGCATATACGTAACAACAGCTAAATTGAGTCTCATAAACTAACTAACTAACTACTAACACTATTATGGACCCCGGTCTGACAATAATTTTTTTTCAATTTCAATTTCAATTTCAATAAATCATTAGTATTGTGATATCAATTCATTATCAGTCAGGTCCACTAGTACACTGCTCGAAAATGGTAGGTAAACATTAAACTCTTCATAAATTACAGAGAATGTGACCATGTAATATGAACTTCAGAACGACGAGTCTGTTTCGATTCCTTGTCTCGCAAATAAGCAGGTTGCTTCTTTTATTTTTTTTAACTCGGATAACATTTGTCACAGATATTTTGAAAGATTTTCAATAAACATACATTCTTTTCACATAGTACCACTCGTATATTAGTANTACTACCTAGTTTGTAAGTGATAGAAGAATACCGGAAGAACTTAAGTACTCCAAAGCCCTATATTTAAAAGCAGATTGACTTGCTGGCTTTTGGACAAATGTTTTTATAGTTATAAGGAATATTTTAACTGGCGACATTGATATGTATTAATTTAATTTTAAATTGACATTTTCTTAATTATTTGACATACTATTGACTCCTGTAATTTTTGCACGTCTGCGAGCAGACTAAACACATGATCCTATTTAATATTGTCACCCTGTATAACTGTGTTTTTGGCAAATAAACGTTTTGAATTTTGAATCTCCATACATCATGTTTGCACAATCACGACAAATTGTCGAACCAAATTCATCATAATAGTAACAAATCACAAGTACTTACTTTGAACCTTTAGAACCACACACAATGGTGTTTATTGTTTCGAGGCCTCGCCACGAAATTTTATCTTAATGGTGTTAATATAAACACAGGTTCGCTTCGCTAGCGCAATCCGAGTCAGGATGTGTTTGTTCCAAACAGCATGTCATATCACATTATTTTAATACAAAATAATTACGAACTCTATATTATGGGTAATTTAAATTTACTTAATTTACATCACCATAATTATTATTTCACAGTAATAGGTATATTCCATAATTGACTCACATAACTTCTAATAATCCTTTGTCACTTTCAAATAATTCACATTTATTTTGCTAAGATCTTAATAACCAATGATGGAGTAAAAATAAAATTAATGAACTGTGCCATTATGATATACAGGGTCCTTCTAAACTAGCTACATTCCTTTTAATGGGGGCATCTATACGGTACACTGAACAAGTTCACCAAATTTGAGTATGTGTTTTATAATGATTTTACAAAGTTACATTTTCTAACAAAAATAAAAATTTATTTCGTCTTACATAATGGAACATGCTGTATTTTTTACTCATGTAGTATGTGTACGCGCCACCCTCACACTAACATAAATTAAGGCTATATATTTGACGTTGCTGCGTAAACTGACACACACAATATACTCGCATCGTACAGTATAAACTACTTTCATTGACAACTCCCGGTCCCCACATTACATGGCGACCCTGCCAGTGCCAGTGCTGCCTTAGGGCAGTACTGTGCAATTAAATAATAAAAATTAGTTGGGGTTTAAATAAATAATGTGACAATTTTTTTTTTAATATGGACTTAAATAAACAATTGGCGCAAAATAAAATCGTGATGAAGAATTGAAGAAAAAGTGAAGGAACTTCGGAGAAATTTAAAGGAGAAATCAATTTGAAGAAATAGTGAATGAAATCGAAGAAAAACTAAGAAAAAATGGATAATATGCTGGCTGCCGGGCGTAGATGGTGCCAGATGGAGGTTTGGTGATGTGCTGGGCGCTGGGAGAGTTCGAGTCAGATGTTGGTTAATTGCTGGCTGCTGGGAGAGTTCGCGTCAAGGTTCCGGATGCCGCCGGGTGATGAAGCTCGCATTAAGGAGATGAAAGAATTAGCAAGTACTAAATTACAAATTTCTTAAACTTTTACATTATTTTTGAATATATAAAAAAAAAAATACATTTTAACCCTTAAATTGGCACTCATTGAACCCTTGCTTCAAAAATGAGATTAAGNAAGGTAATAAATGACAATTTACATAGTTTTGTAGGTTTTTAGTAGATTAAGTCTCAACATATATTTCCCCATGTTGTGTAAATATTTTTCCTACTAGTTATTCTTTATTAGCTGATCCAAATAACTTTAGAAACTATACTAATTTATTATAATGTATGTAAAAGTGCTTTTTTAAGCCTATTTACAGAAATAAATGAGTTTTAATGAGTTTTTAATTGTAACAGTCAAAACTTAAAAGTGGTTTTGACCAAGGGCGTTAGTCAAAATTACTAGGAAATCATTAAAAATAATTATAAAGTGTAGTATTTGTGTGATTTGTGCATACAAAATAATGACACCTAAGGTACTATAGTAAGATGACTTTTTTTTTCATAATATTTTTAACAAATCTAGCTTTTTCAGTTTTTCAATTTTTANCGGTCACTTCCAGAAAACTCACTTGTTGTTTCATGCAACTGCATCAATAATAATAAAAATAATTTACATACCAATGGGCGTCGGACTCACTTCTGATATGTTAAATTCGTACACATACTCACTCACAAATTGGATATTAAATACAAATAGTCTGAAACCAACTTATTCACCAATACCATAATTTGCCAATTCAAGCCATCAATCATAGGTACACAACACACTGATATTTTAGAAGGCTCTCGGGTCATGGCGTTTAGCTCGCGGCCAACGTTCGAATGCCACAAGGAATATCTTTTTGTTATCCCGTACGACTCCCCGCGTTCCTCAGGTGTAATTTGATAGCCAAATCAGCGTTAATCCTTTCGTTGCTAACAATTTTTATTTCACAAAACTACAAAACTAAGGTAATAAATGACAATTTACATAGTTTTGTAGGTTTTTAGTAGATTAAGTCTCAACATATATTTCCCCATGTTGTGTAAATATTTTTCCTACTAGNTTGTGCATACAAAATAATGACACCTAAGGTACTATAGTAAGATGACTTTTTTTTTCATAATATTTTTAACAAATCTAGCTTTTTCAGTTTTTCAATTTTTATGATGACTATCCTAACTTAATTAGGTAATACGTTATTTTATATCATGTTTTTATTTTCTTAAATCATCTTTTATAATAATTATATCTTATACCTGACAAATACCTAGTTTCTTCAAATATGAGAAATAATAAAAAGCAACATTACTTTACCCGATGTGGGTAGATATCATCATTTTATATGTACAAATCACATAAATGTTACAATCTAAAATAGTTTTATTATATATTTTTGATGATTTTTTAAGTTCTTTCATTTGTTCCAAACGCACATACTTAAATACTATAAGAAACGTCTATAAAATTTACCTTCACAGTTATTTTAATATCCTCACTGTGTAGATTTTTAAAATATTTGTTTAGATAATCTAAGGGCGTAAAGGACAAATTATTTAGACTTGGGTATGAAAATGTAAGGTTGTATAGGACAATAGATATACTACATGTACATTATACGCCCAAAAATTTGTGTTTACTTGTTCTTTACTACCATGGTAACTGTACTAAAAAATCAAATGGTATTTACATCCCAATTTTCACGATGAATTCTGTTTAGCTTATCAAATATGATGGGTCGTAAAGGCACTTTTTTTGGGAATTTCGACAAACTAAATATACAGATCGATAGAGAATTAAATTCTGAGTAAAACTGTATAAATAACTCATTTTCGGTATTTTGTCCTTTACGACCTTTGAGCCCAGAGGTATCGATATGTTTATTAGCTGTTCTTACAACATTCGAGTAATTTTCACCTTTTTGTTAAGTCGTAACGTCGACTCCGGAGTTAGTTGTCGAGAAAGCGGGAAGAGGCATAGCAAATAAACGCATACTGTGGAAACTGATCGAGCTACTGGCGCCAAACATGGCAGGAGAAATCTTTATTCATAACCACGCATTTTATATAATCTTAGACGATAGAAAAGTCAAAATCTTTTAGGTTAATATTGCAACGCTAAATATCAAGCTAACCATTTAATTTTACTAATCCGAATTTGGATCTTTGTTTACGGTTTCATGTAGAATCAAGAGTGTATGATTTAAATTGGTTAAGGCATGCTGATAATTATTTCAAAATTAAATATTGTATCTGTCATTAACAGTAATTAATGCGATAATTAGGTTAGAACTATTTGGTTAGTAAGTGATGTTCTCACTGATCATATTCTTAGTGTAACTTAAACATTACTTTATATTAATAACATTATCAGCATGCCAGTAGTATGTTAACACTTGAATTATAATTGTTCTGTAACCGGTTCCACGGTGCTTCATGATAATTTGTCAATTAATGTATACGGCATTGCACTTGCTTCTAAAATGGAACGTGTAACTATTAATTGGTTGGCGGTGAAATTACATTCAATTAGTAACTATACGATTGATATCGCCCAACTCTTCCGACTGTTTGCTTCTACGTCCTGCGTTGCTGCCAATTGGTGTATCAATGAAATATACACTAGAACTATATTACAAATAGAATTTGACATGGATACTTCGTCGACCGCATTTAGGCACTAGATTCTTCCAAACCCCAACCTGAAATTTTCTACCACTTCAAACTAGCTGGAAGAGTTTCTTCACTAAGTATGTCAAGTGGCAAAGATGTTGATTTTATTGCCCAAGTGCCAACTCGGAGTGCAAGGAAGGACACCAGGGCTTTAACTTTTAATGAAACTGTAAGGATATCTGCCGTATTACCAGTTTTATTGCTGATGATAATTTTATTGTTGTCGAATTGGGTCGCTAAGTAGGTATAGGTTTGCATGCTAATTCTATTTAAAATCTCATTATTAGCCAAATAACTATAGATAAATAAAATAGTAATAAGCTCTCAAAGGTCGGATTAGAAAAGGATGATAATTATTATCACAAATAGGTAAATCTGGATATATCTTGTTTGCATTTGCTTACGTGATCAAGTCAACAGTGTCAAAATATGTTGGTATTTTGATTTATCTATTTAAAAAATCATAATGCAAGTTAGTTGTATTATATCTGTTCTTGATTTAGTTCGTGCCTAACGCCGACCTTTTCAGTTATCACCGCATATATCTACATATGTCCAACCAATCCACACATGCATATAAATTAAAAAATAATCATACATAGCACAATACTACTATCACTATCGTCATCTCAAGACAGGACAAGGTCTTTCTGTTGCTTTATTAGAGCTTGGGTTGCCACTGGTTCGGGCTGGACTTCACTTGCTACAATTTCATTTCTCATGCCACATTTAGGATTCTTTATTTCATTTGAAACAAAGGCGATATTTGCGCGAGAAGGTCCAGTGATAGGATTGTGGGGCAAGTCAGGAACCCACAACTGTATTTTTAGAGCGGTCAGAGTCATTACGTCATGTCGATGACCCTCACTTACCTTTGCCCGATGACAATGTAACCGAATTCCACTTTTATGCTCGTTTGCAACATTCGAAGATCTTGAAATGACAGTCTGGCCAGTTGATATGTACCCGTAAAGATATGGCCATATCCATAAAATTGAGAATTTATAATCCGTTGATCATTTTTGGAAATTTCGTAAGGATTTTCTGTTTATATTTAGTTCTATCGCATTTATGGAATCCACAAACATGATTGCAATATTTATACAATTTAAATCAAATCTCTTTGCAATGATATTATGAAAGACTGGAAGAACAGGTTCGCTAATTTTATGTATCGAAAAATGCAGCCTAATTATTGAAATTAAGAATGCTAATAATTTAAGACGTATTAATTGCTTTAAGACCTGATAAGTAGCCGAAAGCTAATTAATAGCGATAGTTAGTTTTATTAATTCCAGCTGTTTCTGGTTGAGACCTGTTGACAGTACTTAGTACTGTGTTGCTGTCAAAGTTGACATCTGATGCCTTTCAATTAGGTACATTAAATAGCATTGAACCTTAATTGGTCGAGATTCAATGAGAATTGTTCAGACGCAATGATTTGACATCAGTAAGTATTGTTAATGTATGTGAGAGCTTTTTAAATACTACATGCATTATTGAAAATCAACCAGGACCAAAAATATTAAGGTCTTAGAGATCCGGAGAATCAACATTGAGACCCAAAAATTAATCTATAAATCTTAGCTTAAAATTTTAGTCCCTACTCTGCTGAATTTTTTTTTTTAAGTTAATGAAGAAAATGACATTGAGAGTGTATTCTAATCAAAACAGTACCAACTTTTTTTATTTAACTTCGATAATACATAAGGCAGCTCTTAAAATTCTTTATAAATAGGATGCCCTTGCGGCGAATTTTGATGTTGAACACACGTCTGGATATGGATACTCGTAAGGATAAGAGGACTAATAAGGATAAGAGAAAATGTATTCTTAATTTTACTATTATCCATTAATATTTTGATTCATTTGATTGACATGGATCAGTTGTAGCCAGATAACTGATCGCCGTGCTGTAAACAGACACTGTACAGAGCACATCAAGCTAAATGCTGTGGTATCTTAAGTCTTAGTATTAAGTGCTATGTTGCAGCACAAATGTATGGTCTGATCTGCTGTAGACTTTACCACTATCAGTTACTTCAACTTGTAATCTAGCGTCATGACTTTGAAATTTTAATTGAATACAGCTCTTGTATTCGCTAGTGATATGCTTAGATAATGTATGGTCCATTTAATGACATTTTAATCCCTACTGTGACGTAATCGGAATTTGAAGTGGACTTACCACTTACTGTCTATTGTTTTAGTTTTAACTCAAGTTACAATTGCAGGCGATGGATGATTAATTGTTTTGCTACGTAAAATTGCAGCAGAAAGTGTTTTCTTCTTGTTTACTCTACATTGGTGTTAATCAAGCTAATACCCAACTTACTGAATAACAAGTTATTTTTATTGCAAGAGACACAAAATAAACAAACAGAAATGTCAGTCTGCTATCGTTCATTAATATCATTGTATTTTTATACATCTGTCTGTGCTTAAAATAATTGTTCTAGCTGGCAAGATTTATATTATATTCGATTTCGATTTCTTAATCTTAATTCTTAATATTTTATGATCTAACTTTAATTTTTGTTTTATCTTTTTAACCAATTCGTATTTAGTTTAGTATTACGATGCTCTCTCTATCTTCTATAAAGTAAAGTCGTTTAGAGAGGTCTAAATATACTTTACTAACTTCAAGTACTCCCATTAACCCCGTTAAATTAATTACAAGATAATTCGAATGACTATTAGGTACATATAATTATTGTGCATTTAGTACAAAAGTGAGACTAATTCTTATCAGACTCGTAATGAATGAGGAAACTCTGGTATTTTTATTCCTGATAACAAATACATACGTCCTATAATGTACCTTTGATCTACAAATACGGGAGAACCTAAAGTAAAAATACTTACAGTGCAAATTAAATCATGTTATTCGGTTCCGTTTAAACCACCTAATCATTGGAATGAATATCCAGTAAAATTCGGTTCATCATCATCATCATCATTTCAGCCATAGGACGTCCACTGCTGAACACAGGCCTCCCCCAATGCTTTCCACGTTGATCAATTGGTAGCGGCCTGCTTCCAGCGCTGCCCTGCTACCTTTACGATGTCGTCGGTCCACCTTGTAGGTGGACGTCCCACCCATGCCGCGTTTTCAGGTTTGATTTAAATTCGGTTAATCTAAATCATTTACTGAATGTTCAATTAACATTACAGTCAAATCCAAATTTCTGTACCACTTTCTATTTTTCTTCTCTCTAAAGCTAAATACACTGGACCGCAAAGAAAAGTTTTTATGGTATGCATTTTCCATTATGTTTTCTACACTAATATTATAAAGAGGAAAACTTTGTTTGTTTGTTTGGTTGTAATGAATAGGCTCAAAAACTACTAGACTGTTTTAAAAAATTATTTCACCATTCGAAAGCTACATTATCCACGAGTAACATAGGCTACATTTTATTTTGGAAAAAAATATGGAGTCCACGCGGGCGAAGCCGCGGGCGGAAAGCTAGTATTTCATAAAGCTAGATCAGGCACTTATAACGATATTGAAGATTTTCTAACCGACCCTTTTTCTTTGCGGTCCAGTGTATCTTCAAGCTTTTGGATATCAGCATTAAGAACGACAACTTGTGGTTCCTTTACTTTTTTTTATAAATTTTATTCGTTCGAGTTCTCGATTCTTTTACTTTACTGTAGGTACCAAATTATCTCAAATTCGAATTAGAGACTGACATGACGGATGGATCGGCGGAAACATCCGTCCGATCGAGCCACTGGTATCCGTCTTCCATTCATTATGTTCTAAGCCGAACGCAGGCGCAACAGACTTGTGTTTGTACGAGTTCATTCATTCAGTACGATAACACTATTGTGTCGCATAATGCCTAAGCCAACACAGTTTGCTCTGTTCTCACCAATTATACGAAGAAATTTTGACTTTTGTTTACCACGTCATAGTTCATACCACTATAGTTCACATCAATTACTTTTTGGAGATTCACCAAGACGGCTTATCTATCAGTTATTTTCATCTTTCTGGTTCAGTTTGCCTTTTGCTTAGATATTCTGGGTTTGATTAATAAAATTGAAACTCCAGTCTCGAAGTCAATTTGTTGAATTTTGTTTTCCCAGTTTCTTTAGTTGGGGCATTGGAGGCTAGAAAGAATTTGCCTTAAATTATATTTAGTTATCGTTCTTCGGAAGTAACGTTAGGCTTAATTTTGATTGAGCTATACAAGATAGATGCTGGGTCAATGTCTGATATTAAGCCCAGGGATATTAATCCATTTTAAGTTTGAAATGAAATTAAAAAAAATATCCGATAACGGAAGACGTTATCGGAATTCTCGTGAATTAAGGAACAAATAATGCAGTATACTGACGCTATAACAGTAACAGTTGTTGCATTTCCGTTCTTTATTGCCTTTATAATAGCTGATGTGTAGAAACTTTTTATGAAACTCACATGTAACATATTGTAAAATTGTGCGAAGATTACTAATTAAAATTTCTTACAATGTAACATAAATAGTAAAAGAGAAATAGAGTTAAAATGTGATATATTTAAAGTTGTTAACGAAGCTTCCTGCATCCAATTTGTTTATTGTAATGCGGGTGTTCATCGATCGCATTATACGATCGTTTGAACTCAGTGCATGTAACTAATTACATACCAATTCGAAATGTATGTGCACGCAGTTTATCTGCTAACTGCCTAGTATGTCTCTACATGGCAGGAATATATTTAGGTCTACTGAATGGGTCTGACTAAATAGCTCAATGATGATTAGTCATCTTTATTATTAGCTATAAAATGTCACCTCTTTTCACAGTGACATCAAAATCTAACTTTATAGATAAAGCCATGTTCTCTCACTAAAATCTATCACAACTTTAAATTCTTATTGTATTATGAAGTGATGTTGAATGTCTATGACAATTCGAGCTATTAGTAGACTACTAAAGATCCCTGTTCTAGATAGAATACCAAGAAAAGCTAAAGGACATTTCAATAAATTATATTACGCGCAATAAATCCATTGCCGTTCTGCGGTTTGCAATAACTTGATAAGCTGGGTATGGACAACATGAATACAGTGTCAGTGAACTCTGTAATGGTTTTCTAATATCTTTCCTGGAATCATCCGTGCAACGGAGAGGATGCGAACAACTGCATTATGATGAACTTAGGACTTTTTACGTTCACGAAACTGGATTTGCAAAGAGAAAATAAAGCAACAAACTTTAGTAAGTACATAAAGTGGTCAGACCAGAGACATCAGACGACTTAATATTCTCAACAATTTACAAATTTGGCCGCCATCAATCTTCTCCACAATCTTAAATCTGAATGTGTTAATTTGTTATAAACTGTTTCATAATTTATCAGTTCAAAAATATTTTATACTTCCACCGAAGTAGGCGCAGTAGGTAAGAATGCACTCTCCAGCCATACCATTATGTTTCAATTTCACTTTTTCAACTATAATTTAAACGATCGGACGTGCGTTAAATAAATCAATTTCCGTCAAAACGTGTACAACTTTATAAATGCGATAAATATCTTTAAACTTATTCATGAAATTGTCGAGCCAAAAGTTTAATGGCAAACAAATAACACCGCGTTAAATTATAAATCGATCAAGCTATTTTAGTGGAAAACGACATTAAAATTACCGACCACCGAATAAACTTGCCGCAGAACAATTACCCGGCAACATAAATAAAATTACGGACAATTACCCAAAAAAGTATCCAAGAAAAAATGGCCTGAGAGCGGAGTGAAAAACCTTAACTGTCTTATTGAATTCCTTAATTATGTGAGACTCCCAAAAGTGGGGCGTTTATTACATTGATATTTCATACAAAAACCGACGCAGGCATTTTAAAAGGTTACCCTCATGCCGGTAATTTGATAATAACCACCCAAATTTCTTTTAATGGCAACTCTATTTACGTTCCAAGACCAATGATACTGCGTTTCATAAGTTTCACTGGATTGTTGATATCATATACCTACGTGCCTACATTCGTAATGATTTCCGTATTAATGTATCATTTTTGGCGAATGTTACCGAACACACCCGTTTTTTCAGAGAATCGGAATTATCTGCGGTCCCTTTCCATTAATGTTTCGACGAATTTGCTCAGGGATCTCAAAAGTGTAATTTGTGATAAGCAATAAATCGAGTTCACTACAATCAGTCTTCCAGCTAAATCGAATCAGAGTCAGACACCTTTCGATTCCACTGAGAATCTAAAATAATTGTTCTTTTTTGTGTCAGGCTTCATCTGTTTTTTGTTCACGGTCCACTTCTTTAATGCCATTGGGTCTATCGGAATCTTCATCAATTGATGAAGGTTTCAATATATGCACCTGATTGACAATGTCACCAATATAAAAGACTACTTGACGGTCTGTTTTGGCTATACACTCTCTAGCTTGCCCACCAGGCGATAATAAACTACGTATCGTATTTTCATTGTAAGAATCTTTGCCGAAACGATGACTTGGGATTTGTAAATTATAACGAGGGTTAATGATAATATAAACAGTAAAAATATAAGTAAATTAAGAGTTAAATTGCCCATCACCAGTTGCCTATTTATTGTTAATCATGTTATTGTCTTTAAGCTTATTTAACTAACCTTACATAATATTGCCCAAAATCTCTATTGTCTAGCTCTATAAAGATAGAGCTTTTTGAAATGACTTCGATGAAATCATTTATATTAAAAATTCATCCACGTGTCGACAGAAATAGAATAAAATTAAATAATCAATTAATCTTATATCTTACGAGAATATGTCCAGTAGGTACTTACAGTTAATGGTACAGATAATAAACTATAAGTTAATGCGTTAGACAAACTAAAATTAGCTGATCAACTCATAACGACTGTTCCAATTAATTTATCATATCATTTAGTATAATTGCCCGCTGATCTGTCATAGTCAGCTGACATGTTAATAATGATAGAAGTCATGTAGTCGTCATTAATATCATTTCCATAATATGACACCGTTTAGCTTATAAAAGTAGCTATTTCTATGATATGGGCATAATGAGGATTATAAATAGGTAGTAGCTATTAATTCCACTAGTTAAACTTTACCTACTCATTTAACTTGGTTAATTTGTGATTTGCAGCGCTATTAATTTGTTATATTTAGTAGGTCATGATGATGCTAATCATGATTATTTTCATTGGTTTAAAGAAATAATTTAGGATCCAAAATAAGTATTCTGATACTTACGTCATACAGGCTCTGTCCTGAATAAAAAAAAATACAATATCTTGATTGATTCAGGAATAATAAATAGAGAGAGTTATTATTTATAGGTCTGTAATATAATACTATAGCCTAAGGAATATGGCTAAGAAATTATAAAAAAAGTTGTCGACTCCAGCAAAAAGTTCTGCGGCACGGCACGTGCCAATAAATTTGTAAAAAATTTAAATAATTGTTTAACAATCACAGCCGACCAAAAATAACAGAACACCCATTACGTTTGCGGCTTTAGCCTCTTTTTAAGCTATCACCTTTTGTGTAATGTCGACAGTACATCAAGTGAAAACTTATTACACTGCAAAAGTCGTACTTATTTTTTGTATAATAAGAGCTTTTTAGGTGTGATAATGAACTGTTGGTTGGTGTAACGTGTTTGTGAAAGCGTTTATCATAAAAGGTTATTTATCCCATGGATGCGTGAATTGTCACGATTTTATGGTTTAATTGAATCAAAGGAACTCCTTTCGCTGGTAATTTTGGGGGGTTTATTATTGATACGATATTTTACGAGCTTTTCGAAAACAACACATTTTATGACTGACTGTGAGTCTGTGACTCATGATTCACTTTCAGTTTTAGGTAACCGCTTGGTTAATCAAGTTTCAAATTGCAGCCTGAAATAAAGTTAAAAAACTATAGGGAAAACTTTTTATTGCAGTATTAACTAGGTTCTTGAGCTGCAGAACTTTTGTATGCCTTTTACTTTACTTAAAGACTACTTATCTAAATTTTGTACCTATAACAGATTTGTCTGTAAACTACACGCCATTATAAATGCGAAAATTTGCGAGATAGACATTTTTGTCCCTCCATGAAAAAGCATCTGGATAGATCTTGTTGAAATTTAAAAGAACAATACATCTGATTTTTTCAGCTAATTCACAAAGAAAAAGCCACGGGCAGAAAAACATTAAATAAATAAACTCTGACAGAGACATAAACTCAATTCGGGTCTTGTATTCACACTCAGTGTTTTGAGCCCATAATTTTAATAAGGCTCAGAACTTAATTATCTGCATTTTAATATCTTAAAAACCTTATCGACTTCAGGGCGCAATTACCGAATGCCTTTTAATTGGACAATTTTATTTATTCGACGTGATTCGCTTAATTTCGGATATAATCGCGTGTCTCCACGGTGCTCTCGTTACTTCGATAATAAAGTACAAATTGATCGCGTTGGAGTTGACTAATTGAATTTTTATTATTAAGGGCGAATTCGAATTAAGATATTATTGGCAGATGAGAATTAATAAAAATGTTTCTGAATTAATATAATGTGTATAATATAAATAAATAAAAAGCTTGAGCGCGCTCTACTATGATAATAATATGATTAATTGTTACAAGTAGTTATTTGAGATATTTTGATCATAGTCAAGTCAGTTCAAATAAAATGTTCTGACTAACGTTAACATTTGACCCTAGGCACAAATTACATAGGTAGTTACTATCCTAGGTAGCGATATAAGTATCTTCTAGCCGAGATCATGGACCGTCGTAACATATATTTTGATTATTTAATTAATTTACGATCAAAAATCCATATTTAACAATATTTTCTCAGCATTATTTATGTCTGATTTCGAAAAAGTCGTAATTTTCTTAACTTTCGTTAAGCATTTAGTAATCCGACATGTCCACGCAACCTTAAGCGTTGGATAAATCCATATTTAAATCGATAAGCCCCGACATCGGATAGAGGGTGTATCGATATTGACTGGTTTAATCGGCTTACTCGAGAGATCGAGACATGGCCAGCTGTCCAATTGGGCGAGTCCAATCGCCGTCACAGATTGAGCTCCATCTAAAACTGATCGGCCAGCTGTTAATTCAATAATCTTAGACAGACTAGCTAAGCTAATGTTTGCTACCCCCTTGAAATTCATAGTTTAATCCCCAAATTCTCATCAGAAGGGAAGTTCTTCAGAAATTATTCACTATTCCTATGTTGAAATAATAGAACCTTGAAACGACAGATTTTATTAAACTCCCAAGTCTTGGGTTGAGTTGCACCACCTATATCCGAAGTTTTTTGTACCTATAGTTTGACAGACTTGACGTTTGTTATAGTTAAAATAAGATGGCGCAACTCAGTCTTAGCTCTACCAAAACGAACGAAAAGCTTTTGGTCCGCGTTTCTGGCCTCTTTCAACTATTTATCAGTTTGAATAGAACTATCTGATCTGATCTCATTGGACTGTTGCCTTGTCCAGTCAAGCTGTCAAGCGAGCAATCTACATGCACCTGGCACGTTAGATGCAAATAAATCTCCATGTATCGCAACTATCCGTCAAGGGAACGGGCAAGTTATACCTTCATAATCGATATTGACTGAAATCGGGTAGGCACCTACCTACCTCCTGGTTCTGCCCCCCTAGACAAGTTGCACTTTTTGATTGAATCGAAAATCGAATCCGTCATAACTCCATACAAATAAGGCCTTTCGACCATTTTTCGACTGGTTTGCGATTTTATTAAGCACTTTGCCTAAACCCCAATGTGACGTGTGACGTGTAATATTTTATAAGTTGCTCACAGCTTTGTAGGATTTTGAACTGTCGCAGGAAGTCTGTCGCAGAACTTTCGCAGTCATAAACACTGTGGTAAGCTTTTAGCTATTCTGAGAGTCTGAGACACACTATAATTTCTCTCACCGGATGCATAAATATGAATTTTCCTAACATAGAAAAGGGAAATGAGGGGTACGCAAATGGGACATAATAACAGTCGTAAAATAAGAACTTTATTTCATACTTTCATTCTTTTTTATTGTGAACCAGTTAAATCTTAAATAGCTATCACACAGTAGGTATCGTTTGAGAAACTTCCAAACATGTGCCGTGTGACAACGTGCTTTATTATTGTCATGTGAGTGGTCGGGTCTATTTTTAGATCACTCAACAAGGCGCACTGTGAACTGTACAACAACAATAAAATACAACCACGCAATCAATTTGACCCATTCAACTACTGTTAAACGCATGTATTTGACGACTAACTTGCACTGCTTCTAACTGCTTACTATTAAATACTATTAATATTAATGTCTGCTTTTATCAATAGATAGTACCTAGATAAATGATTTTATCATTTTGAAACCACGAAAGTTATTAAACAGAAAAGCATCGCTATAGATCGCCATCTACCGACGAGTAGCAGAACTAAATATAAAAGCATGCTTTTGATGAGCGTTGTGATAGTTTTACAACACATTATGTAGATGGCGCTTATTTAGTTTACATATTTATTTTTCCTGTTGTTTTATAATTTTGTTTTGATTTTCTTGTATTTTTTTCTATTCTATTAAAACAATTATCATGAGTAATAGAAATATTTGTGATTAATTTTTTGGTTTAATCAGTGTGTGAGGTAGGCAGGTAGGTACCTATCTATCTATATTAAACCAGACATAAATAATTTTATTAATGAACACTTACATTTTATTTCTCAAATTAATGTGGTCTGACTATTTATTTACCCACTGAACCAACCATTAATCTTTCATAGCAAAGTCAGTGCCAAGTCAAGGCAATAATATCGTTATTATCCGCTAGATTTTATGGCGTTGTTTTCAAGGATAAAAATATAATTATGAGGTTGATATTGCTAAAATTAGTCTCCAGAGGCTTGAAGTAGTTTATTACAGGTTAATCGCAATAAATTTTAATGGCGCCAACACATTAGTGGTCATTTATATGCACACATCACAGATTAAGTTATAATATATCAACAAGACGTAATAATAACGTAGTAGGAATAGGAATAATAAAATTGTAAATTTATCATTATATAATTTAATTTATAACAGTAAACAACAGTGAAATTACCAACAGTTAAAAGTGGGTCATATTTATTTTTCTAAAATTTTCTTTTTTTTTTCTTCGCCTCATCTTAAAACTATCGTGTTATATTAATTACTAGCGGCCGCCCGCGACTTCGTACGCGTGGATCACGTTTTACCCCCTTCATCTATCTTACGCGGTTTAGATTTTTTCATACGAATATTTTTTCCCGCTAACTCCCGTTCCCGTGGGAATTTTGAAATATCCTGTTGTAACTAAGCTTTAAATTTACTAAGGTACCTGCATGCCAAATTTCAAGCGTCTAACTTAAGCGGTTTAGAATTTTCATACAAAAGGATTTTCCAGCTAATTCCCGTGCCCGTGTGAATTTCGGGAATTCCTTGTTGTAACTAAGCTTTAAGTTTACTAAGGTACCTACATGCCAAATTTCAAGCATCTAACTTAAGCGGTTTAGATTTTTCATGCAAAAAGATTTTCCCGCTAATTCCCGTTCCCGTGAGAATTTCGGGAATCCCTTGTTGTAACTAAGCTTTAAGTTTACTAAGGTACCTACGTGCCAAATTTCAAGCGTCTACCTTAAGCGGTTTAGATTTTTCATACAAAACGATTTTCCCGCTAATTCCCATTCCCGTGGGAATTCCTAAGTATCCTATAACCTGCCCAGGAGTATGAAGAATAATTGTACCAAGTTCCGTTTAAATCCGTCGAGTAGTTTTTGTTTCTATAAGGAACATACAGACAGACAGACAGACAGACAGACAGACAAAAATTTTACTGATTGCATTTTTGGTATCAGTATCGATCACTTATCACCCCCTGATAGTTATTTTGAAAATATATTTAATGTACAGAATTGACCTCTCTACAGATTTATTATAAGTATACATAGATAGATTTGGGTAGTTTATATTACTGTAAAGAATTGATATCAAATTCAGTAAAATTTCAAGCCTAAACTAAAACTTCGCTAAAGACACGCGTGCAGGCGCCTGCGCAAGTTTTAGCTTCGGCCGTAAGACCTATAAAGTTATTAATAAAAACCAACTGCATTTTAGCTTATTATTATATCCAGACATATGTATCATTTCATACTTACAACCTATTTTTTGAAGATTTCTGCATTATTAGCACTACTCGCTGAGTCAAAGAATAACCTCACCATATGAGGAATAAAGTCAAGGTAAATGCTTTTTATTATTACTATAATTCCTGAGAAATTTGGCAGCGGTAACCGCAGAAGGCCCTGTAGAATAAATCATGAAGTCCTATAAAAAGTACTTCTGTGTACTTAAATGAGGACGATGCCCAGTATCCTTGCAGAATATCCAACGAACGTATAGTTGTTAGAAAGTTGCAAACTTTGCAATGCAAAGTCCTTGATCTGTAATTAGTAAGTTGAGAGCAGTGTAAAATATCATAAAGTACCTACCTATGTCCTGTGATAAACCCTTGCCATAAAAAAACAGTCAGACTTATTATCACTGAAATAACATCCACTACAGGCTAAAGGTGGCTTGATTTGTACTTGGACGTGTACCTACCAGTAGCGGCGTAAGGGGGGGTCGGTGGGGGCGGTCCGCCCCGGGTGCCAGCATCAGGGGGTGACACAAGTCGCGCAGATTGGTACTCACTGGCGCATGTGCATGGCACGTCTGCGGTCTATATCATGATTGGGGGGGGGGGGGTGTCATGATAGGGGGGGGGGAGGGGGGTGCGATTGTCTTTCAATCTTCGAATCGGTAGGTAAAACCCCAAAATCCTGGGGGGTACCAGGGGGTGCCTTAGGACTTATGACGGGGGGGAGGGGGGTGATCGCCCCGGGTGCCAACCCATGCTACGCCGCCACTGTCTCCAATCTCTAGTGAACTTAAAATAAGGAGTGTTCTATCTTCGTAGTTCACCAGTATAGTTCGTGTGTCCAACCAGTTTGGTCAGCATGGAGAGTGTAGCCCAAATCCTCCAAATGGAGGCAAATGCCTCTGTTAAATTAGAGAAGGTCTTGCTCCCGCAGTGAAGACTATAATCTGATGATGATGATGAAGCACTACTCTGATAGGACATAGTTTTTGGGCTCATTTTGTTATGGACTATTTTGTAGAACCGTCTTAAGACCTTAAAAATCCTACAAAAATTAAACGAAACATTGAAAGCTATTCTGTAATCTTCTATTCTAAAATAAAACCTACCTATTTACCTTTCTGTCAGTCTTTTTTCTTTTTTACAAGTTTTTGTTTCTAAGTTCATAACAAGTGGTAAAGATCATGTGACTTCCGAAAAATGTAATAGGTGTTGTTACTAAGACTTGTCTGTCTGCATACTGCTTAAAGATGACTGCTGTGTTTTAAGTTTATTTATCTTAGTTGATGTGCAGTATAGTTTTACGAAAATACTGTGACTGCTACGCCTCAGCAATTGAATAATAGGCCCCATAGTAGAACCCTTGTTAAATAATAGGCTGTTAAAAATAACTCCATGTCAATTTCATGTGACAAATGACATACATTTGTGCAGCTAATTATAGAATTACGAAACAACACCCGAAGCGAAACAACTGTTTTAAATGAATTCATCAAAGCAATCAAGTCAAATGGTATACCATTATAGGAGGAGTGCTTGCCTCTTGCCTCCATTGCGGCTAGAGCTCACGCTGAGATGGGCTAGTCAGCGCGCGCCGTCCAAACCTATATGACGCATTAAAAAACGCGCTCGCGAAATTTTAAACATCGGATCTGTCAGTGCTTTTAGTTTTAAAAACAGATCGGTGCATTGTGGTGAATTTCCGGCCAGTGTTCAGAATTTTTTCGTCTGGTTTTACTTTATTATTCGCCTTATTTTTGCTAAATATTCTTTTGTTTTTATGTGCAGATGTTTTTTTATGACCTGCAAGGTCTTGATAGAAATGTAATAACATGTGTTTGAGAAAAAAATATGCAAACACAAATATTTAAAACTTTTATAACTTGAATTAATTAAAAAGTTTCATTAATCAACAATTACGCCGGCAGCCGGTGTTAATTTTAAGAACCGGTCATGGTCACAGAGCAAAATAACAAGCTCGGGTCAAGTATTCTTTTTCTTCGACGTCCAAAGCTAATTTAGGAACTTTTTATATTATTCCCAGCGTCATTTAATATTAGATTCCGAATCCAAGTCACGTTTTGCTTGTTACTTTAACGACATAACTTTGGTATAAGATCTGATAAGATGCTGTTACCTCCATCATTGTGTTCTGGAGTTTCCTTATCTTGTCAATTATCGATGATTTTGCAACAGTCGTTTACAGTTTCATAACTCTGAAGTCAAATATTTACCTGTCTGTCTTTGAACAATTCATCACGACTAACTTCATAGAAGTTGAAAATATTTTGCTTCACGATTCTTTAAACTAGTTATTATTAGAATCTTTCTTTTTCTGACGTATCTTACGGATGTAAGAATAACCAGGTGGTTTATAATATCTTACAGTCATGTTGTCTAATTCTGCATAAAGTTTCTGTTACCTATAGCTTCTTTGGCATGATTTATGACGGATCAATATTAAATCATTTTGAATACTAAACTTGCCCCAACAGTAGGATAATTCCGTGAAGTTCTCGTTTCCATTATCACGGTTACCTTCATCCGTTCGTGCATGCATTGAATAATCTACGTGACCAGCCGATGTACTGGCATCGAGTCTGTTCACTGCATTTATTCGTAGTACTTCACTTACTTCAGTTACGCATCACTGACTGCTGATAGTGTCAACAAATTAACCTTCAGTAGCTTCCGTACCTCCTTTTTGTCAGAAACTGACTTGCCTTTTGACAACTGAATTGGGTCAAATTTATAAGCAGGCACTTCGTGATTTGTAGAGTCACGACGGCATTATGAATATCGTTTGTTGATTTTTTAATAACATCTCGATTCAATAGTAGATTCTACTGCTTCTGTTATTGTTAAAAATATGTCATAACTACCTATGATTTTAGAATCGTTATTATCCTGGTCCAATCGTGTTGTCCGATTTAAGGTTCTTTTTAAATATTTCTTCAAACTGGAATACCTACTAGAAAATAATAGCAATGACAAAGTCTGTTAATTATTCATGATTTTCCATTCCATTTCATACAAAAATACATATTTTGCTTGATTGTTTATAATGCTAATTTATGTGCACCAAACACCTACTCGTCTCCTCGAGTTTGATTATTTTGTTGTTTTACGTAGAAAATCTGGGAATTTATGTTTTAACAGTTGCCTGCTAAATATTTTGTTTTTAGGCGTAAGAGGTCTAATACCATTCAAAATTTAGTTTATTTATGTTATTAGTATTACAATTAAAATTATAGTTTTTCTTTTTATTAATTTTGTGTCTTTACCTGTGTTCAAAAATGAGCAATCATCATCATGTCTCAAAATTTTTAAAAAACTATATGCAAATGCAAATACTCTTTATTTTTAAGTTACAGATAATTGTATTGTCATTTATTATCATGCAGGCCCATGTTTTATTACCACAATTGTCTGAAACAATATTCATGGAAAAACAATACTTTAAAAGAAAATGTCGTCCGTAATTTATGTAAGAACTTTAAAAACAGCGTATCTGTTTCTCTTTCACGCAGTCTGTCACAATAGCTGCCATGGATATTTCCGGTTGATTTGCATTGAATGTGTTGGTGCTATAATGACTGTCTTAAGAGTCAGTCCTTTAGAAGAACAAACAATGAACGGTGATCGTATTGATTCTAAATATAGTTTTGTGCTTGCTTCAGGCGAAGAAATTGTAATGTCTCTTAAAGCTCTTAAGTAGCAATTAATCCATTAGGCCTAATTCCTTTACAAGACGAAAGATGATACGATACGATGAAACCATGTATTCTTAAAAAACTGATTGAACACCTACCGGTCACAAAAGGTTTTATTTCTACCTCTGAAATACCTGTATATCCAAGATCTAGTTTGGCTGCCATTTGCCAAGCAAATTCAACCATGACACAATACACACAAGCTTAAAAAGCTTGTAAAAATACAAAGTATCCATGTCATGGAATAAATAATGACTTTATAAACGTTTTAGCAGATTTGTTATTTGTATTCATTATTCTTTTCCCTGAAAAATCGGTTACAAATGAAAGCTTTCAAAGTTTCCGCTCTGAACTTTTTCACTCAAAGCTTATTTATTCATTTCACTGGTCTGTTAGCTGTCGTCAATGTCAGTGAAAGGACAGAAATAGCAGCATTTCAAAAGAAATTTTTCAACATTAACCTGCTCACTTTTTTCCTCTTTTTTTACCATCGCCCACGAACGTAACTTGACTTCGATTTCTCGATTCATGTCAAGGTTGAAGTTAAAATAACGCGGAAGATCTTCGAGGACGGTTGCATTTTCGATCCTTTTTATTTCTGTAGTTTAGATAAAGGCTGAAAGTTAGACAGTAAGGTGAGAACTCGTTTCGAGTATGCTAATGTTAGCGATACCACCAATTTTGGTATCGAATCAAGTTGTGTGCAAACTTAAAAGTATCGAGAATCGTTTATTGCAATATTGTAGGTAATAATTATTTTGATATCTTTAATTTTTTCGATATCATCATTATTTTCCATTTTAAAGTTTATAGCACCAATTCTCTCTACTTGTATATTTCATACAGTATGTTTATTTATGTAAGAATTTATAAAAGGTGCCATCAAAAAAAAATGGTACAACATGTGCCATCAAAAAAATTGCACTTGATTTGATACATTTCTCTGTTGGCATCGCCTGTATATTTGGATTTCCTTGAGAAAACCTTTGCTGATGCCAGTCTAGGCACCTCATAACGATAATATTTATCTTTTGCTTTTAAATAGGAAGAATCTCTACGTCTGTTGTTTTCTTTGGAACACTTCACCAAAGTAAATGACTGATGATGATGGGCTATTTATAGTTTACTATACACGTGCTTCTATTTTATGTTAATGAACAGAAGTATCTTCCTTTAATCATTTATAATAGTTCCCACCATATTTTAAACATTATTGTCTTAAGGTCCAAAAACAAAGAAAAATTTGAATGGGTTAAAATTTTGGATTATGGTAATTGAATTCATTAAATATTGTATTGTCTTACACGTAACTTTTCTTATATCCTTTTTGGCTTCACATCACAAAACGCCGACAAATCTGAAATTTTGCAAAATACCTACACAATATCAGATGACATTTTCCTTAATGGTTTTGGCCATAACGCTACTGTCATGATAACGTCAGTATCGTCACCCCATAAACAGTCTGTCAGCTTTGGCTGAAAAGGCTTAGCGGATGACGTCAGAGCCCCGGTAATGTAAGATTATCCGTGTTTTAGATAACATTAGAAATAGTTTTGTACGTAATTTGTACCACGTGCCACATCATGGCGATTATGAATCGATAAATATTTCAGTCATCAAAAACTTAGCTACTGTAATGGTTAATAAACACGTGGAGTTATTTGACGTAAATACGATCATAATTTTACTATTTGGACAACATTGTCAAGTTCCATACAATATGGTAGAAAACATTCTGGCCTGGATCGTGGAACGGAATAACAAATTACAAGATAAATGATGTTTGTATTTGAATCCATGCAAAATACTATTAAAATTATTAACAAGATAAGAATCGAATGAAATAGTTGATTGATCAATAGAACTTCATAATAAATGGACGTCTTCATTAACTTTACATCAACTAAACAAACTTTTATTGTCAATACGTCAGACTTGACACGATATATATTTAGTAGCATTTATTTATTCTATTATAAATGCTGATTACATGCCATTCTACTCGTACTATTACACATGTTAAGTGTAGTTAAATCATTACTCATAAATTAACTAGTCACACATTTTCTATCATTAATTTCAAACGCCCAACGAGAATTGATAATTTATCATTTTAAACCATTACTTTTGATCATAGTTACTTGATAGCAAATGATAGAAGGTGGTTGGATGATAAATTGAAAAATGTCTTCTTTAGGGAGTTGTTACTAGTTTCTAGCATAGTTTATTACAACGAGAGATTTAATTAAGCTTATGCTAGCGAGCTCAGTTCGATGTAAGTTATTCCAAAAGTTTGTATTTCGTAGAGCCATCTATATTTTAGTCAGCTTATTAATTCAAAGCCTAGCATGGACCTAGTAAACATACTGAAACTCTAAATACTTAGAAAATTGTAAAAGTGATTAAGGAATCTATGGTGTGACTTACTATTTTATTTCGGAGGCACGATAAAATTTTCAGTGATGACGATAATAATAAAAATGATCCTTGGAAAAATAGTTTTAATATTGCAGAAAGGGCTTCGTTATTCCCACGACTAATAAAACAAATGAAGGATCAACAGTTTCTAACGTCTTCATTATCAAAGCACCAGATTGTCACTATGATGAATTGACTGCAACTAATAATGTGGCTGCAAAAATGCCCGTAAGATTAGGCTTAATGTTGCAGAACGGGGCCCGGGCTCGCGTCCAAAATCGAAGAGATTCGGGTCTAGGTCGGGATCGAGATCGTGGCAAATATGCTAATCGTCACGATTTTACGTCAAATTCTGTAATACAATACCTACATTAGTTTCCACTTTCATCTTTTCTTCTTCATTAAAGTAACTATCTTCTGATGAGGACAGAGTTGGTCCTAAAGAAGGGGATGTTTATTTACCTATATGGGATTTTTATTCGGCCTTGTGTGTGAATTATATTTCTTTTCAGACCTACTAATCATATTATACTATAGATATCTTAGTCGTGGTGATAAATTGGAAGTGAACGGCTAAACCTTAACTTTATGAGGCATCGTATCAATCGATAAAGATTGAAGGATACTTTTAGAACGTTTGAAGGCGCATTTTAGTATTAATATCAACGTGTCAACACTCACCACACGATACGCATTCCACGTGTTACATTTATCTTACTGACCTTACGCTAGTCTTAGAAAGGCACCATACATAGTTGAACGACCTTTACAAATTTTTCACCCACGCCTTCTTAAATAGGTGTTCCATTATTGTAGCACAGACAGTCAAAGGAGTCGTATTTAAGTGCTAATTAAAGAACAGACTATATTGCTAATGTCAAGATCACGATGATATCGTTACAGTCCCATTCGTGGTCACACGTCCTGGCTACGAACGGATATAATTATTGTGACGTATACAAGTTGGAGTATCAATATAGAAAATGTGGAAAGAATAGCTAAAAAAGTAACATCATTGCTGCAGCTTTCAAATAAAATGTAATTTGATAACTAACCCTATTTTGATATCATAACAATAAACCTTGAGATATTATTCGTTAACTGTTTTTGCGAAGCTCAAGCAAAAGTAGGTAATTGGATCGACTGGATGGTCCACCATCGTATCTTTTTCCGAATGGATTGTTTATTACAAAACCCTTACAACTTTACTGACATTGGTTGGTCTACATTACATCACATTGCAAGGACTACCATGACGTTATTGTAACAAGTGTAAATGTTATGATGTCGCATGACCACTGGTTGTGCTTAGTTCCTTATTAAAAAGCAATAATTTAACACGGCAATAAAATCGCAAATCTTAATTACAGTTTGCCGTTCCAATTTATTTAATGTCCAAGTTATCCCTGCAGATGACAAAAATAATTCTCAGATAAAATTTTGCAACGACAAGTCCTTGCTTGCGGCTAATTTGACATCGTAAAAGTCAGTTTGCAACAAATCCAGTTCGGTTTAGTTTAATAAACGGCATTAATCATTTCCAATGGAGCCAATTAACCACATATTCATGATGGTCAGTGCACGCCTACTTTTAATGCTTAATATCGAGTTTCATATTCACGTGTTAAAGAATCTCGCGAATATTCTAAGCAGGAATTTCGCAAGATGTAAATACCTACTTGTAATTTGGAAACATTACGTTCAAGACAAAAACCTTGATTGATCAAGGTAATATTTGATATAGATATAATATTCATTCTACCACCATTTAATTCATAGATATGACTAAGCATTCGATCGACTAACCCAACGTAATCAACACCCTACATGGGACAATAGCCAATTTTCTCTATTATGAATTCTGAACACGGCTCGGTCTTTCACCAAGAAGAAGTACTAATTCTATAATAAGATCCTGTGAAATTGTGCGTCAAGTGTCTACAATAATATTTTATCTTTTATCATCGATAGAGTGCGATAAGGAAAGACATTAATTATTGACCATTAGTGTTTTACTACATTTCGACTGAACGTCATGTGTTTGGTGCGAAGTCATCACCGGCTGCCGGTGTTCGAGTGATGATCTAAAATTAGAAGTGACATTATGAGACAATAGTCAAACATGGCTCAGCCGAAACACTGTAAAATGGATCACAATTTCCAACTGGAAAAAAAGTATTTAGAACTAAAGAGACTGGTGATGGAGAAAACAGAGGAATTAAGGAGACGGGACAAAATCATAGCGGTGCTTGAAAACGAGATAGACGAAAAAGATGCCACAATAAGATATCTCAGAAATGAAATAGACAAATTCAGACAAGTCGTGAAACCTTTGACGAAGCAGCTCATTGTAAATCATAGAAATGGGCTAGACGAAGAAGAATGCTTCGCAATGAAGGCGCCTGGTATTGAGAACACTAGAATTTTACCCCTTGGTGAACCGAGGCTGAAGAGAACAGCTATATCAGCTGAACCTCTTTCATCACTCTCACAGGACCATGAAATGAAACTTGTGAAGATACCTAAAAAGCAGAAGTAAGTATTAACCATTAAGTTAGGGTGATTATGGGTAATTTGCCTTTTAATTGGATGATACACTACATAATTAATAAAACATTTATTGTTAAAGTTTCAGAGAAGTAAGCGTTGAGAATTTTTCCAAATACAATTTTCACAATGGCTGGCTGGTTTTCGTTGTTGACATACTTTTGCTATATACTTTATACATACGTAGGTAGGGCCCATTTGGCGACACACGCATGGAATATAAATCAAGTAATAAATTCTTTGAACCTACCATTGTGTCCTTCCTTGCCATGTAAGTACAATTGCAAACATGATCCTCCCTTTCGATGTAAGACAAAGATTTACAATAGTACGATACTTAGACGGTAGAGGATTGTTTGTTATTGAAAAAGTCATGGTGAATTTGTCTGATTCTAGCTATGATGATACACTAGTTCATTGAACGCATAAACTATTCTTAGATTGAGACTTTCATTCCCAATATTTTTAGTATTCTCAAAGGACTGTTGTCTGACAGTAAAGGAATTAGCGAAGATACTGCACTATAGGTAGCTTTGATTAAAACCACTTGGAGAATATACAATCAAAGGCAGATAACCATAGCTGGTATTATATTGTAAATCACGACTAAAAGGGCAACATCAGACGCTTAGTGGTTCTTCCTCAGTTACATGTGTGGTAAATCAATTGATGACATGCTTTGTTGACAACATTGCATGCTTGTACAGTCTATCTATCATTGTGCGTATTGTAACGTCACAAATCAATCAATGCACGATTGAATTTCTTCTTACTACCCGTAATGGCAGTCCGAGGTCGACTTGTGTTAGCTGGTGTGCCTTCGAGCGACACATTTGGTATAATTACGTTCGAACTTTACGAGTGTGCATGTCCTCGCCACCGGCTGTGTCACGAAGTCCCAGTATGTCATCGTTGTCACGAAAGAGCTGACGTTACTTGGCGTCTATGGCATTGTTTGTACTATTAATCTTCCTGTATTGGCTGAGTTTGACAGTTTCAACTTCGTTGTAATAAAACAAAGTTACGGAACAACAACTGACTCTAACGTTAGAATATTTATTAAGATTTACAGTTCTTGCACTTTAATATTGGTCGCATATTCTCTATCAAATTAATGAGATCCTTTGGATTCAAGAAAAACAAACACTGTCTACACACTATGTCAAAAATTTCACACATGGACATTGTGTTCCTTATGAAACTTTGCATTTAATTATGGTTAATTTTGCATTTTTAAAACTGGGTGATAGTATTGTATATTTTTCGTAACCCATTTTGCTACAGACATAAAAAAGTTGTGTATTAATCACACAGTTTACTGAGTACTTAGGGCATGCAAACAAATTGCTATCACATGCCATATTAGGTTCCATATTATCCTGCCAGGAACCGGTTCTAATTAATCTTAGTAGAATTAGTTAATTCTAGTCTAATCGAGCATGTAGATCATAGTTATTATAATACAGCACTTACGCGATTAAACTAATCACATTGAGATTAAATATTTCATCGTGGAATTAGTTTTTGTCTATAATAGTAACACACACTGACCCGCAAAGAAAAAGGGTCGGTTAGGAAATCTATACTAATATTATAAATGCGAAAGTAACTCTGGTAACTCTGTCTTGTTTACACGCCTAAACCACTGAACCGATTTTGATGGAATTGGCATAGAGATAGTTGGAGTCCCGGGAAAGGACATAGGATAGTTTTTATCCCGGTTTTTGAAACAGGGACGCCCGCGATAAAGTTTTTCTGTGACAGACAAAATTCCACGCGGGCGAAGCCGCGGGCGGAAAGTTAGTCTTCAATATATTCAAAAGTACCTATAAACCTAGCCTTATAAAATGAGACCTAAATTAATTCAAGCTTTTTATCCCAACTAATATTATAAATGCGAAAGTAACTCTGTCTGTCTGTCTGTCTGTCTGTCTGTCTGTCTGTCTGTTACGCTTTCCCGCTTAAACCTCGCAACCGATTTTGATAAAATTTGGCATAGAGATAGTTTGAGTCCCGGGAAAGAACATAGGATAGTTTTTATCCCGGTTTTTGAAACAGGGACGCGCGCGATAAAGTTTTTCTGTGACAGACAAAACTCCACGCGGGCGAAGCCGCGGGCGGAAAGCTAGTTTTTAATAAAATTTAATAAAATAACAGTTTTTCCTGCATGTTATGTTTTATAATAGCTAGAAGATTTTCTAACCGGTTTTGCAGTCCAGTGTATTTAAAAAAGACGTCAGATGATGGTCTATTTACAATATATTAATTGTTGAAAATGTGCATACGCATAACTGAGGTAATCACAATAATTTACATCCGCAATTGAGATATTTTTAGCACTCATAAAAATTATGATGTTTATAACAATTATTTTATCGGCCAATAACTCTAATCCGGAACTTGGGTTTTCTTTCATTTTAACGATTTTATTATTATACAATACCAATCATTTAATAAACACGTAAACGATACGGATACGTGACTGATTCATTCATATGAACGTTAAAACTAACTTATTTATCTCGCCATGCAGTTAAAAATACTTAATTACGATTGCGGTCAAATACCTGCCTTGTTTTGTATTAAAAAAATCTGTCATGACGTATAGACTACAATAAATACTTTTTGGTGAAAATCGATGGTGGGTCTATGGTTGATGCAGAGATATAATCTGTGCACTGCGCGGAATGGCGCCAGCGGGTGTGTGAACCCTTTAATGAATTTTGAGTGTCTTATTTCAAATACATTACCTGAACCTGTAGGTACAAAGTCAATTAAGTACTTATTAGCTAGGTAAATTACTAACTCAAGGAGAAAATTTTAGTTTTTAAGTAATTTTAAGTTAATGTATTATTATAAAATTATTGTTTATTGAATAAAGTAGGTACGTATCTAAGGAGAAAAACTATTTAATAAGAAGGTACCTACTAAGGTAAATAAATTAACCTTTTACCTACTAAGACTTGTACTGCTTGTACCCAGTATTGTTCCAATGGCCTTCTTTGTCAGGGCGCGTAATAATACCTAATAACATTGTGTTTTATGGCCAATTTACTGTAATCCAAACACGATTCCATTACAGTTGATTAAACTCCATAACTTAGCCGAGATTGTAAATAACTCCATAATGTCTACAAGAATATCTTCGCAATTAATAGTCTGCAACAGTTTGAAATTGTAGGAGAAAATATTTTAGTTTTATGTTATTTTATGAGGCTAATGCCCGTTTTCACCATCAATCCCTAAATTTTAAGAGACCCCTTTGAAATCAAAATTCCTGTTATATGTTACCATAGGGGTCACTTAAAAATTAGGAATTGATTGTGAAAACGGGCATAAACAAGCTACAAAAACCGAGATTGTTTGTCAGGAAGAAAACACCGAAAATATATTTTTACAGGCTATAAATTATAACATACCTACTAGAAAACTATGTTATTATGATGGTATTTTGCAAGATGAAGTTAGGATGAAAAACGTAGGTTTACTTTGCAGAATTTGGTGCCTATTAATGTTCATTTAATCGTTTCGTTTAAATTTTAATGTGTCCATTTTACAAACTCGGGAGTCCCGATATTGACCCTTAAATTAATAAAACTTTGTTAGGAAATTTACTAATAAACGTTTTTTTTAATTTCAGGTCTCGGGAACTTATAAAGAGCGCAATCTTAGACAACGACTTCATGAAGAATCTTGAGATGACACAAATCCGCGAGATCGTGGACTGCATGTACCCCGTGGAATATGCGATGGGCAGCCTCATCATCAAAGAGGGAGACGTCGGTAGCATCGTGTATGTCATGGAAGGTATGTGCTATTTTAATAATATTTTTTACTATCTTAAAAACAACTTGAATTAATTATGTTACCGCCATCTGTTAGAGAGTAGAATAAGAAGTTTTAATTTTGACAACTTTTTAGCGCCATCTGCTAGCGAGTAGAAAAAATATGTTGCTAAATTATTGTAGTTCAAAAAGCACTCAACAGATGGCAGTAAAAAAGTTGTTAGTATTTGTCACAAGATAGCGCTGCTCAGATTTTAGTCACGACATCTATCGGGCAGTGGTACAACTAAATAGTGCAGTAAAATCTCGCTAGGTGACGCTACTATCCAATTACAAGCGTCTTCTTGAAGAAATTTTTTTAGGAATTATAATTTTCGTATTTTAATATTAGTGTCGTGTATGTTATAATAATGTTTTTATGTATGGGTTCAAAACATTTATTATATTATAAGTAAGTTTTTTTTTGTACTTGCCTATAGTCACTATGATACCCATTAGTAGGTATTTACCACAGTATTTACTGTTGCACTTGACGTCTCTAGCCTCTTAAAGTCATACATCATTTATTCATGCAAACATGATCACCGGCAAGAGACATCTAACATGTTCTTGAAACACTTTCCCATCTAAGATGACCATACGTTTTCACCTTTAGAGAAAGGTACTTACCTACTACCTACTCTATCTTAAATGCTTTCAGCTAATTTATGTAGTAAGTAAACATAAGTAGTTATCTTTTCTTTTTTCCGTTAACGCGCAAGTTTAGGTTCGATTCCGACTGAGTCGAGTCAATAAGGGCAGAATTTAGATACTTACCTACTTGCTTGTCGTTCGTTCGTTTCAGCCAAATGACGTCCACTGCTGGACAAAGGCTTCCCCCAAGGATTTCCATAACTTAGTACCTACTTGCTTGTTACCAATTTATACGGCCAAAAATAAATAAATAATAATAAGATTTCCACATATTTTCACAATATACCTAATGATGAAGATAAAAATAATGAACAAAAGATACTGGTCAAATAGCGGACGCACCGTTTTGAAAATGCGGAATCCAAAAAAATATTTCTAGTCCATTGGTTTCACAGCTATGTTATTGTATGGCACTGCATGGTTACGGTAATCCTTACACGTTAGTGTATTGTGCCTTTATTTGACCATATCGATTGGTCTGCATGGGTGTCGAACCGGAACCCCCGGAATTCCGCGCCTACATTATTCAAAGTGGATGTAAATGTGCTACAATAATTGTAATTACTTACATCCATACTAAATAATGTGAACGCAATTCTGTCTGTCAGAAATTTTGACTTTGATTTTGAGTGGTTTGACCATTGTTTATGAGTTTCGAAAAGAAAATCATTATAATCGTGAATATTCTCTAAGTTGCCAATAAAATTGTTATCCCATGGTTTCGCATGTTAGTGTTAGGTAATTAGTTTGACAATAAATTAAAATACAGCTAGTAGGAAAAATGCGTTTAGTGTAAAGTACAAAATTAGAAATCAATCACGAATCCGTTCTATCACAAAACAGAAATTCTATTTTGTGGTTATACCTATGTGACAGAAAAGTTATAAATTAAGTATGTCTTTAAACATTCACTAGCGGCCGCCCGCGACTTCGCACGCATGAATCCCGTTTTACCCCCTTAGGGGTTGAATTTTGCAAAATCACGTCTTAGTGAGCACCGACGTTCTAAAAGGAAACCCCATGCAAAATTTGAGACTCCTAGCACTTGTAGTTTCTGAAATTTCGTGATGAGTGTGTCAATCGTATACGTCGGCCGTTTGGTGTAGTGGTTCAGAACGGACTACTATGCCGAGAGGTCCCGGGTTCGATTCCCGGCCGAGCAGAAATTGAAATGATGAATTTTAATTTCTGTGACGGGTCTGGGTGTGACTATGTATAATATTTATGTATTTAAAAAAAAAAAAGTATATAAGTAGTATATCCGTTAAGCTAGCACCCATAACACAAGCATTAAGTTGCTTACTTTGGGGCTAGCTGGCGCTGTGTGAAATTGTCCAAAGATTTATTATAATCAATAAGTGCCCTTTCGCTTTTATAAATACAGGGTGTCCCAAAAACAATGGATAACCCTGTAACCATCGATAGGCCTCGCCATGGTCTCCCTAACATCCAATTTTGACCCCAGTAAAAATATCACCGTTTTCAAGATTTTCGTCGGCGTCGTCGAACAACGTCGTATGATCGCAACCGTCAAAATCTGTTTTTTTGCATTAAAGTACTCTAAAATAGCCCCTTTATAAACTAATTTTTTAATTTTTCAAAATTCGTAATAATATCGAAGATACAGAATCGAACACCGACGGATGTGATTATTCTAACGCAGTACAGAGACGTGTTTGTGCAAGCGTCATTGTACTTCGGAAGACTGCACATCGTTTGTTGGAATAGCTTATATATTTGTATTCGTATTGATATTGAATGTATCTAGAATTTCGTCTTTATATCTATAAGTTTGGACACTTAAATGTTGCTTTATTAAAATTCCTACGCTAAAAATTATCCATTTGTATTTAATGCTACTATGCAGTCCTAGATTAACTATTACGAGAAAAACTCATTTTTGCAGTTTTCATACCAGTTGCTATTCAAGTAGCCATAAGATAAAAATAATACAGAATACATAGGCTTGTGATACCTTTTTAGAATCTCAATTAACCAAGGAAGTTTTTAAGATAATGGGCACGATAGTCTTCCCACATTTTTTTTACACAATGGCTGATCAAAAGTGCAAGACAATGAATTAATTTTTCCTTCTTCTCTGCAATTTCTTAAAATTTTAATACTTTTAAACTAGTTTGTTGAACTTTAATCTCTTCTTTTGATAGCCCAACTATCCCTTGTGATAAGGAAAAAAACTAGATTGAAAAGTGTCCTCATTTGTAGAAATGGCATGAGAAAAAGTAATCGCAGGTGGCAATTTTCTAAAAATGCACAAAAACTTGAAAATCTTGAAAACGGTGATATTTTTACTGGGGTCAAAATTGGATGTTAGGGAGACCATGGCGAGGCCTATCGATGGTTACAGGGTTATCCATTGTTTTTGGGACACCCTGTATATGTAGATAAGACTTACATATCCTAATTTTCTGTCGCTCATGGTCACCCTTGCAAGCTTGGTTTTGCTTGAGAAAGCGGAAAACCCACCGGCGTGACAACACCGCTTTTCCAGCCGCCTGACCGGCTAGACCCAAGGCATTTTAAGCGAGACCCAACAGAAAGCTAATAAATTACTCGCATGACGTTAGATGTTTATAAAAATAATTCTTATGTACTTAGTTTGTTAAAAAATGTTATATAAATATAATTAGTTAAATAATTGATTAAAAAATTTAAAGTGGTTTTATTTGAACGAAATCGCACTCGTAAGTATTTGCAGGAATTAAGCGTTTTTGCACCAAATAAACGGCCTGTACAAACAAAAAATTAATATTTAAAATATTATCAAGTCACAATAAAGCATTGATTAAAACTGAAATGGTTGGAAATGACGACCAAAAACTATGTCTATTTATATTTAAAAATATAAGTATTAACAATTTATTTATTTCTCATGACTTAATATTACCTATAACAATTTAATAAGTTACAAGCAAAATCTAAAGGATGATACTTTGTCAATCTATAACTTTTATACCCCATTGATTTCGTTTCGAAATTGAGCTTTCAGTGCGGTAAAATGTGATTTTTAATGAAACTTTTAATAAACATTTAGTCCCAAATAGTCCCAATCCCAAATCAATCGATTCTGGGCTTTTTTGGACTATCTGTGATGAGTAGAAATTAATAACAAATGATTTTATTATCTTTGACCTTTCGTCACTCAGTTTACTTACTGTTTAGTTTTTTACCTACTCGGGGAGATCCGTCTCACGATATGACTCACAGTTACGTCACTGTTGTTGGCAATAACTGACAATGTGCAAGGGCAATAAGTAAGGTCATGTCTCATGCACTATGTAGCAATCATCATGAGGACACCCGTGAATCATGTCATAATTATGTTAAAATTGTGAACTACTGGACATAGTGATTTTTTAAAATTAGATTTAAGTTTTAAATTGGTTATTTGTTGCTAAATAAAATTTAATTTTCTTTTTTTACACGGTTTTTTTTTACGGTTGGTGTGTTTTTCATAATATTGAATTAGGTACTACTGAATCAGATATCAAATTCATTATGTGTAATTGAATTAGCTTTGCACAATGTTTTATTTAATATCATTGGCTTTGCAGTTATTATTTGACGCTGATAAAATAAGTTTATTTATTTTTCAATTGATAGGATAAAGTATATGAATAACATTTACATTCTAAAATACATAATTATGGCATACATAATAACTAGAAATGTTCTTGATAACAAAACTCAAATAAACAGGTAATGTAAATACAGATATTAAAGAAGCTAACGTTTATACCTACTGAAAATCTAGGTATTTTCTTGTGTTTTTATTTGCCACTAAAATTATTTATTTATTTATTTATTGAAAAAGATACACCAACGACATATAACTTTTGATTATATCTTTTAAAACTTTTGGTACTTAGTTACTTACTTAGGTACTTATTGCTGTCACGTCACCGAGTAATTACACCGGCTGGCATTATTATAACAACTCGCTCACAAAAACTAGACAGCGTGAAAATCGAAGTGATCCGTCTCGGAGAATAAAGTAAAATCTTGTTTTGCTACGTACAGTCGCCCGCGGATAATCGCCGAGTCACCAACCGGATCGAGTTTTCAATATTATTTAACGTTACGTAGGTACAAACGGCATTTATAACATAAATATAGGCATCTTAAGCAGTTGTGATAGAGGCGATTTTGCAACAAAATTTTTAGGTGTACTGTTGTACCAAAGTCGGCGCACAGTGGTGTAAAAAATGAATTGGTCCACTTTCGTCACCAAAAATGTAAGAATTGTAACAAAAACGGTTGAAAAAACCGAACTATCAAACAATACGTGATCAAACTCGACCTTGGGAGACGGACCTTGTGGACTTTTTGTTTATTCACTTTCTACCTCAAATATGGTTCTTAAGTCTGTAGTGATAAAGATCATACAATGGGATGTGAGAAAATTTAGTCATACGGACGCGTGACGTCATTGAGTTACAACTTTTTTTTGAGTGAGTGAAAGTGATGACCACATAGTGTAGTGTGGTTTATTTACTGCCGGTAACCAGTTTTGGATTAGTTATTTAATAGTTGTTATGCTCGACTACGGTTTTCTTTACGTTGTAAAGGTTTAATTTCGGTTGGTACTTATTTAGATTAGTTTTATTATTTTCCTAGCCTATTAACTTAGGTATATTAAAACGTATGATTAACTAATTTAATCGTTAGATTTAATTATAGATAACAATATTTCTGAACGGTCATAAAAATTGTTCAGTGTCCGTAAAAAAGATTTAATCAGATTACCTATGTGAGATCAGTTTTTTGGTCATTAAGGATGTAAATTTTCCTATTGTGATAATAATTGGTATAGGATTTTACTGATTAGTGCCGCCAGTTAAAAAAAATAATTAAATGTGCGTTCAGAATTTGGTTACTAGATGGCGCTTTTGCCAACAGTTAAATAAAATACTTCAAATTTTTTTTATCTGTCATTAGGTACCTAAGAGGCATTGGTATACGCTTAAATTGACTCATGTATGTGTAGTCTACAATCAAACAATCACATAAAGGCTTCTTTCCTAGGAAATAAGCACTCTTGCATTGGTTTGACGAATCACTGTGATTTCAGTAATAGCTCCGATTTCACAGAGGCCGGTATTTATTGGTTTTCATACGCAACATGTGATTTAGCGATTCGAATCTCCACCAGTCACAAATGAGCCGTCATTATGAGTCGTTAATGCTGCTAACTCAGCAGAACTGGTGAATTAGAAATCTGTTCATATTGTATTGTTTGAAATGAAATGTGAATGAAAAATTGATACTGAGCACTTAATGTTTCAACCCACTGTGCAAAATCTTTCATTGAATTTATAAAGAATTTGTCTTATGATGAGCCCCTCGCTCGTTACAAAACAGATTGTGCCCTCGTGGTAAGCTTAATATGCTCGTCTTACGAAGGGGTTCACCACAATAGTCCAGTGGCGGCGCCGCGGCGGGGATCGAACCCGCGTTCCTCGTATCACGAGTCTGTTAGTCCGACATTTTCACCGTTCGGCTATCGTCGCTTATACCTACATATCGTTACCTTTTATTTTCATCCCTGAGGGAATTTTCTTTCATCTTCTATCTTCTTCTTTTTCTTTCTCTCTTTCTAATAACACGTGAACAAGTATTTTTCCTAAGACTAATTTTTTTGTCAGAATATACCTATTGCACCAGTAACAAGTTAGTTATTTTTAGAATTTTTATTCTGTAATTTTATTGTTTCTAAAATTTGTTCCGATATCTTTTATTACAACAGCATTGTTCTTGGCCATTTTTGTTCTAGATCTGCTGCTGATATTTGAAATTGTTTATTCAAAATACTTATAACACACTTAATTTCGTGTCCGTGTAGTTTATTTTAGAATTGATAATGATTCAACCTACATCATCGAATTTTGTTATCTAAGACCTTTTGGCCTGCCAAGTAACTTGCGGTCATTAATTTGATTCATTAAGCTATAAAATTGAAATACGATTTATAATCCCTAATTGCTAAGATTTAAAGTCCATAATGTTTTAATTTTGATCAAATTTTTTCTTAATGAAGATTCTAACAAGCAATTAATTCTTACTGAGGTTCAGTTCAATGCATAAGAGGTTAAGATAAGATGGTGGATAAGAAGATGCATTAGATACAATTAAGATTAGTTCATAAAATAATAATTAAATATTTATTTATTTTATTTATTTATTTACACTTTTGCACATACAACTGTACAGTGGCGGACTTAATGCCAGGTGGCATTATCTGCCAGTCAACCACAGGAATCTAGGATTAGAAATTAGAGAAATTATTTTATTAATATCCAATCCCACTCTTCCTTTGATTATATTATCGACCAAGGAAAAAATATAACGAACATCACGTCGTCTCGCCAATCCGCCTGTAACTCTTCTTAGTTGAAACTTATCCATGTCTTACAAAATAAATCGTGTATAAGAAGATATAAATCGTGTATTGTATCTGCCTTGTTTACCGAAGCAACTAGTTATTTGCGACTATGATGATTTGCTTGTCATTTAAGTATGGAGGTTATTCTGGACTTGACCCAGTTAATGAGATTAATGATAGACGATGTGTTCTCAGTTAGGAAAATAAATTTATTAGATTTTTATGCAAAATACAGGATGCATGTGTCATTACTCATTATTGACATTCATCATCATCACCATTCCCAAAAGTAGGATCTTATGCTCCACGATCTCCACAACTGCAACTCTTTTATAGCCAAGATTTACAATTTGCCGCACATAACACGTGAAATACATTTTATTGGCAGATGCCAATAAAATGTATTTCACGGTGGATTGACGACCTCCTCCTTCCTTGAGAAATCCTTGAGGATGATACCTTGTCCAGAAGTGGACGTCTTTTGGTTGAAACGAAAATAGGTCTCTCTGCTCTTAAATCTTTTTAAAAATATTCCAACCATCCAAATAAAGCTTGTATTGTAGTAGTATGCAAACTACCAGACCAGGCATCCATCGCAAATAGCACTCGTAAAATATACTACAAATAATGTCCCTCTTCCATATAGGAATGATCTAACAAGTCCAAAAATAGAAATCCTCACATAAACGGACATACGATTTACTATGTTTTTCTCACAATTTTTCTCACAACAATGAATCGGATGACATCTCACGTAGTCGGAACGTGTGTTGGCCATTTCAGAGTTGCGCAATTGATCAGTCAATTATGGATTATTTTCACCAACTTACTACGAGAATCGAAATCGTCAATAATAGTGATGTCAATGAAAGTAACATACGCCGTAGCTTTGTCGATATGGTGCGGTTAAAAGTTGCCATAAGTATATCGAGATAGTTGATAAAGAATCGAATTCAAACTAGTATGTGGGAAAGATGATCAGGTCACACATTATTTTTGGTGAAGCTCAGTGCTGCTTGATAAGTGGGTCTTCAGTTCTTCACTGCTCCAACTTCACCAGCTAACTAGACTAAAAAATAATAATAATCGCTTCGAGTTGGGTATATTCAAGAAATACTGCTGGATCGAATGCAGACCCAATCAATACATTTATATTTTAAGGTTAGTTACCGATTGTTTTATTGAAATTGAAAACTTCAGTCTAATTCATGTAACCGAGTAATTGGAACAATATGTTTGATTCAGAACAGCATAATTTTCCACCTGTAATTAGCAAAGCAACTAATTCACGTCGATTTCGACGAAAATGATGCATGATCGCGTTTTCCTTAATTGTTCAAAATGTCCGGTTGAAATAATTACCCGATTGTTTTCGCAAAAGTTTCAAAATAATGTTGGTTGAATTTAGACAACTCTTTAGGAGGTTACATATTAAAAGTAGCTACGTATACTTTTGATTTTACTTTTAAAAACGTAATAACTGATTCAGGTGTTATTGTACCTACTAAAATTCAAGGTTTCAATCGGAATATCTTTCTAATCATTGAAATAACTGGTACTAACTTTACTCCTATCGAATCTATACTCATGTTTATCGATAACATCACTATCAAATTGCATCGTGAGGAGCAATGTCGAAACCCACATGTTTGTGCTGATGCGCGTTCAATGGGCAATCTTCGCTGGGTTCCGCTGCTTAGGACATTGCCTTCGGCCTTAATGTCTTGCCTTATTGTGTTAAAATTATGTTTCGTGATTTGTGAACGTTAGTTCAACATCTGTTTGGATAGATGTTGATGATATGGCGCAAATGTGTGTTGTTAATGTTGTTATCTTTTATGTTTTCGGAGTTAGCATGCTCAATACTCAAGTTATTACTTTACCACATTAGCGCATTCACATTAGGTCTTACATTATAGGCAGTTTCCCAATATGAACCCAGTTAAGGCACAGCTACTTTGGGAGTATTCTTCAGTAAGTACCTCATAGCATTAGTTTTCTAGTCCCCATAGGCATTGTTTTTGGGGCTAAGAAGATGAAGATATAAATCTAAAAACAGTCCTAGACTCCTGGATATCATTCTGAAGTCTGAAAAAAGTTGAAATTCAATTCTGATGTAGCAGGAATTTCGCACCTGACGCGTGATGTTGATAATAAGCCTGATCTCCAGCTATCGTTTTCACGAGATAATTATTTTCTTACAATTCATTTAATATACAAATTGTGCCACGTTCTATTTACTTACTTAATTAGCGCGGAAGTCATTGTCCAGTATACTCTGAGCTGTCTTTGTAGGGACCATGAAAACGGGTGTAGTTCTTACATAACTGGATCAGTCTGGAAATAATCACATAGCAGCATTCTGAAGATGTGACCATCCATAACAAGAAGTTTCTCTTAGAGCATCTGCAAATGGCTTTTGGTGGATAACAGAAAACTCTGTGTTTGAAACTCTTCAGAAAATTTAAATACCTGTAATTTTATTACGTCAGTAATAACTAATAAGTATAACTCGCGCGTGCGTTAGAAAAAGAAGATTTCTCGCTGATAACTTGAATCAATGACTGAGTTTGATAGGTTCACAATACTTATGATCCTTAGCTATAGTTTTCTTATCTGGTATTTTGGATTGAATTTCATTGTTTTTTTTGCCAATTACTATAATACTTTTAATTCGACCTACTTACCTATTTCTTCTGCAATTGTTAAGAGAATTGAGTTAAGAGCAGAATTTTTCTTTGAGCAACTCCAAACTTCTAATAATTCGTTACTATACCTACTCGATAAGAATCCAAATACCTTGCCCACATTCTCATCACATAATTGATTGCTACACACAGATCTAGGACACCGCACGCCATCATGAAGGTTGCTGCAAATATTTACATTTGTTTTGCAAACAAAATGTCCTGCATGTCAACTGCAGACTGCATATTATTATAGCCTTCTGGATTGAATTTATCATCTCCCGCTTTTTCATCAGCTGCTGCCAGCTACCTTCTTGAAGTTTGGTTGCAAGTGCAATAAATGAAACAGCATGAGCGGTTTCGCACATTGTCGACCTGTAGTCCGGAGTAGTCGTACAACTAAGTATTTGTAAGTACGGATCCAATTTCCGTCATCCGGTTTCACTAGTTAGTTTTCTAGATCCGTATTTTGACGGATTCGGATCATATTCAGATCGGACGTAAGCAAAATCGTTCTGATTCCCAGTGCCAGATTTTTCATCGATATCTATTTTTTTCTCATTGAAACCATTTTATTTGAATAAAACGGTAATATTGCGTAGTGCGTACACAATGCGCAATAATCGTGCATTAACAAGAAAATCACAAGGTTTTGCTTTTTGTCGGTGTTACACAAGTGGGTTTTTAGCGACCTTAGTTCTATTTCACATTTTACATGTCTAAGTCTTTATTGACGTAGAACCAATGATATTATATAAAAAGTTCTATAATATCATTGCGTAGGACCTGGTAGGTACGGTAATATTAAAAATAATAAAGGAAGTAGAATTTAAATTTATTTAATAGATATGTTTTTTACGGGCAAGAAGTAGGTAAGATCATGAAAGGAATTTGAAAAGACAGTAATGAACTTTGATAGATTTAGGGTCAGTAGTTGGTCTAGCTACCATATCGTTACGAATTTGTCCAGTCTATTTGAACTTTATGCTTTTGTATGCAGAGTTTTAATCATTGGGGAAAATCATGATGTGGATGTATCCATTGGCATCGTATCTAATGCCAGTACGTTTATGTCCACGACCTCATTTCGATTTATTGGTTCAATTAAAGACAATAGAAGTTTGTTCAGTATGAATGAATGAATATGCCATAATAAGGAAAAACAAACAGTGTTATTTGTCTCTTTTACACATCTGATGAACTTAATATAAGTTGCATATAAGTGTTTAAAGCAGAGCATGGGAGTTGCAAGTCTAATCCCTTCTCTCGTTTCCTCCACTGCAACTCCTGTACATCCAGGATCTAGAATTCTAGATCTATGCTAACATTAACACCTAACCAGAGAATGTTGAGTTGGTACACCCATTTTAGTCTAATTTTGAGGTAGTTCTTTAGCCATATCTTTACCTCTGATGATTTCCAGTTCTTGATAGAATTATTTATACCTTTTGAATGCTGTTTTAAATAGTGGTTTCTTTTCAACATAATCGCAGACTTTGTGCTAATTTGGTCTGACATTTCTTGCCTCAGTCATCGGACGAAAATAACACTGACTATTAAATGTCATGGAGATTTACATACTTGGAAATGTCTCATTTTTATACGTAAACAATGTTAAGAAGGTAGACGTGTTCAACTTTGCAATTCTAACTTTATTACTAGCTTATTCACTGAAGACACTGAAGTAAAAGAAAATGTTGTGTGTCAAAAATAGGGGATCGGAAATATTTTTATTTTGGTGTTTTAAAGATTGACCTCTCAATAATAGAAAAAACAAAGAATACTTAGTTTCGATGGCATAAAATCGTTATTGGGCCATTGTCAAATTTTGCGCAGGTAAATGTAACTTAAAATCATATTTTTTTCAAAATAAATATATGCTTAGATGTTACTTTTTTCTATGTCCGTGGCCGTTAAAACAACTGAATTATTATCTATTACAGTTTGCCGCGATGTTTAACCAATAATTTAAGATTTATTCCAGATTTAATGGATCAGGGTGAAAAAAAATACAACTTTGTTACCATTACGTTTTACCTTTTATTATGAAATTAAACAAGTCAGTCGCAAATATTTTGAGACTAATATTAAACAGTATTATATCTTTTACATATATTTAGAATCATAACAGTCTTTTTTTAAGTTTAACAATCATCAATCTGAACTCTTAAACAACTCTGTTACTTCTTGAATATTAAAATACCTTAAATTCTACTTAAGTCCTCCAAATATCGATTTATTAGCAGCCAACTGGAACATAATACTGTAAAAATATCTAATAAATTAACGCATCGCGATATTTGCTATATTATAATGACTAGCTTTTCTTTAAAATCTTACTATGTTCTTTTAATCTTTGGGACAGAAAAGTAACAGAGTTGTAACACAGTAACATAGTTGTTAATTTTATTGCATATTATGTAATAATTTGCACTTATTGAGCTTGATATCCAAATCACTTCATCAAAACATTAACTTATGACTGTATTTTACCAATCAAGAGCTTATTTTCTTATAGATTCCTTATCTTTATAGTAATAAAAATTAGATTTTCTTGGAAGAGTAGTTGAAAATTTGCAATAACTTATTTCTCAAGTATATCTAAGGGATTATCAAATTGGTAGTATACTCTTTTACCTTTGCAGACTTTTTTAGGTTCTGGAACAACGGCAAGTAAATTATCAAAAGCCTCATAAGATAAATCACTTAATTAATTTGAATTTTGTTGTATTATCGCCAATTGCCTTAAAAACATTATTTTAACCTCTTTTTCTTGATTATTTCTACGGCGTTCTCGGGTATCATCGCTGCTTCTCAGCAGGCGTTAGAGGCATTTTAATAACGCAAATATCCTGTAACAAATGAGTTTTGGGGTTATTAATATTTATTATTTCGATTTATTTGTATAAAACAAAGTTACCCATTGCTTGAACTTTTTAAATTGCAACTGATTAAAAAAAAGTAATTGAAACATAATATTTTGGCAAAATTAAAGGATAATATAATGGCATAAGCAACTCTGTTACCACACGCCAGTAACAGAGTTGCAGCAACAGAGTGGTAAATTTTACATTCCATTATACACCAGTCAAAAAATAAAGCGTGTAGCAAAATATTTCGTTCACATTTAACACATTTACCCCTTAGACAATATACTGAACGTAAACTAATAAAAAAACATACATTACTTACGTGAATAGGTAGGTAACAAAGTGGATGCGCAATAAAAACACGCAGCACGTTCAACACCTTGAGGTCGACTGCCGAGCGACTTACCCCTCCTCCCGATTTAACGAACTCCCACGACGAATGCAGACATCCCACCCAAGATTAAACAATATCCAAAATACCGCCATTTCCATTTTGAGTCGTGAATTAGTTAGTAACATAGCGGTCCAAGTGGTTCCAGATAGTACGTGGGACAAAGTTTAGAAAATTATTTAAAAATTAGATTTTATACTGACTGATTTTAAAACATATTTTATTGAATATTTATAATACTCTGTTTACGATGATAATTAATTTTAAGAAGGTTACTATAGTAGAAAATGCAATTATTTGATGTTTATTGTAACGGAATGCTACATGGGACAGGTACAATTTGTAAGGAAAACCTTTCTGTTACCACTAATGACCACTCTGTTACTTTAAAAAAAATAAAAATATTGAAACTTTAGTCGTTATTCCAATAATAGATGCTCGCTAATGCGATGTATTTTGTATTTAATACATAATTCGTAAAAGATTTTGACATTATTAAGTACAAAAAAATAAAAAATGTTGCGGGACTCGTTTACCTGCACAAAATTTGACAATGACCCTATTAGTAAAATTTCTGAAATAATTAGACACTATCTAATAAAATGTGTAATGTAGAGAATACAAAATATTTATAACTTCTATTTTACGTCAAATGAAGTCATTAGTTGAATTTTAAATTTAAATTACTCACTTCAATAATTAATGATGACAGCTTTGAATATGTTGTCCCAGTATGCAACTTTCTTGTCATTAATTAAAATAATAAATAGAGCGTTACAGTTGCGTAAGCACTATTAATTAATATTGATTTAAGAATGTGTGATGTGACGTTAGTGTAAAATAAATTATAAAAAATACTGCTAATGAATTACCAAGTTCAGTGGGTTTTACAAATTCTCCCTCGCATAATCTTGATTTAAACGACGAAAGTAAGAAAATGTTTTGTTCACAAACTGTACTTATAGCTCGTGAAATTGATATAATCTGATAAATATACCAACAACTAGGTACATAAAGTAAAATCGAGCATGCATTTGTTCGATAGCTCTCAATCAAACTTACTCATCTCTGAAGTACAGCCGCAATGAATCAGCCTTAATTTTTGATGCAAAATGGAACTTATTGCAACTGTATAAGATGCCTCAGTGTTAACGTTAACATGCAGTCGTCTGTACGAAGAAGTCCTACAAATGCACTATAGAGCTAATATCAGAGATTTAAAGCAAATAAGTTTGAGCTTTAAGTCCTCCACTTAAGAATACAAATGGAACTTTGTAAATGCGAAGAACAACTTTTATGTGATAGGGGAGATTGCCCGCATTTATCCAGCTGCATTGTTCAATTAAATAGGCCTCGAATGTGCGCAGTTCCAGTCAGAGATCAATTCATGTTGGTAGGACTGTGCCCTACTTTTGATGATTAACATTTCTGGTTTTTTTCCATAGTATGCCTGCTAAGGACAATAAAATCTAGCCAAGGGGGTTAGGTTAGCAAACACGGTGAACTCAGGCCCGGTTTGTGAATTCAGATTTTTAGGTTGAGCATGCTTATTTGATACTTAACTATGAACTTTTCTTATAAAGTTTATGCTTGAATAGAGGATGATTAAAATCTCAATTTAATAGGCCTTAGTGAGCTGGCTTTGCTAGCTAAAATATATTTTTGTACCCTCGTTACATTACATTACAGCTGCTGTTTTTGAGAAAAAATTGCATAGTAAAATTAACCACTACAAACAAACTACAACCACTTCATTAAGGTAGTCAAACCTTCATCAATGAAAGCGTGAAATGTCCAATCCAAAACAGACGATTCGATTAGTTTTATCGATATTAGAACCAATCGATTGCGACTAGACAAAGTTCACGGTTCGAAAGTTCAAGTAAAAGTAGAAAATGCAGATCGAGTGGCATCTTCGCATTTCATTTGTGACGCAAACGGTCAAGGCTGCGATCACGGTTTCGCTTTCACGTGCACTCTACAGTTTTACAAACATGTGTTTGAACATACGTACCTATGTCGAATCGATTACTACAGTTGTTTAAATAAAGGCCAATCTTGCAATAATCGTGATAGTAACTATTTATTTCAATTGGATAAACATGAACGCCCAATTATGATCCTGCAAGAAACTGAATTAAATATTTATTAGAAACTCCTGTGTAGCCAGGATCTACAGCTTGATCTTCGATAAAACCCAACCTGAGAAGGTTGAGTTAGCCTCAGGGAAAGTTAACCACAATCACAATAGAAGTTCTAAGGTAGTGTTTGGAGTAGATCCAAACATCCCAGAGGTAGATTCGTTGACGTCTTAGAAGATCTAAGCTCACAGCTGGCTAAAATGACATCATTAAACCATGGCACAGATTCCACAGCTTGGATAACGTCAATGGGGATGTTGCCTGGGTCAAAAAGCAAGAGTTTTAATTAGTCCGTCAGTTAACTTATCAAAAAATACTCTACACGTATTTTTCACTTTTTCAAACTAATGAAAATTTAAAGAGATAAAGCGCCCCAAAGTTCATAAGAAGAGGCCCGTGACGTCAACGCTTGCTTAAAAATGCCGCACGTTGTGACGTCGTGCGCAACTTCAACGCACCATAACTATGTAATTATTTGTTAGATTGACAAATAAAAATATATGTGTCCAATATTTTTTGATATTAAACATTACGGACTAAAAAAATTTTTTTAGGCAACTAGCCTATTGCAGACAAAACGTTAAGTAACCAACTTGTAGTTTCTTTTTTAGCGCTGTAGTAAGTAAATAAGAACCTGCAAATATTCGTTCAAATGAAAGTATCAAATGAAGTAATACACGTTTCAAAATAAATTCATGTCCTTTTATGACATGTGTTTCAAAAACTTTTGCTGGCTATTGCAGTTTGAAAACATACGTCTACAGAAATGTGTCGCAAACTTCTTTATGTAGTTCTTACAATATCTGCGTTGTGGGAATTATATTTCATAATGACGTTGATATACCTACAATGTTTAATTAGTAATATTGTGATGAATATTTACGCGTTGCGATTTGTCGAATTGAATTTACGTGAAATCGTAATTAACGTCAATTGTAGCTAGTAAATTGATAGCTCTATTCACTTCAATGAATTCAGTTTCTTCAGTAGTGTTTTCTTTACACTTTCCACATTGAAATTTAATACTTGTCATAGGTATTTTATAATTTCAATTGTCAAGATATTCATGAAAAACGGTATCTAGTTACTTCAAATAGCAATAAGAAACAATCAAAGTGTAACGGTACAAGATACTTAAAACTCACATTTCACAAGCTTAATTAAACTTAAAAGTTACAAAAAACAGATATCATTAGCGATCTAATGAACTATTTTATATCATCACAATCCATGATTAAATGGCTGTTAGTGCGAGGCGTCATTGCAAAAACTAACAAGTGATTGCTTTTAGTTTTATTTTGAGGTCTCAACCTTCAATCGAAAACATTTAGGTAACAATCTGGTCACGGGCGATGCTCTGTGCCGATTCACGTTAGTTTTTATTCACCTTCACTTATTACATTTTACGTTTGAGTTCGTAATTGTCGCTCTAATTTTGGGTTACGTTATGTAAGCTACGTAAAAGTGGTACAAGTCCGTTTATAGTATTTTGGATGCCAATATCTGAAATCTGACATAGTAATTTTAATTATCAGGGTCAATCTAATGCAATCGTAAATTTGAAGAACGTTATATTTCGCACGTGCTATTTACTACAGCGATAGTTGTTTTGTCAGGTTCCACTAATGTTATTTCACCTGCATTTATTGCTATAATCAAAATCATAACGTCTTACTCGTTTACCTTTTGTGACATAAACATGGAGCTTTTTGAATTCAGGTACGTTTTTGTCTCTTTCTTTCGGTCGGGGCTCGCGTTCACGCACGTCGCCCGTATGCGCAGGAGTTGATCGCACAGCAGTAAGCGGGGCGACGCTGTCGTGATTGGTCGCCGCGTCCCGATGTCTCGCGCACAGAATTTAAACTAGTCGCGATCGAGTTCATTGTGAGAAGCAATGTTTTGTTCGCCAATACAAGTTTACGTTCTCTCAACAAAGCTGATTTGAGACAGTTTTTTTTCGTAATGGTAATTGTGTGTGATTTGTGATGCTAAACCGTGGATGTGCTTTTTTTGCGGAAGCCGCAGCTGTTGTCATAGCAGCACCTGAACCTGTATAAAGGATTGGGACGTGCACTCTTCTTTGCGAATTTACAACAACGTTTTTGTATGAATCATCATTTTCACGTGGTCGGTAATTTAATATTTGGTATTTTTAAGGGAAATATTTTATACCTAAGTCGTATTAGGAAACTGGTCCTTTGTTTTAGTCTCATATCTTTCCATTTTTGTAAAATTTCCAAGAGTTTATTATGCTTGTAGCATATTCTGTGATTGCTATTGTTAAAGACTGGTTTGAATACTTGAAAGTTCTATTTCGAAGGTCCTCCCGCACAAGGTTACTGCAGCGATCGCGTTTGTGTGCACTACGCTTGTGCCGTGAAAGTATTTTGGAACGTTGTCTTCACAGCGAAGATATTTTAGCATATTAATGCTTAACTCTCCAGCTTTCTATGCCTTTGAATCGTTCATAAAAATGCCATCAGTAGCTGCAAGCGCATTCATATTTCGCTTGACTGATACTGTTGCATATTTTCCTTTTGAAATGTATTCAAATAGAAACGCCTCATAAACCTGAAAAGCATTGGACCAATCGGTAACTGTACTGATTAACCAAGGGTTTGTGTAACTTTTGTCTTTAGTCACGCATGTTTATCAATCGGTTAACCTACTGTGCGCATGCTATCTGAGATCATTGTCACGTCTCGCTACTTAAACAATGATTAGAAAGTTGAATTGATGCCATCGGGTCTCTGATAAGTGATTGCGTGTTTGACAATAAGCCTCGTAGTATTTCAGCGATTATTTTGATGTTATCATACCACTATAGGCATTCCTGCATCATTATAAAGGTCACCCGACCATAGAAAGTTGATTTATGATGGCTCATATTGTTATATGACAACCTCTGTGTTAGAATGTCTGTGTTAAGTACTTCATGTATTATTATTTATGGCATGTTTACATTGTTTATCGAGCGTTCCTATGTTTTCAAACCTGTGTAATGATAGCGAGATATTATCTCATTCAAACAAAGCACCTAGTAACTTACTATATTCAAACAGTCAACCGAATCAAATCATGTTTATTAAATTGTGCCACGAACGTTATTGTGAACGGTCAAGTTAGAATTGGACAAACAAATACCATTGTTTACGGCCCGTGCGAGTTACCGTTACGGGCCTAAATCCAGGCTGTTCTATTTCTGTTAAATTCCGTCTATGAATGCTAATAAGGCAACGTATTCCAGACACCCGGTCTGAGTCATGGCAACAGCAAAGAGCCCGACAGTTGGAAAAAATGCTGAGCACGCGACATCATGACAAAGTTTTGTTGATTTGCAGCATTTGCCAATGTGAAATGACACACGCTCTTCTTTGTTCTCGGGACAATTAGCTATTGTTTTATCAACGAGAAGTCAACATTCTCAATGAAGCTATAAATCGTAGTAGAATAAATTCTTGTGTTGGATTGTGTTGGTCTATTACTAGGTTCGAATGTGAAGAAAGTATAAGAGGCACCGGCCAGTGATTTCTCGAGTTCCTGGATGCGTTCTCACGTATCATCGTTGGCCAGCCGACTGGATATGTGGACCAATGAACTGGTTTCAACTTAGCTCGCTTGATGTCTAGAAATCGTTTACTACTAACTCGATCATGCGTTTAATGATTGCCACTAATTTGTTACAAATGCGCGTGTTTCATTGTTTAGATACAAGTTTGTTGAAAGCATTATGTGTGTTACTCGTCCGTTTTATTGGTATAACTTTCTGTCTGAGCGTAATGCTCAAGATTCGCAGATTAAGTGAAAGTGTTTATTATAACTATAACCGCTCGTTTGGCTTCTGTGCTACGAGTCCTCATTATCTAATTGTTGTGCAATTGTATCCCATTTGCATTCACTTGATGGGCTCTTGGGACCCAGTTACTGCTTCCTTGTGATCGTCGGCGATGGCTCGTGTCTTGTGCAACCCGTGCTTGCGTCCCGTGACGCGTCCGCTCTTGCGAAGTCTTAAGCGTTATGTTAGGAGGTCTAATCTGTTGCGCAAAGTGCGTAAAAATAATGAAATACTTCATTCATATTGAACCTCTTTTTGGCACATGCTGATTGTTGCTGAAATCCTTTGTCTTTTATTAAGAACAATCCCCAAAATTTGCAAGAAATGTGCAATGACTGCGAGTTATTACAGTAATAAACTTTTTGTATAAAAACGTTGTTGTAAATGAGACAATATAATTTTCAGATTGTGAATATTACACAGATATGTTCTGTTGCCTAAAACTAAAACTGGATACATATGGTTTAATGATTGTACCGATTACAGTCTGACCTCGCATAGAGGTAAATAACATTAGTGAAACGGTAAAATGGAATTACCCTCATCTGCTCTTCGGCGAGTTCTAAGAGGAGGAATATCAACTTACAGAAATGAGGTGACATCGACAGTTGGAGCTGCAATATGAAAATCAAGCATTACCCAGGAAAAGCGGTCATGGAGGACCCGTGGCTCTCGATCGGTGATAGGACTATGGACTTGGTGTACGCTGCGAATTGGGTTGGAGCAAGGAATCTCAGTAATTATAACGAAAATGATCATAGTTCTGATAAGACTAAGTTCAACTCAATATCACGAAGCAAGTCCTGCAGAGACGTAGGGCGCGGAAATGACAAAATTTACGAAAAACCGTACTCTGACGACAGTGGTTTCTACTCTAGCATCGTTCCTAATGAAAATATATCTCAACTAGCCAAATATCAACAAAATATAGAGGAAAAGGCGCGAGCCAACAATAATCTCATAGCACAAAATAAGTTGAAGCATAGTTATAGTTTTAAAGACATGCCCAACGGGTATAGACCGTCTACGCTAAGGCGTGTAAAACGAAGAAATTTTACAGAGTGGGATATTGAAGCTTTTGGAAGCAACGGTAAACAAGCGCCTGTGCCTCCACAGCGGAAGGACTCTTTAAAATATGCACATAGACAAAGGAAAGTAGATTCTAAGAAAAACTATTATCCACTACCTGACCCCGGCCCAGTGCCGCCTGACCCTGCTTCCGAATCTTACTACGAATACTATTCAAGAGTTAGTCAACAGAACAATGATACTGATAGCGATATGATTAAACTATTGAAGAATGACACGAAGAAGGAGAAGTACCCACATAACGGGGAGTCCTCAGAGGCTTCCCCAAGCAATTTCGGGAACGATGCAATGTACCAGATAATCAACACAATGGCTACCCTAGACTTGACGCCAATGAAATCCAGATCAGGGCAGCAAAAAGCCGCTGTGGATTGTGAAGCGGAAGATTTGGGGCTATACATGCGGCCTATTAATGGATCGTTATCTACATGCGAACAACTTCCGAACCACACTACGCAACCAGTTAACGAACGAAACGCACGTATTGAAGATGTTAAGCCGAGCTTCCGGTCTAAATCATTGAGAGTTAAGAGCGAGGGCCGAGCGCCTCTGCGGGCTTACCTTGACGCGGTGCAGCGCGACAGTTCACACAATGACGTCACTGTCACGCAGCCCAAGAGGAATCTGTCTCCAAGCGAGCAGCTGACCATGATGCAGTTTGACATGTACAACGGAAACCAACATCCCCCTCTATCAACAAACGGGTTCGCCGTCGATTTGGGAAAGGAAAGTGACAGTCGGACTACGAACGGTGTTACGAAACATATTAAACGTGATAGGTATGGCAAGTTGTACAATACAGTGAGAGTGAAAAGTGACGATAGGTATGATAGGTACGCTGACATTATGTCTTTTGGAGCGCCAAAGGACCGTATAAGCGAGGAACGGGTGTCGAATGGCAATGGTGTTTACGCGAGGAGTGCGAAAAGTTCGTCTAGTGGTTCGGACTCTGACTTCTCTATACCGCGGCCTAAGCTGATAGTGCCTGTTCACACGTATGGGACACGGAAGAGAAGGACAGGGAATCTGTGTCAGCGGGACAGTAACGCCACTGAGTCGTCACTGGACGCTGGGATAATCCTGGATGTCACGCGCCTGGAAGAAGAGAAACCAGCTGAAAAGCCCCAGCGCAATGAAGAACCAGGTAATAACACCAACCATCATAATGTACATATTTTTATCGCTAGGATACTGTTCTTAAGTGTTTGCTGATGTTGATCGATGAGGAGATATAACGCGGAGGTTATTATAGCTCGTCTACACGTGACAATCATTATCTGAATTAGGTACCAAGTATAAAAACTTGTACGGTGTTTGTGCGAGTCTTGGAAATATGATTTTACACCGATTACTTACAAATTAAGCCAAAAACCGTATTTTAAAGAAAATTTCGGGAAAAATTATACCTCATTAAGATAAGATACGACCGGTAGTTTAAAACTTATAGGAAACAATAAACTTCATTTGTAAATTCGTAATTAGCATACAACTTGCTTTAATTTAGCATGAAGAGCCTAACATAACCATAATTCATAAGTATAACAATAATTCTATTCATAGTATACTTCCAAAATCACGAATTACTTTGAAAGCAAGGTGAATAAGCTCGGCCTCGCAATTGATGGAATATTAGGCATCGGCTTGCGAAATCCGCCATATACCTACGAGTGCATGGGCAATCTGCGCGTACGCATTCAACCACTAAAAGTTGCTAAACCCAACGAGGCTGGTATATCAATTAGTTAACACCACTCTGCCCTACATTCGGGCTAAATCATGCATGAATATAAGCATAAGTAGGTACGGCACAATTATCATGCTTAATAGCTTAAATAATTCCGATAAGAACTCTATTACAAAACTTAAGTGCCCGTTAAAATGTTGTTTACGAGAAACAGGATACAATTAAAACTAGAACGGTCTGATTTTACATTTATTTTGCTGATTTATTTGATGCAAATTGTGTTAAATTACGGATTCATTTTAAGTATTCAGGGTATTGGATTTGCAAGTATCAAGCAATCGGTGCATTGCATGTAATTAATTAACAACACATCCAATTATGTAATATTAATCAAGAATTTAAATAATTACAGCATAACAAGCGTCATTTGTTGACCTAGAGAACGACCTTATTATCTCGAAACAAGATCAATTTTTGCTGTTACAAAAAATTATAAACTTGATTCGTCGCCATCTGATTTGTTTTTGTCTAAACCTTAGTACCTATCTTACTTGTACTTATAATTACTATGACTTAAATTGAGTTTACTTTATTTCTGAACAAATTATATTCAACCAATTTTCAAATAAGATGACTAAAAAACTATAGCTTATGATAAGTGATCTTATATTTCATTTTCGAAATATCAGTTTGCTCACATTAACAAAAACTTAAGCAGTTATGTATTTCAGTTAGTTGTATGTGGCAGTAAGCCTTATTTATTCCAAGATTTCTAAAGAAAATTATTGGCAAATCATACAAGTAAGTCGTTTCATTAAGTGATCGTGTTGCGCAGATTAAGCAATTGTCCAATTTAACTTTCACTTAAGAAATAATGTTATCGAATAATCAAAATAATTTACTGTTATAGTGTCCCTCGCTAAGTGTTTATTGGTTGATACATTGTACGATAGCAATATCTTCGTAATAATTGTAATGTAATTTAAAACTTGCCATTTTAACAATGATAGAAGAATACTTAGTGTTATTCCATAATAATAGTTTCATTAAATGAATTATGAAAATGCGCCGTCACTTTCAGTAAAGTGAAGACGCATTTTCATAATACTTTTCTGTGCATTTTAATTTATTGCTAAATTAATATTTTGTGTTCAGGTAATTACTTTTTAAATAGAAACCGTGTTGGTAGATAATGAAGTGTAAATTTCTAACATATCATAGTTAAGTTCATAAATGTTGCAATTCTTCATTTGTAAAGTAATCATTCTTTATGTAAGTGTACGTCCGTAGACTATGATATATTAACGGATGTATAATTTATGATTGAAACTTGAAAAGCATGAAATAATTTTGATTTCTACACCTTATATCCGCTTTAACACTGATATTTGTATAGTATTGGTCTTTAAGACCGACGACATTTCGTTCGTTCGTTCGTTTCAGCCGAAAGACGTCCACTGCTGGACAAAGGCCTCCCCCAAGGATTTCCACAAAGACCGGTCCTGCGCCGCTTGCATCCAGGTACTTCCCGCGACCTTCACCGGATCGTCGGTCCACCTAGTGGGAGGCCTGCCCCCGCTACGTCTTCCAGCTCGTGGTCGCCACTCAAGAACTTTCCTGCCCCAGCGGCCATCAGCTCTTCGAGCTATGTGCCCCGCCCACTGCCACTTGATTTTAGCGATTCTGCGGGCTATGTCAGTCACTCTGGTTCTCCTACGGATCTCCTCATTTCTGATTCGACGCAGGCTCGACGACTTCCAGCCTCCCGAACAAGCCGGTTTCCGAAAAGGCTTTAGTACCATAGACCACATACATACGCTACGGCAGATTATACAGAAGACCGAGGAGTATAATCAGCCACTTTGTCTGGCGTTTGTGGACTATGAAAAAGCCTTCGACTCGATCGAGACCTGGGCAGTGCTACAGTCTCTCCAACGGTGCCAAATTGACTATAGATACATCGAAGCGCTGAAGGGCTTGTACGAAAACGCCACAATGTCGGTCCGCCTCCAGGATCAGAACTCGAAACCTATCCAGTTGCAGCGAGGGGTGAGACAGGGAGATGTCATATCTCCGAAACTGTTCACCACCGCCCTGGAAGATGTTTTCAAGCTTCTGGACTGGAGCGGATTCGGCATAAATATCAACGGCGAGTATATCACCCACCTTCGTTTCGCGGACGATATCGTAGTCATGGCTGAGACCGTGGAGGACCTAAACACAATGCTCGATGGCCTCAGTAGAGTCTCTCAACAAGTGGGTCTTAAAATGAACATGGACAAGACAAAAATTATGTCAAATGCCCGTGTTGTACCCACTCCTCTGAAGGTTGGAGACACTATACTCGAAGTTGTTGACAATTATGTATATCCCGACGACATTTATTTTTGTTGTTTTCTTTAAAACGGCAATAATGAGCTCTACCTATTTGTGATCTGCTATACATAAATCTACACTAATATTATAAAGAGGAAAACTTTGTTTGTTTGTTTGGTTGTAATGAATAGGCTCAAAAACTACTGGACCGTTTTTAAAAATTCTTTCACTATTCGAAAGCTACATTATCCACGAGTAACATAGGCTAAATTTTATTTTGGAAAAAAATAGGGTTCAGGGGTCCACGCGCGCGAAGCCGCGGGCGGAAAGCTATACTTAATATTATAAATGCGAAAGTAACTGTCTGTCTGTCTCTCTTTCACGCCTAAACCACTGAACCGATTTTGATGAAATTTGGCATAGAGATAGTTCGAGTCCCGGGAAAGGACAAAGGATAGTTTTTATCCCGGTTTTAGAAACAGGAACGCGCGTGATCAAGTTTTTCTGTGACAGACAAAATTCCACGCGGGCGAAGCCGCTGGCGGAAAGCTAGTTACTCAATAAAGAGAATTAAAAAAATGTGCTAATGTCTATCTAGACTCATTTTAATATGGCATTAAAAGTTTTAAGCACTCGTGCGAACTTGTGAACATTTTTAAATTACCAGCAAAAGGTGTAATAAATTCAATGAGTATGAATGTTTTAAGTGCACACTTTCAGTCATGTCAACCGCAGGCAATAGCCCGACTTTCACGAAATGAGGATATGATTAATTACCATAACTTAAGGTATGATCTAACTACCTGTCTGTGCAGGAATATCTCATTAATAATGAGTAATTTTTGACAGACTGAGTTCACTTAACTTCAGTATCTTCTTATAATACGGGGCTAAATTATAAAGTATTTTTTTTACAAGAACTATGACTTTTTGTATAATTATTTTTAACCTTTAGCTACTGAGGTGGATTTAATTTCACGTAAACACTGACGTGGGGGCCTGAGAGGCCCGTAGATATGTGTGCTTTTATTTAAAAATATATAATCTTTTTAGGGTTTTATGTTTGATAATTATTAATAGTGGTTATATTTAAATACAATAAAACGATTTTTATGTAAATTATTTCTTAATAAGTACGTATTATTTCAATATTTAGAAAACATGTAGCATTTTTTGGCAAAAATCTCATAAAATCATGATTCACAAAGTTATCATGAAAAATATTCATAAATTCAACAAATCAACTTATAATCTTAATTTTCAATAGTCTTTTTAGTCTTTTTAATGATATATCAGTAATCCTAATATGAAAAAGGGGGGAAAAAATTACACACATCAAATAGTGCGAATTAAACACAGTCTGGATAAACTTGCTTTGCTCAGTGAAGGAAGCCATACATGTTTTTAAAATGTAGATTTCACTTGAATCTTCAAAGGACATGTATGGCACTTGGTTTCATCGTTTAAATCTTGATAGACAGGTACAGGCATATCATTTCCTAACATACGTGCCAAAAACTACTGTTCTTCTATTTTTCATTAAATGCTGGTTATTTTTAATTCCGAGATACCGCTTTCTCCCGGACGACGTACTGTAGGCTCCATATTATAGATTTTTTCAAATTATTTCAAGAAAAGACGATAACTAAATAAAAACTATAAACAAAAAAAGTTACGCCAATACTGAGGTGGGGGCCTGAGAGGCCCACAAGAAACTTTAAAATTAATTTACCTACTGAAATTGCGCGTGCAATCACGTGCACAGTTGTTGACAGCCTCGGCGCAATGAAACTCGAAGGTACCAAAAGATTCGCGTGTGTCATGCACTTGGGAGAGGAGAAATTCAACAATTTGACTTTTACAAGGCCTGAGAGGCCCCCACGTCAGTAGTTAAAGGTTAAAAACATAATTTTCCATTGAAATCAAAAGATCGTCGTGCACAGTCGCACTTTCCATACAGTCTCAATCAATTGAGTTTATTCTAAATGTTTAAATGTTTTGATAACGAGTCCCTTGCTTGTTGCAATAAAACTAAATTTTCTTTGTTGTATTTAATTCAACCTTGAAGAGATATGATGAATATTAATCAAAAGAGCCTTTATGAATAGAAATGACCAGTGTGCATTATAAATATAGTTTTTTACGCTAATAAATTACATTAAATATCACGGAATGCTTTAACCAAATGTCAAGGAAACATAAATGCTAGAAAAGCTGTATTAAAACATTTCAAAAAAATATTATTCAATTGGAAAAATCTACTGTATTAATTAGACACAATAGTATTAAATATTTTAACACTGCATCTTTAGATATGTTTCGTTTTATTTGCCAAAAAAGTTAGAACGTTTTTCTTCGTAAACACATTTCTATCCTCGCACTTTGATTTTAAATCTTTTTTATTAAAAAAGAAACTCCTAACAACGTGATAATTATGTTTCGGTTTACTATCACAAAAGTGACAACTATCGCGCGTTATCTACAAGTTAATTTCTCCTATTGACACTATCTTTTAAGTGAAAAGTGACACTTTTTTCTGAGCATACCAAAGTGGTTTGACACGAGTTTTATAGCTATGTTTGACGTTTGAATAGTTCCCATTGTCTTCCAAATTCAAGGAACAATGGTTTTTGTTATCTCAAACAGAACACAAACTCTAAACATGGGTTATTTTAAAGTCTGACAAAAAAGTGTTTGAACGCACTTACAGTGCTGTAAAAGTCTTCCTCAATATAATTTTGGATAACTCATACGATATTTTTGTCTGCGATGTCAAAAAATTTAGTAAAACTTCAAAGAGTTGTTTTGAGCTAGGTATTTCTATGTTATTTTTGTTAATATCATAAAATAATATTTTAAGCTAGTCTAGCAATTCTCATGCGTGTCGGTCTCGTGCTGGTCATCCGTAATAACAGAACGAGAACGATTAACACTGACCCGCTTTTGTTTTCGAGGGCAGTAACAAAAACAATGCATTTTAAATATCGTTTTTATCGGAACGTTCTTTACTGGGTGACTTGTTTCCGTTGGAGAGAGATTTTTTTATTTATTTATTTATTTATTTATTTATTTATTTTTGGGAAACATACAGTTACAATATAATTTAACTTAGGTGCAGTAAGAAAACACATAAACCAATTAAGTTTCCACAGTTAAATATACACATAAAGTTGATTTGATACACATAAAGAAGATGAAAATTTTCCATTGATTTGATTTTAAAGTAAGTAAGGATTTTTGCTTTCAAATGTTTTTTCAACCCTTCCAAAGATTTTTTGATACAAATTCTAGTGTCGTTGTTATACTTAGAGTAAGTAAGACAATGGTGCTTGAAGGTTAATAGTTAATCCTATTATGTAGGTAGTTCTTATAAGTGCTTTATCTGGATAATTTTAAAAATTTAATTTGAATAAGTAAATATTCGTTTATAATATCGATGGAATCAATAAAATAATCATGTTGAATCAATCTTTCTCTCAATCTTAATCTTCAATTAACTGGTTGTAAATAAATAAATTTTTCGTTTTTATTTAGATCCTGTTCATTAGCCCTTGCTCTTACCGTTAAGGAATTAATTTTTCGAAACCGGTATAGAAATTAGTGAACCTGAAAAATTGCAGTTTAATCTATTAGAATGATCGATCGAACACATGACTATCGAATTAATAAAAACAATCGAATGCGATTTGCAATCGATATAACGGTTTGATGATAATCCAATTGCTAAACAATAGGAGGACATTGGCATGGATTGATACCACTTTATATCCGGGTCACTAGGGTTGACCGTGTGTAGAATCATTAATCGCAGACCGACTGTACTAGTACCGACTACCGCACATCGAGGTAACACTAAGGCATCTTATGGAGAGGTAGTAGGAGCTGTTTTCCAATAAAAATATGCTGCTGTCTGTACATAGAACAATCAATTCGCACGACAAGGCATTTGTTCACACGCTTATCGCCACTCCAACCCTGAGTACCTACCTACTTGTAGTTGATTAACCAATTACTCAATTCTCGACTCTACATTGTGAATCTTGGGAATCATATTTCAATAACGACGCGTTTCAATTTGACAACCGGTAATGATATGCGAAGTTTTTTGTTCGAAGATTTAGTCATGGAGACGGCGATTTTGAAACCTTGAGGTGTTCTTGCGATTTTGGCTGTAAACTAGTGTTGTCAGGTTGCCTTTAGAGTTTTAAATCATATTAATTTACCGAATAAAATTGGGCATTAAGGCAAAAGTTATTGAATAGTGATTGCCCAGCATGCGAAAGGACTCGTAAAGCCTTTTCAAGGAAAAATACTTTAGCATAAAGAAAAATGTCTATGTCACATTAGCGATCAGACGCACTCGCAGATTTATGGCATTTGATATAATTCCGCTGAGCATCAATGTATGACTGACAGATAGACTCCAGTTTTGGGAATTGATTACTCAAAGCTTTCCTTACTTTGGGACTAGATGGTGCGGTTTATAATGTCCGAGAATATTATTATTATACCTAAAGATGGATACAGTCATTCTTCCATTTGAAGCGTGCAAAATGATTTAAGTGGTTCGCCAACCACGTCGACCTCGGCAAAATTTAAAAAAATGCCCACTTTATATTAAAATTAATGCACAATCGCAACTTTCGGTTGCAAATTTTCAATTATTTAAGGTGAATTAAAATAATGTATGCAAAGAAGAAACGGGTACAGTTAAATTAGGCGTGTGTAATTAGCTTTAAACGGTTAATTATTTTCAATTGACGTAGTAATGTTTAATGTTTTCCGTAATACTTGACGAGGGATAAAATGATGCTGTAAGGTTATAATTACAGGCATAATAACCATCCTTTTGCGCACAAAAAATACCTAATTTTACTTATCGAATCAAAGTAGGTACTGTCCGGAAAATACATATGCCTATATCGCATTAAAAAAAATACAGATTTTATTGTGTTGTCGACAGCATCAGCACACAGACTTATGCCCGTTTTTACCATCAATCCCTAATTTTTAAGTGATGGTAACACATAACAGGAGTTTTGTTTTTATTGAGGTCACTTAAAAATTAGGGATTGATGGTGAAAACGGCTAAGCATAGATTCAATACCTGTTTCTAAGTAGGTACTCTTATGGCAAACTAAAAATAAATAAAAACTATTAATACGACTTGTATTGATTCAACCTTGACAAAACACATTGAAATTACTCAAATATACGGCGTGTGTTTATAAAACAATGGCACTTCTAGTTTCAATTTAATGGCATTCGTGGGAATTCTAAAAATGTTTTTTTCTATACATAGTTTATTTAATTTAATATTACTGCTTCTTCGAATAATGTAACAATTATAAACAATAATATACATAGTTTTAGTTGATTTGCACCACCTTACTTTAACCGTGACTATGACCATAACCGGTGTTTTTGTATGGAGTTTGATATTATTTGACGTTTGTTAAAGTTAAATTACGATGGTGCCAGCCTTAGTAGTTACGTATGAATTAGAATAAATTAATGCTTAATGCACATTCAATAATTCTGATTACTATTGTTCCTCTTCTAACTTAACCTACAAGTACTTAACCACAGAATAAATGAAATGTTTAATTTATTATTTCCTTGCAAATTGATATAATTATGACCAAATTATTTTAACGAAAGTAGGTTTCCATATTTAAATTTCCTAATAACAACTGCATTTCGCAAACAGTTAATTTGTTTTACAATTATACCTCGGCTGCCTACTTCCGGTTAAATATAAGTATATCATTTGACTAAATTGCCAACATTAATATGTCAAGTTGTCGAACTGGACAGTCACGTGATATCTAATTATATTCGCAACCTAATGACTAGGCCAAAGTTAAGTATACTATTTACAGTAATTAACTAAATTAGTATAAACATAGGTAGCAGGACCTACTGTTGCAGCAATACATAATACCTAAGTAACATTAAAAAACCGGCCAAGTGCGTGTCGGACTCACGCACAAAGGGTTCCGTACCATTGATTTATGAAATTAATTTTTTTATTTAAGTTATTTGTATGAGGAGACCAACTTTTTTCCACTTTGGAAGCGTCTGTCACGCAAACTATTCGGTTTAGAAAAAAAATATTTTAGAAACCTCGATAAAGACCTATCCATAGATACCCCACACGTATGTGTTTGATGAAAAAAAAAAATTTTTGAATTTCTATTCTAAGTATGGGGAGCCCCCAATATTTATTATTATTTTGCATCAAAATCTTAATGCGGTTCACAGAATACATCTACTTACCAAGTTTCAACAGTATAGCTCTTATAGTTTCGGAAAAAAATGGCTGTGACATACGGACGGACAGACGGACAGACAGACATGACGAATCTATAAGGGTTCCGTTTTTTGCCATTTGGCTACGGAACCCTAAAAAAGTTGTAGGTTAAGCTATTCCTATTTTTACCAATCAGTCAATCATAATAAGTTACTTCTTTGTGAATACTGATTAGAATCCGATCCCCTATTGATTGATGGTGTTGTCAACTCTATTGTCTGCACTGTACGTTCTTCAGTCAGAACTCAGTCAAGTGTCACGGGGCTGGCAATAAGGGATCATAATACTGAAAGGCAAGGCAGTTTAAGTATTATAAGGCGTAAACTGATTGAAATTTAGAGCCCTATCTGCCTCCTTGTCTGTGAAGGAATTTTGTCGACCTGCTCTTAACTGACCATCTCTTTCTTCCACAGAGGGTCGCGTGGAGGTCTCCCGCGAGAACAAATACCTCAGCACCATGGCTCCCGGCAAAGTCTTCGGCGAGCTGGCCATCCTGTACAACTGCAAGCGAACGGCCACCATAAAGGCTGCGACCGACTGCCGGCTTTGGGCCATCGAGCGGCAGTGCTTCCAGACTATCATGATGAGGACTGGTCTCATCAGGCAGGCGGAATACACGGACTTCTTGAAGAGGTAAGTCACTCTTTAAAAGATTAAGATCTAGCGAAGTTTTTAGGCATTCTAAGGCTGAGTTACACTACCTTAACTATAACTTTAACAGGTGTTTTTTATGGAATTTGATAGACTTAATTGATGCTTCTTACGTTAAGGTGGAGCCACTCAACCTAAGCTTCATCTGGATATAATCAGTTAGATCGTTCGTAGGGTATTATAGCCAGTGCAAATAAACTTTAGCAATTTTGTACATGAGACTTTATGATCAGAGGCTTCAGCAGACAAAGGTTGCATGTTATTCAATTTAATTTTAGTTATATTAAGTGCTATTTTGGAACAAAAATGTACAGTATAATATGCTGTCGCTGTATACAGACGTAACATATTATACTGTAGGATTTAATAGTGTTTTAATAGGGATCATTACAACAAAATGTAAGTGCAGCCTAAAATATCTTCATCTTCTGTTGTCAGTGTATCAGTACCTAGTTCAGTGTGTTATTTTATGTCATTTTTATGGCCTAATGTAGGAACAACAATACTAGCCTGCCCACAGTTCATATAAAACGGTAACAGGAACACAGTAATTTGTAGAACTAGATGAGACTGTTACGTTGATGACATCATAGCCGAATTGGTTTATCTATGAATTGCAAGATAGGGTTTAAAATTAAATATTCCTACAAACATATAACATTAATTTGTGAATTAGAAATGTAAAGCAAAAGTCACAATCACAAATCATATTTATAAATATCCGTTGGCCGACCTCATTTCTTTCTAGCAGAATTAAATGATTCGAGATAAAAATCGGTCAATAAACAAATAAAAAGTTGAGTGAAATCCACTTTTATTTTGAAAGCAAAAACATTCCGGTACTTATAAAAGTGAATTTACATAGTAATACAAGATTCTTTCAATGTCTAAAATTGCCGAATCATGCTTACATAGCCATCATGGCTGCTATATTTTTTGGAGATTCCCTGTGTAATTTTCTCTTTGAAAGTGGCTATTTTTGTGTTTCAATCTTCCAAATAAGACTTGTTTACGTTACGGGTACGATCGCCCCACGATATAAAATACAGTTCAACGACTTGTCCAAAATAGTTCCCGTTGATTTGAGGGCATGCGTTTATTTATTACGCCCTATTTACACATGTGTTGATGAGTGTCTTGATGTTTATACTGAAAGTACATGCAATAGCATAATCGAAGAGGTTTCAAAATAAACATTTTATCGTTATTGGGCTATGGGACATAAAATTTAAACCAATCTTGAACATAGTTACATCTTTCCAGTTCCAGTTAGAGATGTGTAATAAAGCATAGTTTAGGTATAATTTAAGGCATTACAGAATGAAGCTCATAACCAATTTCAAATATTGATTAGACTTGATTGGTTGAATTCCATATTAAAATCACAGGGCAAACTAGAGTTGGCAAGAACGTTGTATACAGTACGGACTTTTGAAGTTCGGAGCCAGCACAATTTCCATCCTTAAAATAATCTTACACCCGTATTCTCAAACGATTCTTGCTTAAGTGAAGCAACAAATCGAACGCACAGCGTTGAATAGAGCTCTGCGATTGGTTCGTGTGTCACGCTGTGCCTCCAACGCGCACTGTGAGACCTCATAGTAATGTTTGTGAATACGGGCGTTTGTACACAATGACATCTCATACTCTACGACTAAAGGCAGGTCTCATGAGCTTACATACAACTCATACAAGCATCTTCCGCTAAAGCCAACTTTCCCATATTGTTCACCAATGCCAACTATGCATATTAGTCCTTTGTGGGCAAGTTAAGCCCTATTGCCTTCTACAATGAAGCCAAGTTGTGTACAAAGCGTGCGTCTGCGCATTACCTAATGTAAAAGGTTACAGAAGGCTCCGTAATTCGGCTCTTTTTACCCGACTACGGCAAAGCAAAAGGAGGGTTATGATTTTGACAGGCTATGTATGTATGTATGTATGTATGTATGTTCATGTGTTCCCTCGTAACTTCTAAACTACTTATCAGAATTCGACAAATGACATATCATTAGAAGCGTCTAAATTGTCCGCTGGTTATAGGCTATATGGGGTTTCACAAAATCTAATGTGGCGCCCTCTAGCGGACAAAACATACAGAGTAAAAAAATAAAGTTAAGATAAATATGCCGTGTTTGGTATCATTTGAAAGCGCTTTACTTGTACATTTTGAATATATATATATTACTAGCATTTGCTTGTGACTTTACCTGTATTCATGGGCTGATTGCATATAATTCACATCTTTTCGTTCATAGCTTCTTATTAGTTCATCAATTTAACTTTTTTTAATATTATGCGCCACAAATACACTTTAACACCAAAATAGTACAAATAATAAAAAGTAAAAAAACTAAAACCCAACTACGACAAAAAACGACGCTGAAAAAGTATAAAACAAGATTTTCAGAATACTGAACTGAACAAACTTGCTAATGTAGTTGCATAGTAATTTTCATGTTTGGAAAGGCGTAGTCACACGTAACATATACCTACCGTAGCACTTTGACAACGTGTGACTACGCCTTTCCAAACATGAAAATTACTATGCAACTACATTAGCAAGTTTGTTCAGTTCAGTATTCTGAAAATCTTGTTTTATACTTTTTCAGCGTCGTTTTTTGTCGTAGTTGGGTTTTAGTTTTTTTTTTTAATGGGATGCTGAACTGGACTATTGTGCGGTTGTGGGTTCCAATCCTGTCAGAGTAACATATTGGGGTTCAGTTTGAGCACATATGCACAGGTGTTAATTTAAGAAAGGTTATTTTGTATTTTGGTCACAATAGTAAAAGTTCTGAAGCTAGGTAAGAGGTAGTGTTCACAAGAACATCACTACGCCGCGTGCCCCACCGCCCGCGCCCGCGGGGCCCCGCGCGCGCCTGTCACATCTCTTTTGTTTTTACATCGTTCACATCAGAGCAACTACGCAATTTTAATGTATTTCCTTGTAACAAGATATTCTTGGTAGTAAACCGTTTGAAACACGAAACAGCGTCTCCTTCATCCATAAGAATCCCGAACAGGTAGATACAAAATTTGTGTGGCAATATTGGATGCCTTAAATCTTACTAACTGGGAAATTTACGACTAGTAATAAAATAACTGGCAATATTGGATTTATTTATCACTTTTTCGGACAATAATTTATTATGCTTTACACATACCCGCTGCAATGGGCACTGCAGCAGATTGAATGGGACTCCTTTCATGAATGGTCAGTCAAACCCATGTGCCAAGTATATCAATAAAGTATACCATGTACTAATATCCACGTGTTCCTTTAGGCCGCTACAGGTTGACTGAGGATCACTGATCGCATTACGAGTATAAACCCTACGTTCAGAAGTTCAGTGTTATTTCGGGAACTCCAATGGCCTTACCAGTACCATTTCCATTGTGTCACCGATGACAGAGCAGGATATTGAACCCGAGACACTTATGCAAATGGGCTGGGCGTGCGGCCCATTCTTCAGCTTTCGTCCGTTGACATATTAGGATTTCCATCTGAGACTATTACGGCATTGTTCTTTTGTTGCGAGAGTTTATTAAAGTAATCAACTGCTCTGATTACAAACGATTTGTTTGGCGATTGGTCACGGTTTATGATATGCAATGAAAGTGCATTACGGTTGTTCCGCTCTAATAAATAGTATTGTCTTTCAAGTAATTGATGAGAGAAGACTGGACGTTCGTGCAATAAAACAATTAGTTTCTGTATTTATTTCTTCTTTTAGTTTAATCTACTTACCTACTTGAATTTTTCACGTCAGTAAGACAAGTGTAAAGCATAATTGCCATTTTTTACATTTTCAATAAAAGCACCCTAAAACGTCGTAACTGCACTTTTTTGTCGTACCTCCTACTCGGTAGGTACTCTGACTATTAGTTCTAAAAAATGTTCTAAAATTTATTTTGGGAGAGAAACTACATCAATTTCTTCTCTTGTATTTAACAACAACAATTAACTTCTTTCAATTCTTGTATTTAACAATTTATTTGGAGCAGCAAAGTGCATTTCAATAAACATAGCCTTATCAAAGACACTAAACATGTGATGTTCTTCTTTCATTATTTTTACTACCGAGTGTAATAAAAAGAAAGTGCACTATAAATATCTCGCTTTTAACCTAGTCCAATGACCGGGTCTCTATATTAAACTTAGCACACAGTCAGTCAAGTAATTCATTTTGTAGCACTCGATCTGACGTCCGAGAAAACAAACATAGTAAAAATAAACTTTTATTTCATGGCGATGTTTTTTTTTTACTGTCTATGTTTAAAGATTTTTCTTAACATAAATGTTACATACAACATAAATAAAAATCGGTGCATTCATGTTTTATTAGTTTTTTTACGAACTAACCTTCATTCAATTGAGTCCTCAATTTGAATTGAAGTCATCAATCAAATAGATCCACTCATTTATCTTCTTTAAAGCAAGGTTAAGGATCAACATGCTCTTAGCACTGGCATCTTTTTATTTACTTACATAGATTATGAACATTACTTACTCTGTATTACTTTGTTAAATTCATATTTTATGAATAAGCTTCTAAACCAATATTGATAAATTCTGGTTTATTTAGTTTTTAGATTCAAGCTCAGAGGGATTTACTCAGTAGATTTTTAGCCCTATTTAATTTTGAGGGTTTTATAACAATTCCAAAGATTCATAACAATTTAAACACTGGTTCTTTGGTGGTACCTAACTTAGGTTAAGCTCAAACCTAGGTCTCAATTCCCATCCCATGTATTGTTATCATTTCCTTGACACTGGATACCATTTTGATAAAGTGCGCGCGCGCAGACAGCAAACACGAACAATCTATTATGGTGTCTTGTAATTCTAGATGACCTGACATTTAGGTGCAGTCTCTGCATGTACGAGTACCTACATTTTTGTTGCAAAGACACCCTTAATATCGCTACAGTAGATGCTACAGTTTTTACCTTGATCTGTTGTCGTCTGTACATGCAGTGCAGGTATCCCCTTTAAGATATGTCTAGGACATTATTATGTCTCCAATAATATAACTTAATAATAATATTAAAGTGTCTGATAAAATTAAATATGAGGGATTCAGGTGGGAGTGTGATTAGAATTACCTAGAGATGGAAAAGTCCTAGAAAAACACGGCACTGAAATTACAACCACATTAAGAAATAAGCATTATCTAGTTTATTTATTTAACGTAAAATTTAAATTCAACATAAAATATGGTTACAAGCTCGAATATAAATGAAATAGGATGAATTTTGTCATAAAAATAGATCATAAAGAGAGTGAAATAGGTGAATAGGAGATGAAAAATATGATGTTAGCGGTGTGAAAAGGAAAAATTACGAAATCAAAGAATTCAAATTACCTATTTGGACGAGAACTTGGGTATACTTACGTAGATGAAAAGACTATTTACCTACTTATTTTAAAAGTGATTTTCAATCACGATCGATCGCCAAGTAAAAACCACTGATTGTGTTTTGACTGAGAAGGATATGCGCAATAACACAGCATGCTTACATTATAGTGAAAGCTAATTATTATGAAAACATACGCGTGAGAAAATCTAAATATGTATAGTTAGATAATAGAGAGTTCTAGACAGTGGTTAAACTAGTAGAAACTAGTATGTTAAGGTCGATACGGTTATTGCAGCAACTGGATGTATTTCCAAGAACTGACGGACATAACCTTAAACCGTAATTGAGTCTAGGGATATGTATGTCTACAATCTTCATACATTTGATTGACATTTGATAAGTGATGAGTTGATGACTCTTTGTATTTAAACGTTTAATTTTTGCATTTAGTACCTATACATATAGGTTTTGCCTGCGGCTACGCTTGCGTTAATTTCGGGTTTTCACAGAAAGTCAATCGCGCGTCTTATTATCAAAAGTACGGGCAGATTTATGTACTTATTTTAAAATTCTCTTTTTATTCTAGAACCCAACTGTATTTTTTATATCTAGTCTAGTCCTAGAAATATAACTTACGAAAAAGTTCACCATTGAAACTTTCATCCCGTATTAACGCAGCTAAACAATTGATTTGAAATTTATAGATCACCTATGTTTGATTTACTTATTAAGTTATTTTATTAAATAAAACTATCTAAGTACTCACTGCCATAGGACGTCCACTGCTGAACATAATAATATGCCTCCTCCAATGCTTTCCACGTTGATCGATTGGTAGCGGCCTGCGTCCAGCGCTTCCCTGCTACCTTTACGATGTCGTCGGCTGAAATGATGATGATGATGAGTACTCACTGACTGAACTAGATTATTCATTCAATTTAATTAGTTTATTATTTAATGATAGATCGCCCGGAGTCCTGCCAGCAGGACTTAAAGTACTTCCGGTAGGACGCAAAATTAAAAGATCACAGTTTCGTAAGTATACATTGTACAAATTTCAAATTTACACGAAAAAATAGAGTGTTTCTCTCTCTTTCACCCAATAGTGCCCAAGATCGAAAAACGCGACTAACCGTTAGTCGGAGCCCGATGGCGCACGAGTATACACGGGGGCAGCGCGTTCGCGCTCGCGCGACACATTTTGACGCGCCGGGCGTGGAGTCGGCAACATTTTGGCGATAATATTATAATGAATGTGAAGTATTCCAGCCTAATCAAACATTTATAATTTATTTCTTGTTTTTGTTTTTAATTTGTAGTGTATTTGTAAGTGATAGGTGTAATTTCTAATACAAAGTGACGTACCAAAGTAATTAATTTAAAGTTCCTTATTATAGTTCCTATTAGTTAAGTTGAAAGAAGATAAACAAGTTTATAATATATTAAGAAAAGTAAAATACTGGTTAAACAAAATGATTCTACGACATGACTTTTTATTTAATAAACACTAACCAAGTGTTTACTACTTCTGGTGAGGATGAGTTCAAATTTGAAGGTCACCGTACTGCTGGAAGGACCAGCAAGCAAACACGTACAAATTGCGTACTGCGGGCAGGACTTGCGATAATCTTCTGGCAGGACGTTTAGAACAAAATACCAGTCCTTCCAGAAGAGCTTCCAGCAGGACAAAGCACCGGGCGATCTATCATTAATACAACTTACATAAGGTTGCATGCGCGTTATATTATTTAGCTACTATACCTAATTACTAGTAACAATATGTAAACAAGTTGCAACTTAAGTAAATAATGGATAGTTAGTAAATTAAATACGTAACTGGACGGACGGACGAAATAAAATCTTATCCTACTAAATTCAGTACTAATATTATAAATGCGAAATTCAGTACTAATATTATAGATTTGGATGTTTGGATGTTTGTTACTCTTTCACGCAAAAACTACTGAACGGATTTTGATGAAACTTTAAAGTATTATTGTTTATAACCCAGAATAACATAAGTATAGGCCAAAATGTATGACAATCTGTGACAAACTAAATTTCACGCGGGTGAAGCCGCGGGCAAAAGCTATTGTTATAATACTTACATTATAGATCACTATTGCAAAATATTGCCTCAGTGTTTGTTTAGATTTCAATAATAATAATGATATAAGATAGAATGATATAAGAGTTTACGTGATTTTTTATAAACCATTAAACAAACAGTAAAACAAAGGCATTGTTGCAACTCTGTCACAATGCTCAAGTGCCTGCGCAGGATTTGCGAAATATACGGTCCACGCCTTTATGATAGCGTGGAATTGTAGAAGGACATTATTTATACGTGTCAAAAGACATTTAAAAATTGAATTAAATTATAGATGTAGGACCCATTAAGACCGCTATGCTACTCAATCTTTTCCGTAAAAGTCGAGACTACTCAAAGATGAAAAAATTACTTACTTGTTTGGCTTTATTGATCTCTATCACGCTCGAAAATGTGAACGGGTTAATTTGGTAGATTTGGTGAACTAATTTTTGATCTACTACTAGACTCTGGCCATAAACTAACCACTGGTTGATCTAATAGATAAGGCGTACTTATCTTGAAGTTGATCCATTACGGTACTTAGGTATAGTTTTCAATAAAATATTTTAGAAGAATAAATGTTCGTTTTCCCTAACAATTAATTGATACTTCCGCATTTACATAATGCTTAGCTAAACACCTGCTTCAGAAACATTCTTCAAATTCTCCGATATAAAAGACCTTACCAGATAAGGCCGAATAAGAACTATCTTTTTTTGTGACACAGAGACCATAGTTACTATAAATTCGAAAACGTTCTTTTTATGCAACATGTTGCAAATTGTCCCAATCACTCTCCTCGCTGCCATAAAGCCACAGCCTTACCCAACACGTACAGTGCTGACTGCTGACATTTGGATTCGTTCCTTTCACTGCATTCGTAATACTAGGAAAACGGGACAGTACTGAGATAGAACGGGATGTTTATCTCCTTAGCACGTCGTTACTGTTAATTGATGACGGGTTTATTTGCCTTATCTTGCTTCTGACGTCTGTCTGTCTTCATTAACACCAATTCAAAGCATTCACTTATGAACTATGTATAACTACACTCGCGAGCAAAACTATGGAATCACTTACATGAAGTTGTTTCCACGCGATCTTGTGTACTAACGAATTTGTTAGTAACAAAAAAAGTGGCACCACTTTAAAGATTAAACTTTTACCTTTAAATTGATACCAAATTCATTTAAATCACACCAGTATTTAAAAAGATATCCCGGCTGATGTGAAGAAGTAAGGAAAAAGACATGTATAAACTGTTTGATACGTCGCGAGTTGCGGCCTACTTACCCACTATAAAAAAACGTGTTTTCGGATTTTTGCTTTCACACGTTGATCCATACACATCTCCGCTTTTTTTGACACTTTACCTGGGATTCTACACCTACAGAAACAGCACAAATCGTTGCACTATTACAAGAAGGGCTCAGCCAGCGGGCTGTCGCACGTCAGCTCCACATAAGCCAGTCCTGGGTTTCGAAAGTTTTAAGACGCTTTCGGGAGACTGGTGGCTTTATCCCGAGACCAAGTTCTGAACAGCGCCGGTGCATATCGCAGAGGGATGACCGTTTTTTCATGTCAACCTCTCTATGAAATCATCATTTGAGTGGTATCGACGTCCAGCAAGAGCTCAGAAATGTTCGTAGGATAGCTGTTAGCGTGTGGACAGTTCGTCTAAGATATAAGCAATAGAATTTGACTCCAAAAAGGCCTGCCACAGGCTCGAAACTGACGGCAGGTCACCGACAAGCACGCTTTCAATTAACTCGCACTTATTTTGATGGGTAGGCGAGTAATGGAGGCGAGTTTTGTTCTCCGATGAATGCAGACTGTGTTTGCAGTGCAGCAGTTGAAGAGGTCGGGTCTATAGGCAGCCTGGGGAGCGATTTGTGCAGTGCTGGTTCGCTGAAACAGTGGCTTATGGGGGTGGCTTGCTCGACTTCCCATCGAGATGTGTACGAGCAAATTGAAAGCGTGCTTATCGGTGACCTGCCGTCAGTTTCGAGCCTGTGGCAGGCCTTTTTGGAGTCAAATTCTATTGCTTATATCTTAGACGAACTGTCCACACGCTAACAGCTATCCTACGAACATTTCTGAGCTCTTGCTGGACGTCGATACCAGTCAAATGACGATTTCATAGAGAGGTTGACATGAAAAAACGGTCATCCTTCTGCGATGTGCACTGGCGCTGTTCAGAACTTGGTCCCGGGATAAAGCCATTAGTCTCCCGAAAGCGTCTTAAAACTTTCGAAACCCAGGACTGGCTTATATGGAGCTGACATGAGACAGCCCGCTGGCTGAGCCCTTCTTGCAATAGTGCAAGGATTTGTGCTGCTGCTGAAGGTGTAGAATCCCAGGTAAAGTGTCAAAAGAAGCTGAGATGTGTATGGATCAACGTGTGAAAGCAAAAATCCGAAAACACGTGCTTTTATAGGGGGTAAATGGGCCGCAACTCGCGACGTATCAAACAGTTGATACATGTCTTTTTCCTTACTTCTTCACATCAGCCGCGATATCTTTTTAAATACTGGTGTGATTTAAATGAATTTGGTATCAATTTAAAGGTAAAAGTTTAATCTTTATAATGCTGCCACTTTTTTTGTTACTAACAAATTCGTTAGTACACAAGATCGCGTGGAAACAACTTCATGTAAGTGATTCCATAGTTTTGCTCGCGAGTGTATAATGTTAAATAAAAATGTATACGTGTATGGAAGAGCGGACTCCCTAACCACAGGCATTTTTTTTTTTGCTTAAATGGAGGTTCCAATCTACTTATTTAGGTACTCAAGAAACCTTGTAAACGAAATAAATTATTTTATTTTTATTATATGAATGAATACTGTGATAATTTTGTAAAGAACACGCAACAGTTACCAAATAGCTAAAGTCAAAGTCAAAGTCAAAATTTCTTTATTTGTTTGGACTAATAAATAGTTCTTACAAATCGTCATTTTGCTCTTAAGGAGCCTCTACATGTCTCATAATCTTTTTACCCTACCAGCGCTTCGAGACCAACATTTGGCAAGTGCTGAGAAGATGCTGAAGGTGCTAGATTTTGACAGCTACTTAAAGATGTCAGGCAGGTGACAATGACAGATGTCAATGTTGAACGTCAGACGCTTGTGAAAATTCGCGCCAATATTAATAAGTTAGTCTTTTGTTTACGGTCGCCGCATATTTACGAATTTTTGTTGCAAAAATCGCACTTATTGAAACCGAAATGCTTCACTATTTAGCTTAAAGTGCTGTCCGTCGAATAAATATCTATCTTTTATTAATCAAAATGATTCATAGCCCGTGGTAAAAATATTTATTTTTTTAATTGTCGGCATACAAGTGGCCTCAATGCAGTACATTTTTATAGATCAAACGTAACATGTTGTTTTTAATAAAAATAATAATAACCAATAAATTTAGAAGAATAGCTTGTTATTCTTCTTATGAATAGTGATATGCCGATTGTAGATTTATTATAACATTTAATTACTACCTACATTTTCTTACGAGATAATATTTTTTCCGATATTTATGAAGGCTCTACAGTAAAAGTTACCATGTAGTAATATAAGTTTTCCCAACAAATAAAATCTGTATAAATATCCTAACAAAATCCGAAGGTTGTTAGAATGCATTTAACAAGGTTAAGATTCCGATATATTATGTCAACTTCTGTTAATGTAGGAAGTAAATGATTTCCTAGATAGAATACGAATTGCAAAATTCTTGAAATATCGTTAACAAGAATTCTGTTTATGCAGTTCATGTTTTTATTTTTGCAATAAGTTGTTTCGATTTAAATAAACTCCAGTGTCCAAGTTGGTAAAATGACAGTCACTGTTGTGCCTTTGTCATTTTCAATATAGTTTATTTTACTGTGAAATAACATTTAGCTGTTTTTGCCAAGAGCATAATATCTAAACTAGAAATCTTTATTAATAAAGTAAATAATAAATCCACTTCTCTTATAACTCGCACACTTGAGGATCTAATTATCAGTGATTGTCTTTATATAATTATTAATCTATCGTAATTGATTTTCAAAACAGTTGATGGACGATTAATTAGTACATTAATTAATTAATTGTATCTCAAGTCTATGTCAGAATTTGGTATAAAAAGTTGATGGATGTCGTGTTGTGAGAAATCAATAGAAAAACTCACTCGATTACTGAAGAGAAAATTATTATACTTAAAAGGTGTTATTTTTCACAGGCCTCTAGATACTATTAGTAATCAACATCAATATTACTGTCATTCCCTCCTTCGGTAATGATATTCTAAGGCTGGGTTGCACCATCTTAATTTTACTTTAGTAAACGTCAAAAATCTGTCAAACTCCATACAAAAATACCGGTTGTCGTTACAGTTACGGTTAAAGTTAGGTGGTGCAACTCAGCCTAAACTCTACATACAAAATAGCCTTGTCGCACTATAACTGTCATTCCTTTATTCCGACCACCACACTGTCAAAAATGTCTTTACTTCAATGCAATAATATCATAAATACAGATATTGTAACTATGGTCTGTTTGAAAGACTGACAATGGGTGCACTGTATATTTTGTATTAAAAACAGAAATAAAAATACTGGCACGAAAATTTGAGCAAAAAAATCGGTATACAGCTAGAGCTAGGTTCCAAATAGGTCACATGTGGTGACCGTGAAAATTGTAATGCTCTAAGCAATTTTCGTTCGCAGCCTCTGTGGCGGACAGTTAGTGGTACTGTTTTGTTGACGGTACACAGGCAGGTTGAACACGTTAGTTAGGTATAGATAGCAAAACAGAATTATAGCTTGCACCACATTACCCTGTTTAATTGCTAAAATCTTTCCGCTGAAAATTTACTTAAGTGCAGATACGACGTTGTTCTAAATATTAAAAACGAGTTGGTAGTTTAACTAAGCACTCTTGCTCACGAATCCTACATCTATTATTTATGTTTCACTTTTAAAATGTAGGTAACATTGTTTATTTTCCTAGGTCGTTAGAGAAAACTGCCGTTCAAATTATGAGGTCAAATCAAACTATTTTTAATTGATTTTTAATCTAAAAATTAAAAGTTTACTTGTTGCCTGTCAGACAATGACAGTAGGTATTATTTAATATTTTTAAAACCCAATAAGATTTTGATCGTTTTGATATCGATTAAATCGTCGATTTTTGATAAAATATTCAATCAATCTAAAAATAGATAGACGTAAAATCTATTACATTTCATAACACTATTGGAGTCAAACTGGTTTTAGTTCAAACCTGGTGACTCATAATAAGGAAATTAACACTTGTCTATTGAAAAACCTGTTTTTGTTCACTTTCAATTAGTAGGTGTAACCGGATTGATTTAAAACAGTGTAAAATTCATACAGTTTTATTATTGTTATTTATGTAGGTAGGTACTTAAACTTTATATTTTCATTGCAAAATCGCTCCTATTATGAGCTACCAGTGCCATAATGTTTACTTTGATTTGTCGTCATCCGTAAACGTTACGTCATCTAACATTTAGCCATAAATAATGCACTTACGTCATTGTTTGTTCATCATCAACATGCTTTAGTTTTCATAGCGTTCTGAAATTGATGAATAAGTTAATAATGGACCATTATCTTAATGAAAATATTTTATTTTCTTGCTTGTTTTTCTATTGTCTCCCCATGTCTGCCTGGCCATTACTTTTATTTCGATGCAACTTTTAGGACGTGACGTTTCCATCAACAATTTCCATTTTCCGTTTCTCTAAAATGTCCCATGTTAATGAATTTTGAAAAAAAAAATCTTTGGTTTTATTTACCAGTCAGTAGGTAACCTACGGATTTTAGTCATTCAATCTTGCTACAGGTTCGCTCCCAATCCCACTGTCAAGACATCTTATCATCTCAATTAAAATATTCCTCACGTACTTTTTTGGGTGCATAATGCTTATTAAACAAAGCACGTTTCTGCTCTAGTAAGAGGCTCGCTCACTTCTGTGGTAATATAAAGTTTTCTCGAACGATGTCGACACAATTTACGTAGTCTAACTACGTCTTTATTTGCAATGTATGTATATGCACTTCTTTTGAACTGCAAGCGGGATAACAAGGCGAATTGTTTGATCTTTGCGATCCTAAATGTAACAAACAACTGACAGCAGTTAGTTAAACAACCATTTTTCTTAGCATCTGTTGTTTTAATCTGCTAGTATCTTGGTCGACTAGTTTGTTGATTGATTATGGTAACATCATTGGAACTTAATTAGGAAAGGAATCTGTCTGAAAAATTATGACATGAAAAACAACCTACTACTAGGAATATGATGTATTACTTATTCTAATTTTACACCTTTATAATTTATTGAATCGTTAATCTTATCATTTAATTGTTACGTTAACCATTTATAATATTTACAATAAAAATCTTGACAAAGACGAGCTTCATATACCTATTTATGTTATGTAATCACTAATCATCTATATTTTTATGTATTTATGCAATTATTTGTTCTTTATAGCACAATTTGTTGCTTTGATAATTTAATTATTAATACAACTTACGTCACGGACTACTTAAATAAATAGTTACATGATTGCATTATATTGTAAGTTATAGTTATGACTTAATTTTTAACAATAAGAATTAAAATTGGTACATATAATATAATCGTTCCCGCATACCACAAACTTTGTCAGCCGACAGTTTGGTCGTCTTCTAGTTTTTATGAAGAATCTGCTGATACTTGTGTGGATGGCCGTGTGTGATAAAGTCAAAGGATTCTGAAACGTCATGTGGCAGATATTGCAACTAATAACCCAGGTTATTACTTAACATTTTCACTTGACGCTTCTCTGTCATAGCTGGGACGGTTCAGTATTGGTCAATTTAGGACAACGGAATGCGGAAGAAATGTAGGCTACAATGTACTAATTGTCACTAAAGAATCAGGGCAATACTTAAAGAAACGATTAAGGATAATAATAACATTCTTCAGAGATTGTAATCGGTGGAAGATTCCATAATGCTCACGGCAGTGGCAGCTTTCTACTCGTAAATGCGTAACGTTTACTCAGACTACTGTGTAGGGTTCCGTGATGCACTTTTTCTACATGTAAATAAAATTGTTTGTTCGTGTAATAAAACTAAGTCAATGTAGCAAAGAGTTATAGCTTATGAGCTCAAGATTCAAATACATAGTTTAGTTTGCTGGGTTGTTATTAGCTACAAGCATTAATTTAAGATAAATTATCAATTTCTCCAAGTTCAATTAAAGCTCTCCTATGTACCTATTTGTATCTTATAATTGTTATTTTATTACATTTAGCCTTTATAAGTTGGATGTAAACAATTTCTCTTCGCAAAGAGTAGTGTTCACCGCAGTTACTGCCTTACGCACGGGACAAGAACGGTTGAGCGCCTACTTTTCATTTAATTGTAGTTATAGGTTGTACCTTATTTTGTAGGAGTTGTAGAGACTTAGGTCTATTTATAGATTCAAATGGGTGAGGTGATATGTATGTATATGAAAAAAACAATCTACTTACTAGGGATTATCTATAGTCTATATAAAATTTTTAAAGTGATAAAGCCTAATATTCCCGTTTCTTTGTCCACAGCGTCCCAATCTTCAAAGATCTACCAGAGGACACGCTCATAAAGATCTCCGACGTGCTAGAAGAGACACACTACCAGAACGGCGACTACATCATCAGGCAAGGGGCGCGGGGTGACACTTTCTTCATCATCTCGAAGGGACAGGTAATTTGCACATTGTATTTTGCACTTACGACTTTCTACGTCGGAACTCGGAACAACATTTTATTAATGCAATATTTCAAGGGTATTTTTTGAAAGAGTATGAAAATGTTTATTAATGCTAGCTTTAAAAGTATAATTACGTGAAAAAATATCTCAAGATACAATTGAAATATTCAATTCAGCAATAAGACCGATGGCATGTGGAGTTCTACAATTCTTAGAAGTGCTAGTTTCATATGTCAACGAGTAGCAACCTAATATGTAGTGGTTGTTAAAAAGGTCATTACAACGTGTATGTAGTAGTTTATTACGATGACGCGATAATATAAAATATTCGTTGAGCCATCTTCTCTAATACGAGAGTAAACAGTTTCACTTTCGTTTATATCAACTTTCCAGACTCGTCTGCCTCGGACGATGTTAAGCCTAGTGCACACTAAGAACACAGACTTTGTGATAATAATAGAGAAAGAATTAAAGATTGAGGTCAAGAGAGATACATTATTTAACAATAGTCGATAGATTTCAGAAAGCTATTTTCATTATATTGCATTTTTTCGATTAAAAAAAACATAAAAAAGGCGTTTACTGCGTTTGTCACTCTCAAGCTCTCTCATCATCGCCATCAGCTCATTTAGACTCCACTGCAGGAGAACGACACTCATAAACCTAGAAAAATAAAAATACTCATTATAAACAGATACAGACAGATAATAAAACATGCCAAAAAATAGCTAGTGTATACCATTCTGTATTTTTCGGCTCTGTATTTTATAAACACAATTCTATGGCCATCATAATATTATTTTGATTACAGATTACTATACGTCATAACAATTGCGCTTTCAAAATGTCTTTTATGACGCAACATTTCTTTCGGTCACGGTTGCAAACCGTAGTTATTTAATTTTAATAACTGATTTGAATTACATTAGCTTTCTAAAATGCGGAGATAGTTCACTTGGATATTAAGTTAATATTCATAAGCACTATACTAGCTTCCGACCGCTGCATTCCCGTGGTGTTTCGAAAATTAATAGCGCTGCAAAAGAAATGATAGAAAACTTAAATTTACTGATTTTTCAGGCTACGTTTATATAAAGTTTATGGGTCTGCGTAAAGAAATAAATGTTATTCTTGATAAAAAAGCTGTAGTTATTTCAAAATACCAGACGACGTCGTCTTTTATATAATATGGGCAATAAGTTTTAAATAAATATACGTAGTTAATGCAACTGATTGAGAAACAAGAATCAATCAATCACATTTTATGATACGAGTTAGAAGATGCAGAAGTATAATAGTGAAAAGGTCACTGACAAATCGACACACTGATTTAATTTTGTATAAGTGGTTTTCGTCTGTCTGTGTGGGTAGACAGTTTAAGTTTATGTAGACCCAGTGACTGTATAAGAGGTTTACCTTGGCATTTAACTGAATGTATATTTCTGCAGATTTTTGTTAGTGTCCATTATTTATTGCATTTTGTTGATATTCTTTATTAGTTTTTGCTTTGTGCATGTTAATGACCGTTATTTATTATCCTATAATTAATTTCAGTTTATAGATCAGTAGTTTATTTGACTTTAACACTGACTGGTAAGGTCATATCTCCATGTGTTTAAACCCACTCATATCTTGAAGTAAATTTCCATAATTAGTTGTTAATTTAAAACCAGAAGTTATCAATCTCATCATAAATGTACCTAATATTTATTTCACATTTAATTGTTATTGCCAGACTGCAAGTCACATAAAAGCATTCCAAAAGGTCTTTAATAGAATATTAATGAATACCGCGAATCGATGGTATCACAGGCCAGCCATTGGAAACTGCTGTCAATGTGAGTGCGGCGCGGGCGCATAGGCTTAAGGCCAAAAGCCGGACCATTGTGCTCGCAAGGTCAGCGCACCGAGGGTACTCGGTGTTTTGAGGCCTTTTTTTAGTACTTTTGTGGGAATCGTACCACGATATACGTAGATTACGACTCTATGAGCATAAAGTGATGTGATGTAAAGTTTATATGAAAAAAAACTTTGTTTTGTCAGTTAGGCCCGTATACAAAACCACGCAACGCTCAAAGATTGATTGATATTCAAGCATAAATGAACTGAATATTATAGTGAATAGGTAGGTACTGAAATTCAGCCAATCAAGGACATGGATCTAGGTACATAAGTTTAAGATTGATTACAGTTTTCCATTGTTTTGGGATACGAACTACAATGTTTTAACAAGTTTACCTTTTCATTGCTTTTCAAAAGTTTTGTTCGTTAATCGTTTCTGCTCAGTTCCATACTTCCATGATTATAATACGCTGGTTATGTAATGACGTTGACTTTAATTGATATTGCACGCTCGTGTACGCATATAAATAATATCTTTAGCTTTATTAAGATCTCATGTAAATTGAATATTTCTTATGAAAATGTATATTGCTTTTAGTAGCTGTAGTTAGGCCAGCCGATCTTGAGGCACCGACTCACGCGTTTTTCTTATCTCCCAGATCTTTCCTGAACTACAAGAACATGACATGTATGGATTTCCATAATAATAGTCTGGCCCATGTTATGATCCTCGTAAGTTATAAATCTGCGTGTAGGTAATTCTGTCTGAACTCTATGAAGACGAAAGCGATGTCATTATGACGTAACCAGCATTCTTCTGTTTTTGTCATAATTAGTTTGCAATTATATCGGTGCATTAGTGTGAGAGTTGTATGAAGTGCTTAGTGGTTTCTTTATACAATATCATCGGTACTGATGATTCTATTAGACGGGCAGTCATTGGATCGAGATACATTGTTGTTAACCGCATTGGTGATTTATTAATTTTATCTTTCTTCTTTCTTTTACTGGCTGTGTCTGATATTAATTTACTACTTGTAGAAATCATTAATTAGTCTTGTATTTACGACTTTCAATAAATGAGAAAAGTATATTTTTCAAGATCTAGGTCTTCACAAGTTCTTTGGTTTATGTGCAGAATCATATCGCTGCTTTACCCTTAGAGCTTATTATTAGATCTCTTTATTTATGGTGCATTTTCTTATCAAAAGATGACGTCACAAGCACAATGAAGGCAGTAGCATTATGACGTCACAAGCTTGGTAGTAAACTTATATGTTTTACAATCTTTACAAGTCAAAGTTGCAAAAAGCCAATCAAACTTGATAACAACGCGTTCTAACGAACCCAAAAACATATGTATTACACAACTTCCATTCGAAATTAATAAAGTCAATGGATGTTACCGCAAAAAGCTATTAAACGAGAAATAATTTATTGAATCAAAGTAAGAGAAAGTGCGAATTACCCCGAGGTGAAGTCCAAACCATAATACAAGATAAATATCCGCGTAATCGAGTACGATGACTTGGGTACCCGAGGCTAATAAGGTAACTCGTCTTAAAGCACTTCAAGCGAAACATTGATATCTTAAGTAGTGGTAATAGGAGTGATTTTGGAAGAAAAAGAAAATAGACTGTATTGTCGTCTGTACAATTCAGATTGAATCGTAGTTTTTAGGGTTCCATATACTTAAACATCATTATTTTTTATAAAGTAGGATTTATTTCCATACATTTGGATAAACATTTATTTTTTAAAGTACCTAATTTGATATTACACAAATTACTAATAGTCCCGTTAGCCCTTCGTACTAAGCTAAATATGCTTGTGTCACGATTGAGCTCACCACGATACATTATATCACATTTTCCATTTTAAAAATCATATTACATTTAAAAAAAATTGCACAATCACTGAACCAATAACAAGTTTCTTCTTATTGTAAACCAGCTTATGCTCATGGCTTTTCCCGGGCAAAAAGAAAATAAGTACAAAGTAAGGTATCGCGCTTGTACCTACCTACTAATAAAAATATTCCTTTGAGTAAGGAATCGCGCTTGTACTAATAAAAATATATCTTGCCGTTAAAATAGAAATAATAAATTACTGTAATTCAACTTACAAAGCTTTCAAAAGTCCTTGGAACCACGTAATTAATTGATGCTGATATGGTATTAAATTAACATCATTAAGAACTGTTGCCACTCACTGTAGCATGTGACTTAAGAGAACGCGCATTTCCTTACAAGTTACATTCAGGTACTTAACTGTTAAAATAAAGAAAAATCAACATTGACATATCAAAACTGGTCTTTAATGACCTAGGAAGAGAATTTCTGATCGAGATATTACACACTTACCTGATGAAAATAGTGTTTAGAGCATAGCTGTAGGTGACGGAATGTGCACACTGCACATAATTTTGTAAGTTTAGGGCTGAAAATGAAAAATAAGTGTTTACTTCAGGTGCATTTTTTCCTAGTAAATGACACAGGGGCTTGAATAAACCTGATTGTTAGAATAAAAACAGAAGAAGATCAAAACAAGGCTCGTAACACCTCCTAAGCTCATATAAAAGAAGAAGATCGGATTTTTTTTTTCAATCGGAACCCCAAAACAAACAAAGTTCTAACTTGCCGGTATTTTGACACAGTCCAGTTTGTCCGTCTTACTTCACGGCGCATTATCTCACCCATTTCCGTCGTTATCTCACTGATGTTTGAGTTTCTTTGACTGCTTGTTTTTGACTTGTAACGTTGTAGAACACTTCCGTGAATGGGCTTACAAATGTTACAAATTCCAGACGAGCAGGTATTAGAGCGAGACGTCTGAATGAAAAACGTAGATATTTTATAAACTGACGATCAATTTTTAAAGCAATTTGTTAAGGTACAAGGATACACAAAACTTATTGACTGTGAACGTTAACCTATGGACTGGCGGAAAATGAATGACGACCTCTATACTAAGCAGTTTTTTATTTCAATTACTACAATGTTCGTTCGATTTATTTTGGTCCTCAAATATAGTTTGACCTGGGCATTTAAATCCTGAGATACGAGCTTTTTGACCACTGTTCTGGACGCAATCAAGAAGTTGGTTGATGGAAAACAATTTCCACATAAACGTGACCTACCATTTTTCTTATTTTTGGCAGAGGCCATTCGTGTGCGTCGACCATCTCATAAAAATTAAGGCCATAAAGATAATATTTATGGTTACATCTAAGTGGTTGCACGTTATTATATCTCGAGACAAGAATTAACAGAGACTATAATCATATTATGAAAAAAAAAATGAGCTATTCTTGCTTACTTTGTAGGAAAAAAAGCTAAAACCCAACATACTGCGGTTGTGATACCTACCTACATTTTTATCGCGATGTACGCCATTATGTGATGACCACTTTCAATGTCCCACATTTTATGAAACAAGTAACGTAGGATCGTTACTTGTTTCATAAAATTACTAGTTTGATGGTCTTTCCAGTCGTCTAGCTTACCTATTCAGTACAAAGTTTAAAAATTTAAAAATATCTTGATTTCATTAAGCAACTTGAGCCTGCCATAGAAAAAGTAGACTTTAATGTGATAAAATGTTTGTAAATGCTAAAACATATTTTTACACATTTTTGATTCAGTACGTAAAACTGGATCTTAACTGAAAATATGTTTTTAATCTCGTTTTGTACACATTAAGGTCCCTTTTACTCGTAGTAGAATTAAGAAAAATCAACAAGATACACAGCCAAAATAGCATATAATATGTGCTTTGTTGTGGCCATCCTTCCACCTCTTATCTAATTTTAACAAAACTCCGCTAATGGTAATAATTTTTCTTTTTCAGGTCAAAGTGACCCAGAAACAGCCCAACAGTAACGACGAGAAATTCATTAGAACTCTCACGAAAGGCGATTTCTTCGGAGAAAAGGCATTGCAAGGGTACGTATCGATATCGAAGCCAAATTAGTGCCATCGCGAATCGGTAGTGCGTTGTGCGCTGGATTCGATTATTCGTTTGACGGACGATTTTTACTAATATTATTAATGAGAAAGTAACTGTCTCTCTAATATTTTACGCTACGAACAAATTTTGATGAATTTCGGTATAAGAGATAGACCTTTTGTAGTTCCATCGGCAGTTTTAATCGCGTGACGTGTAATGAATAAAATATCTGTGGCAATTGGTAGGTAAGCCATAATCCACGGAATCTAATGATGATTAAAAGACTACGGTATTGGGGGTTTTTCGATAACTTTTTGTTAGTGGTTAAACCTATCTACTTTTTTGTCTTTTTTATGTGCAAGTTCAGGTAATTCATAAAATAACAGCTATATCAAACTATTATTTTTAATGGTGCTTTTAATACGATGAAAAAGACAGTATAAAATTATTTTTTCGATTAATGTAACTCCGACCAATAGAAAAACCTGCACGCGATTTCAAACTAAAACCAGATCGGTGATCGATCAAAATTCTGGTGATCCCCTTGTGCCTTAGACAGGCAAAAGTTAGCGGATTGTAAAACACTGTATTATGATTGTTTGTGTTAAAAAAGTGTTCTTATTTTTGCTTTCCCATATTCCAGGGACGACCTCCGAACGGCAAACATCATCTGCGATTCGCCAGAGGGCTGCACCTGCCTCGTGATCGACCGAGAGACCTTCAACCAGCTCATCTCCGCCCTTGACGAAATACGCACCAAGTACAAGGACGAGGGAGATAGCAGAGCAAGGTATGTGACAGATATGGCACGTAGACTTTATTGCTATTGTGAAAGAGTTCATATTACAATGCTTTGTTCGTGACACGATGGACGGGCCTTGGCGAAGCCCGCATCGTATCGCAATAACAATTTCATAAAGACACTTTTTTTTTTTTTTTTTTTTTTATATCCACAACGAGGAAGCTCTTGGCCTGTATCTCACCTGATGGTAAGTGACGATCAGGCCGAAGGTGGAAGCGAGCTTCACTCGGAATCCTCAACCACGGAGGAACTGGCTATCTTACCTCTAACTGCCGGAACACAACAATGCTGTTAACATTGTTGTTATGGCGACAAACTTAGGTAAGATGGTGGTAGCTAGCCAGGCGGACTTAGAACAAGCCCTTCCACCAACCAAACCGAACAGAAAAATCTGTCCCCACTGGGAATCGAACCCGGGACCTCTGCGTCTGAAGCAGGTGGTCTTACCACTAGACCACAGAGGCGGTTACTTCTTGTAGGAAAACAGTTATAAAGGCCTTTATGGGTTTTTATACATAAATTATGTAATATCTCGAATGGGATTTTTTGTAGAAAATTAAGATTATGGTATTTTATCATATTTAATATCACACTCAATGTGGATAATTTAAGTACATATTATTCTAAAAATAGAGTCAATACATTGTTAATTTTATGACAATTTAGCACTATTTACTTACCACAAAGTTGAGCTAAAAATACACCAAACAAAAAATCTATTGAAAATCGATTAATGGTCACAAAAAATATAAGCTTTATTTGATTGTGTTCATGAGTCATGTCCGTACTAGGAAATACAAGTTGGAAAAAACTTTCAACCAGTCATTCTTTAAATCAAAACAAATCAATTTAAAGTAAACCCAAATAGTTCTTATTTCTACCTAAATAGTTATTGGTATAGATTGACTTGTAAGATATTTCTCCTTAGTCATACATATTAACTTATAATCGAGAAGACAATTAACTATTGTGGTATTCAAACATAACATCTAAATTAATTACCTAGCCCCCCATTAATAACATAAATTATTACTAGGATGCAACTAATATCTTTTATTGCGTTATTTGAATACAAATAGTAATACATACGTATCTAGTTATGAAGCAAAGTAATCAAGGTCTCTCCAGTTGAATTGCTAAAGAGTGTGTTGTAAGTGCACGAGAACTATTTTAAGCCATTTTTAGCGCCTATTATTGGCGTATAAACATGCTTCTTCGGGTATATCACAATGAAGTTAGATACAGAAAGTACTACACTCTTCTCTATGCATAAGAAATCACAGGTCTCTATAAAAAAGCTAAAAATGTAAGTAATTTATTTATACAAAAAAATCTTCTAGTAGTGACATTTTAAGAATCATTCTGGAATCTAGAGGTATTTTTTCGTCGTTAATTCAGATTAACGACGAAAAAATACCTCTATATTCCAGATTGCGGGATAAAACCGTAGAGCGGACTCAGGTCCGCACTACGGTTTTATCCCGCAATCGGTAAACAGCCAAACCGCGAGAACCCCCGAAACGTATACCTACACGGGAAAAAGTCGCAGCGCAGACGCCTGCGTTAGTTTTACTTGGTTATAAAATCACGCGGTTAAAAACCGCGGCGGTTTAGCCGTAGTATGTTATTGCAAAAGTTTAAAATTATTTATGACCAGTCTGTAAAAATAAAGGTTTTTTTGTGAAAATAATTGAAATCTTAGGCCAAAATGGCGTACAAATGAAAATGTGGTAGAGATGTATTCTCGTAGCAATCTGGTTTATACGTCTATTTAGTAAGGCACTTGTAAATGTGCCCTCTGTGTTTAAGTCCAGTATGTCCAAGTTCACACAGAGCCGAAACCCCCGATAGTTCTGACAATGGCTCCTATGCAACATAACTCCTTTGTGTCGGAATCGGCATGCACTTTTTGCGAGCTGAACAATAGCCAATTTCAGATATGAAATGTCTCGATTTCACTCACTAATCCTTTTCTTTTTTTACGCACACTACTGAGGATTTAATGGTAAGTTCATTTCAGCAGTCGTCGAGAAATCAAAATTAAATTGTCAAAGTCAAATTGTAATTAGTGGAAGTAATTGGCGATTATTAACTTTCATCTGCTATAGAAATGTTGATTAACGGCTAGAATAGTTAAAAAGGTAAACTCCCATGTTTTTGTAGGAAGATCCAAAGACAATGGGTACAATGAGACAGTGTAATAGACTGACACGTGGCGGACAAAGACATATCAATTAAATGGGAATGATGTTAGGAAAGCTGTTAAATTAGATTGGTTACAGAGTTAATTGACTCGAAGATTTGTTTGTTACACCTGGCTTTTGTTTTAGTTTTTAAACAATAAGCAAAGAAACTGAATACTTTCGGTCTCATGACTTACGGACAAGCAATAACTTAGCTTTCGATATGAACAAATAGGTACTGTTTCTAAGGGGCATTTCTAATAACGTTACAGTAATATTAAGTAACTGAACTGTTTGTAATTGGTATGTTGCAAAAACATTGGACAATCAAAAATTAAATTATAAACACAATTCTAGATTCGTCTTAAGAATCTCTCTGGTTTAATTTACTATGCGTGTCGTCAGGTACGCCTCATGCCGAACGAGCATGTCCTCTTTAAAATTATAAATTCTTCTTTAATATTGAATGTGTCCAAATAAGAATGAAATGGTGTGACGTCCAAATATTTGGACAATACATTTATTTTCTAAACATAGCTACTTATAATGGGCAATGAATGTCTAAGTATAATACTTCATAGGTACCACACCAGAAGTTAGTGATCTCGTGACACCCATCCCCGTCATCAAATTCCCACAATAACCTTAACTTCCAATCCATTCCAGATTAAACGAGGAGTTCGCCAACCTCCGCCTCTCTGACCTGCGGATAATCGCAACTTTAGGTATCGGCGGCTTCGGGCGCGTGGAGCTGGTGCAGATACAGAACGACTCCAGCCGGTCCTTCGCTCTGAAGCAGATGAAGGTATGAGAAAATTTTATACTTTCGTTGATCCGTGGATAAAATATGAGAGAGTTCTGGCGCAGATATAAAACGGCATCAGGAGAGAATTGGCATGGAAAGAGTTAGTTGAATTCTCCTGATCCGTTCATAAATTAAAGACCTACAGGTGGGACGAATTTTAAAAATCTCTGTGTAATTGTCCTCAGCCTATAATTTTTTAGGTTTTAATAAACTTAATTGTCAAAAAAAGTAGGATTCAGTGCGTGATTTTAATTCAGCCGCGAAATGGTTAACATCACGTTTATGTCACTTTTACAAATCACTTGACGTAAATAAGGACATTCAAATGTACCTACCTGTACAATTTCCTTAAAAGTAGCTAGGTTACACGAGTCAAGTCTAAGACAGTACTTATTTCAGGTTTAAGTGTTTCTTATGTGCTAGGCACAACACAAATTATCCCATTGATGAAATCAAGTCGTACATTGTCTGACCAAAGATTATCCTCTTCGCAGAAAGCCCAGATCGTTGAAACCAGACAGCAACAGCACATCATGTCGGAGAAGGAAATCATGTCGGAGATGAACTGCGAGTTTATAGTGAAACTGTTCAAGACGTTCAAGGATAGAAAATACTTGTACATGCTGATGGAAACTTGTCTCGGAGGCGAATTGTGGACTATTTTAAGAGACAGAGGTAAGATTTAACCAGTTACCAATTTATCACAAATTACGAAAAAATTGAAAAAAAAAGTAAAAAAATAGGATCAGGAATGTTTCTAAGACATTACCAACTCACTATTTTAAACAACTTTCACTACCCATGGGATCAATGATCATAAAAAACCCTTCTTGGAAATTGGCTTATGTTTGAAAAATAAGCCTGTATTCATAATTTGTTAATTTTCATTCAAGTATTTCTGAGAGTTGTATCTCAAATTGATTTTTTTTTTATCCAAAATATTAGTATTTAAAATGTTATTTCTTCTTTTTTCAGGACAATTTGACGATGCTACCACTAGGTTCTACACTGCGTGTGTTGTTGAAGCTTTCCACTATTTACATTCTAGGAATATTATTTATAGGTATGTAAGAAAAAAACATATTTAATTTACCTAGGTATACCACAAAACTCTTAAAATAGACAAAATTTTCCACAAAGTGGAAATCCTTGGGGAAGGCCTTTGTCCAGCAGCGGACGTCTTTCGGCTGAAACGAACGAACGATCGAAGACAAAATTAGAAATTATTTTAGTTCAAGGTTGACGACTTACTGAACATCAGTCATTTCATATTAGATCTCGCCTCTCAATCTATGTTTAAATTCTCCATTTTCCATTTACAGAGATCTCAAACCAGAAAACCTTTTACTGGACTCGAAGGGCTACGTGAAGCTGGTGGACTTCGGCTTCTCCAAGAAGCTGCAGGCCAGCCGCAAGACCTGGACCTTCTGCGGCACGCCCGAGTACGTCGCGCCCGAGGTCATCATGAACCGCGGCCACGACATCAGCGCGGACTATTGGTCCTTAGGTAAGCTGGATCATCATCGGCATCCTTAAAGGAAGCTGCAGGCCAGCCGCAAGACCTGGACCTTCTGCGGCACGCCCGAGTACGTCGCGCCCGAGGTCATCATGAACCGCGGCCACGACATCAGCGCGGACTGTTGGTCCTTAGGTAAGATCATTACATCTCCAAAGTAAGAGCACGACACTCTAGGCAAATGAGGGATCCGGTTAAAACTGATGTTCTCTTATAAATGTTCCTAAAAATATCACCAAGGGTCTTCAGTGGGCGTTGTGTGAGTTTACGCAATTTGATGTAGACTGCGTAAAAAAGTGACATTAAATGTATGACGGATTGTACAGCGCCCTTATCGGAAACTTTCAAGAACTAAAATCTTCATTTTTTTTTAACGCGCTTGCTAGTGACGTTTGATGTAAACTCACACTAAGCCCTCAGATGTAATTTATGGTGGAGCGAGTGTGTCCAGAAAACTTCACTCGTGCCTCGAAAGCCTTCGAGTTGCATAGGTTCGGGAATATCAAATATTCACTTGATCTAAATAAACTTTGTCTCATCTTCCAGGTGTACTCATGTTCGAGCTGCTCACTGGATCCCCGCCGTTCACGGGCGCCGACCCCATGAAGATCTACAACAAGATCCTCAAGGGCATAGACGCGGTGGAATTCCCCCGCTGCATCACGCGGAACGCCGCCAACTTGATCAAGAAACTGTGCCGCGACAACCCTGCGGAACGGCTGGGATACCAGCGGGGAGGCATCACTGAGATACAGAAGCACAAGTGAGTTTAATTTATTTTTAACTAGCTGACCCGGCGAACTTCGTACCGCATAGACGCGGTGGAATTCCCCCGCTGCATCACGCGGAACGCCGCCAACTTGATCAAGAAACTGTGCCGCGACAACCCTGCGGAACGGCTGGGATACCAGCGGGGAGGCATCACTGAGATACAGAAGCACAAGTGAGTTTAATTTATTTTTAACTAGCTGACCCGGCGAACTTCGTACCGCATAGACGCGGTGGAATTCCCCCGCTGCATCACGCGGAACGCCGCCAACTTGATCAAGAAACTGTGCCGCGACAACCCTGCGGAACGGCTGGGATACCAGCGGGGAGGCATCACTGAGATACAGAAGCACAAGTGAGTTTAATTTATTTTTAACTAGCTGACCCGGCGAACTTCGTACCGCATAGACGCGGTGGAATTCCCCCGCTGCATCACGCGGAACGCCGCCAACTTGATCAAGAAACTGTGCCGCGACAACCCTGCGGAACGGCTGGGATACCAGCGGGGAGGCATCACTGAGATACAGAAGCACAAGTGAGTTTAATTTATTTTTAACTAGCTGACCCGGCGAACTTCGTACCGCATAGACGCGGTGGAATTCCCCCGCTGCATCACGCGGAACGCCGCCAACTTGATCAAGAAACTGTGCCGCGACAACCCTGCGGAACGGCTGGGATACCAGCGGGGAGGCATCACTGAGATACAGAAGCACAAGTGAGTTTAATTTATTTTTAACTAGCTGACCCGGCGAACTTCGTACCGCATAGACGCGGTGGAATTCCCCCGCTGCATCACGCGGAACGCCGCCAACTTGATCAAGAAACTGTGCCGCGACAACCCTGCGGAACGGCTGGGATACCAGCGGGGAGGCATCACTGAGATACAGAAGCACAAGTGAGTTTAATTTATTTTTAACTAGCTGACCCGGCGAACTTCGTACCGCATAGACGCGGTGGAATTCCCCCGCTGCATCACGCGGAACGCCGCCAATCTGATCAAGAAACTGTGCCGCGACAACCCTGCGGAACGGCTGGGATACCAGCGGGGAGGCATCACCGAGATACAGAAGCACAAGTGAGTGTTTATAATATTTTTATTGGGACGTTCAGGACAGTAGCCTTATTCACGTAACAAAACTTCAACGACAACAAATCGCTGAGTTGCGATCCTATCGAGTAATCGTTCCATCGAAATGACTTAGAACTGTTTTACAACTTCTAACGTCAGCGAGATTTTTTGAGTCAAAATACGTGAATTAGGCCACTGGTCGGTCAAATGACCTTGATAAGAAATGACCCATCGATAAATTATCCCATCTTCGATGAAATAACGATTTTATGAAATTAGTAGACTAATCACCGAAAGATTTTAAACTTTCGCATTCTATTTCAACTAAAATATGAGTCAAGCCGTGTGTAGGTAAGTATGAACCTCAGATACTATTATCTGAGGTTCATTCATATTTTGATCTGAGGTATAAACTCATATAAAAATGTCGCATTGAAACCCATTTTCCTCTATTTTAGGTGATCACCGAAAGTTATTTCATCAAATCATTATTACATCACCCATGAGTGACAGAATTACTTAGCACTTATCGAGATGCCTAAGTATTTAGTTTTATGTATATAGTCCGCTCGCCGAGCACGTAGAATTTCGTCCAATGACCCCAAGCTACCCATCCTTATCACTCGCGCGTATTTATTATATTGCTGTCGCTACTGTGCGACGGGCGGCCGCAGTGAGTGTGCGAGCGCGACAGTGATATAAATAACACGCGAGCGATAAGGATGGGTAGCTCGGGGTCATTGGACGAAATTCTACGTGCTCGGCGACCCTACTTTAGTAGGTACTTTATCCTTACTTTACAATTAATTCTGCTAAATTCTTAATCATAATTTTAGTTTTAGTCAGTTGTCAAGGAAAGCAATCTTCAAAGTCTTTGCTGTGTTCTGTCTTTTTCCTAATTAACTAATCTCGTTTTCCAGATGGTTCGACGGCTTCAACTGGGAAGGCCTGGCGCAGCGCACCCTTGACCCGCCCATCACGCCAGTCGTAAAGTCCGCCATTGACACCCACAACTTCGACCAGTACCCGCCCGACGGCGAGGAGCCTCCGCCCGACGACCTCTCAGGTTGGGACGCCACATTCTAGCCCGAGCGAGACGCAAGATCGCTGTGAGCGAGACGACACGTCTCCGATTCCACGCGTCTTCGTTGAAGCGACGCATCTGAATCTTAACTAAAGCCCAGTCTGTGAGCACGTAGAATTTTGTCCAATGACCCCAAGCTACCCATTGCACACACACTGCGGGCGCCCGTCGCACAGTCGCGACAGCAATATTACGCGCGAGCGATAAGGATGGGTAGCTTGGGGTCATTGGACAAAATTTGCTGCTCGCAGACCAGACTATACTCTCTGCCGAGTCAAATAACGATGCAATTTTATTTTATCGTCGCTATGAAAGTTACTAATCGAATACGCAGTTTACTTACTTTTGTATGTACAGTTAAACAAATGTAAGCTATTTCTCACGTAGATAACGAGTTATCTATGCAGTTCGATTTAACAGAATCTTAATGTTACGTGTACTTTGTTTATAATAAGGCTTGCCAAGTATTTATCACATGTAAGAATGCGCACTTGTAAATAGTACACTATCGTGTTTTATAATGGGATTCTTAATTCGTTTAATTCATGAATCATTTACCTAGTTTCATTTCCGTTTCTTACATAAATAAATAATAATTTAAGAATTTAATTGTAAAATTCGATGTAGGCCTATCGTCTATTCAATGAAATTTTATCAACAACTTTTACAAGATATGCATTATCTATTATTTCAATAAACACTGAACATTTTACCTTAGGACGCATTACTGTAATATTTGTGTACGTATTTATAATCATAAATCTATTATAAACTATATGCAATATTCGGTGCGAAAAAATGTGATGTGAATTTAAAATATTTTATGTGCCAACTTTAACTAGATTTAGGAAGTGTTGTTGCCAATTTTCTCTTCTGTATTTAAAACTAATCTTTGACAGGGTCACCACAAAGCCAAAATACTGTTACCACATTCAGTAATATCGAGATTGGCCTATTGCAACATCGATCAGTCTATAGTAACTAATTATAGTCATAAAAATATTTGACTAGTACAATGAAATCACTACATGATACGTTGTAATCATAAACGGGAAATTTTAAATGAAATACTATTCACAAGTTATAATTTTACGTTGTTTATAAAAAAATTATCCATGAGGTGCTCAAAAAATTACAATAAAATTAACAGTTATATTATTTTGATTTCGACGAAATTTACCAAGATTATAGTTAATGTTTTTAATTATTTATTAAGTTTAATATATTAATATATATAGCTTACTATCAAAGTTTGAATATCCAAAAGTCCACTAATAGATTTCCTAGTTAGTCTATAGCGATTGGTTTAGTTTTGTCATGTACTAAACATTGGTTTTCAACGGTAGCTATCTCCAAAACATGACATAATTTTAAGACTTATCTTAATATGAATAAAAGCTAAAATAGTCAATTTTTTTATTAAGTATTCCATTATGTGACAATGTTCACAGTGTAAATATGTAATGAATTTTAAAATTTTAATGTAACAAAGATGCGTTTGGATTTAAAATGCGGTGAAAACTGTGTAATGTATGAAATGATTATTTTTCTAACTATTGTAGGAACAATTATTTTTTGTAATCATAGGCTATTAAAATGATTATTTTATTGATTCTGAAGAATGTAAAAATATACATTATTTCAATCACATGTTACTGTTGTTTTTATTGCTGGTTGATTTGGTGTATTTTTTCTGCTTCAGTTATTTGCTTACCCCGAAATATACAAGAACAAATTAATAAGTAGTCGGTGCCTTATTCCTTCTACAAGAAACACAAGATAAATAATAAAGAAATACCAGTAATTTAGCTTGAAACGCTGCCGTTTGTATACCAACTAACACAGGAAATTATTTTCTTTTTTGCAAAATGACACCTGTATGCATACCATGGTACCTAAGGTATTTAGCTAGTCTGAAAGAAAATAATGAAGGCAGACTACAGAAGTCAAGATCTTGGGAATTATCATCACAGAGACTGCGTCTATTGAAAATTGTTTCCCGTGTTATTCAAGAGTTTATGTGGGCCATGCCCGGCGGCACTGCAATGCCGGGCCGACCCGTGGGAGGAGTGGAGCAAGCCCCGGTCTCCATCCCGAGATACAAAAATCAGTTTAATATACTGGTCCCTCAGTGAGGGAACTTTCAGATATTAAGCTGAAAAGAACAGATACTACACTTTGATCTTAGCCAAAAGGCCGAGAAGCGATACTGACGGAAAGATACGCTGGGGTAGTCTTTGCAGGAAAAAAAATCTGGACACCGCGGTACAGGAATTGCACGCTTAATGTAGTAGCGCCATCTAGCCACAAGTATGTGCATTAAAAGCGCCATCTAGTGAGATTTATTGGGACTAGTTCTTAAAACCAATTCCTTTTGATCTATTAGCAAAACATGGAGTTTATTTTTTTGGAAACATACCGTTGTCGTGCCGCGGCCGTTGTGATCTGATGCACTTATTATTATGCCCTTGTAGTGTTAACTTACAAGGGCAAAATAAATATTTTTAATAAGAATAATGAGTTGGTACAATGACACTTGTTACTACGACGATACCACTGATACCACGGTATTTAAGCTTGAAGAAGTGTTGAAGTGCTGCCGAAAATAATGAAGAAGAGAACAAGACAGAAGTCAAGATTCTGGAAAATTATCATCATAGTGACGGCTTTTATAGGAAATTGTTTCCCATGTTATTCAAGAGTTCATGTGGGCCATGCCCGGCGGCACTGCAATGCCGGGCCGACCCGTGGGAGGAGTGGAGCAAGCCCCGGTCTCCATCCCGAGTTACAAAAATCAGTTTAATATACTGGTCCCTAAGTGAGGGAACTTTCAGATATTAAGCTGAAAAGAACAGATACTACACTTTGATCTTAGCCAAAAGGCCGAGAAGCGATACCGACGGAAAGATACGCTGGGGTAGTCTTTGCAGGAAAAAAAATCTGGACACCGCGGTTCAGGAATTGCACGCTTAATGTAGTAGCGCCATCTAGCCACAAGTATGTACATTAAAAGCGCCATCTAGTGAAATTTATTGGAACTGGTTCTTAAAGCAAGTTCATTCTTACAGAAGGCGTGTGCACTGTGCATGAAGATTATTTTAGTACAAGTAGGTAGATAAGTACCGTTGTGATCCGATGCTATTATTTTTCTATTGCATTGTTACGTATTGTATTTTTAATACGAATAATGAGTTCGTACCATCTATAGCATTTTTTCCCAATTATTATAATATTTTTTTCTTTTAAATTTTGCCTGGTAAGACAATAAGTGATTAAATCTAGCGCTTAAAAATAACGAGAATTTGGTAATTTCAGATTTAAACTGATTGCCATTTTACAAGGAGTTATAATGTAAACACCATAAATGCTACAGAAGAAAAGTGAAAAGCGTTAAAATACTCCATCAATGAAGTGTATATTTTCACGTCTGACGGTAATGATCTATACCTTCAGTTTCCTATCAGATTATTACAAATTGAAATAACGGAAAATCACAATATGCATATACCTACCAACATGGACCTATAAAAAAAGGCGGACGGAACTCGCGCTACAACAAAACTGTGACGCAAAATTTTGGCGTTTGTCTATTGTGTGAGTGAATTTAGGGATGCCATGTTAGCCAAAACATTTTACCCATTTATTTTAAGAAAAACATAGATCGGCAGATGTTACTTGGAAATGTAGACAGAATTATTCCGTGCCATTTTAAAAGGATGAAAGGTGTAATGCGTTGAGGTAGGCGCGAAATTTTCAATGTTCAAATTTTCTTACATTGTTTGCAAGTCAGTGTGTCAGGGTATGTACATAATGTTGATCAAAAATAATTCACGCAGTTACAAATTACGAATCTTGTGTACATTATAATCATAATCTTATGCATCATCAATATATTATTATTATCTCTGATAGATATTTTTTAACATACAACCTGACACTGACTTGCAATCAATGTAAGAAAATTTGAATTTCGCAGTTCCACATTTTTGGGAAGGATCAAATTTGCCTATGAAAATATATCCCATTAAAACACAATAATTATGATAAATTATTTTATTTCCATAGTATGCGTAATACATAACTAAAAAGTCCTAAAATCATTATTAATTTCCCATATTTCGGGTAATTTTCCCACGTAAATAACTGAGAACACTGGTCTTTGACGTATTATTTTTTCGAGTGAATGACGTTTGATTTCAATTAATTTCAATATTTTAATGTCGGGAAATAAGTGATTGGATTATTATTTTACCTGTGAAATGTGATTCCTTAATTTTTGTTTGTTCGAACAGAACGGTTTTTACATAATTTCATCACACAAGACATGTCGTATTCGTGTTGTTTTTTCGCTGCTTAAATGTGTCAACTGTGTGAAGTTTGCTCTCGAAGTGGTGTAACAGGGTGTGAATGTGTGCGTGCCGGCCTGTACGTACAGGCAAGCTGGTGTATCCTAATGTCACAGTATTTTGTTGATGAGACTCCGTCCGACTTTTTTTATAGGTCCATGCCTACCAATGCATCAATTTATGCTTGACTAACAATATGATCTTTGTTCACAAATGACAATGTGTGGAATCCAATCAATGCTATTGAAATGCCAATACCCGAGGGTCGGACCCCTGCCCTGCACCGCGGAACCAAATTATCCCATTAGCCACAGGAATGGCGTGATCAGCGCGCGAAAACGCATCGCTTCCTCGACACACGGTTAGTAACAGACTGATAACAGTACATTAAAACACTCCTAATGAAGAATATTGTTTACCTAATAAGTACCGTAGTTACGGTAGTTATTATTAACAAAAAAATCTTGATTTCTATTGCCTTAAATTTTTGTTTGCCACTAGGCATCTAGACTAAAATATATAGGTAGTTGTGTTGATTGTAGGATGAGAATTAACTAGTTAAAATGCCAATAATCTAATTAAGACTTGGCGAGGAACCTAAAAACCTTGTCAATATTAAGAAATAAACGTAATGTATTTTATAAATTCTAAAAAAATATCATCTTGTCTCATTTTTAAAAACATTAAGCCAATGTAACTGTCATTTGCAAAAAATGACAATAGATTTGCTTTAGAGACTTGCTTTAAGAACCAGTTCCAATAAATTTCACTAGATGGCGCTTTTGATGTACATGCTTGTGGCTAGATGGCGCTACTACATTAAGCGTGTAATTCCTGAACCGCGGTGTCCAGATTTTTTTTCCTGCAAAGACTACCCCAGCGTATCTTTCCGTCAGTATCGCTTCTCGGCCTTTTGGCTAAGATCAAAGTGTAGTATCTGTTCTTTTCAGCTTAATATCTGAAAGTTCCCTCACTGAGGGACCAGTATATTAAACTGATTTTTGTATCTCGGGATGGAGACCGGGGCTTGCTCCACTCCTCCCACGGGTCGGCCCGGCATTGCAGTGCCGCCGGGCATGGCCCACATAAACTCTTGTACATCTCGGGATATAGTTTCCCATCCATGATTTCTCATGTTGGAGAACCTATCTTCATTGAAGAAAGGGATCGTGGTCTCCGTGTCTGATAGTGAGAGAGCCTGTAACATCCATTCTGCGACTTTGCCACTTTCTGCGACACAAAGCTTGTTTTAATAGCCCCGCGTTGCATATCAACTGTCAACATTAACTTTTGAAACAGAGTGAATAAAGCGCCATTGTGCAGCTTGAAACCTTTGCTGATACAATACAGTCCTACGGCTACGAGAAACAGAAAAGAGTATTTACTACCCTTTGCAGCCTACTTTTATTCAGCGATGGTTCGCAAGTGTAAACAAATCAGGGAAAGATTCACTTGTCCCACGAAGGTATGTCCACATTAACTTTTAAAACAGAGTAAAGTATCCTCGTGTACCATAAAACAGCTGATACACTCCTACGTCATTATTAGACTACTTTTAGTGTACCAATAACAGCGAAAACATTGATGCAGTACTACAATATTATACTACTTTTATTCAGCGAAGGCTCGCAAGTGTAAACAAAGCAGGATGGGTGACCCAAGATAACTCCTGGGGCGGACATCCGTAGCGAGCCTTGCAGACCGGGGGGGTGCAACTGCAGTTTGCACGGTGTACTTCCGCAGGCTGCATTTATTTATGGTATGTAAGCTTTCGTTTTATCAGTTGAACGTTTGAGTTGTTGGAAAGTAGTTGACATTAACACTAATATTATGAAGAGGAAAGGTTGTTTGTTTGTATTGAACAGGCCCTGAAACTACCCGATCAATTTGAAAAATTATTTCACCATTAGAATCCTGCATTATTTCTGACTAGTGACCCGTCCCGGCTTCGCACGGCTAAGCATACCTACATAATAAACCTGCCACTTGAATCACTCTATCTATTAAAAAAACCGCATCAAAATCAATTGCGTAGTTTTAGAGATCTAAGCATACCTACATAGGGACAAATTATGTACCTAATGTAGTGATGAATAAAGTTCGGGTCAGCTAGCTCACTATAAAGTGAATACAGATCTTGACAAATGACTCAACAAATTCACAGTCGACTGAATTTTATTAATTATTGCTTAATATAAGGAAGATGGAAGACAAACAGTGGAACAAAACAAAGGCAAACATCGTTAATCGCGATAAAGTTTGGCCGATGCGGAGTTCCTAATGGAATCGGAAATTCTATGCCGTTCTTGGAATCTATTAATTTCGGAAGTTAATTATTTTCGTGAATATGTTAAGGTTCCCTTCCTAATTCGTAAGGAAATAAAATACTATCCTGCCTTAATATTTGAAAAGAACAGAGACTTTAATTATAATTAAATGAGGTTATAATGTTAACTTACTTAACGAGCAAAATATTAGTTCTAGTGGTAGGTATAGGAGACTGTTTTTCAAACTTCAATGAAGTTTATTTTATCATCTTCTTTGCGATAAGAAACCTAGCAAGGGCGGTGCAGAACTTTCGGCTACGACTCCGATTCGCACTTGTTTTTCCCTGCTCAGTTTGGTTGTGGTTTGGTTTCCATCAATCAATGGGGTTTTCTCTTGTCAATTTTCTTAATCCTTGGGGTAGAGATATTTTCGAAGAAGCATTTTCTTAGGGACTATTTGGCGCCACCACACTGTCCATAACTAGGGGATAGGGGTGCTATCCGCATTGCTCGTAATTATAAGAGACCCGCAGTCTACAAACGTTTTGTCGGCCGATAGTTTAATTCGGCTGTTTAATATTAGGAATACCTATGTATAAAAGAACGCGCATTACTGTAGTTACTAAACTTTGGTGAAAGTTATTTTTATCGTTACCAAGTCAAACATATTATTGTCCTGTTTGACGGTCAAACTATACCGATACAAATAAACACGGTAACCGTAAAACAACACTGCCCTAACTTTGTTGAATCAACTAAAATTACCTATATCAGGAAGTTACGAAGTAAACAGCAATGAACGTCCAAACTTCCTTACATAAGTCAGAAGTAATCCGTCATTGGTTTCTTTTATTCCAAGGATTCTGGTAAATTACATGTATGAATACCTGGGCGACAATTCTCGTATGTATTCCTACTTAATATTCATGTATGTCCAGTGTTGGTGCCCAGGTACCTATCTGGTACCATTAACCACACTGGTTTATAGCTTCCATCTGGCTATACAGCAGTTGCAGTGATTGTGGGATTTGTTACCAGTAAATCATCATCATCTTTCAGCCAGAGGACGTCCACTGCTGAAGTGCCGAACATAGGCCTCCCCAATGATTTCCACAATGGCCGGTTGGTGGCGGCCTGCATCCAACGCCTTCCCACTACCTTTATGAGGTACTATTAAATATCTTTAATTAATGATGTTTCTTGAATTGACTTATTATTCATATCCCTTTTTACCCGACTGCGCCAGAAGGATTATTCAAAGACGCGTGCGAAATTAACTTCCATAATTTAGAAGTTGCCCCATATTACCTTACATATTTCAGTATCTCAAGTAGGTAGAAAAGGGTAACCTCCCAAAATAACCTCCAAGGTTGATGAGCCATGGGTCTGATCGGTAAACCTATGTCAATGTTAACTCTTTCCCGTCTAAATTAACGGTACTACCGGGAAAACGGGAAAATTGTGCTTTCTTCGAGTGGAATTGGGAATTTATTATTTAGTAGACCAAATTACGGGAATACTTAACTACTTGTTGCGAATCAATTTATTGGTTTACCTATAACGGTAATAGGAAATCCGATTAAGTTGAGATGTTTGTAAGAATCTGGTACCTCTCTAAAATCCTTACAGAAATCATGAAAAATATTAGCTTTACCCCGCAAATTCGCCCGCTTTTAAATTAGTTTGTCACAGATCGTTATAAATTAGAGCCTAGCTATAATGTGGTTTTGATCTATAAACAACTAGCGGCCGCCCGCGACTTCGTACGCGTGGATCCCGTTTTATCCCCTTTAAATTTTTCCTGATTTTTCTTTGCTATAAACCTCACGGAGCCCGAGACCTTTCCAACGAATGCAAAACCGTGGAAATCGGTTCGTGCGTTCTGGAGTTATAGCGTCAGGGAGGAAAACCCGACTTATTTTTATATCTATATACAGGGTGTTAGGTAAATGGGTATATGAGCCGACACTAGGCCATGTTAACATGGTCATATAAATGGTATGGTGAAGTCAGAAAATTGATATCTTCATTTTAATTATTTTAATTTTCATATAAATCGGATTTTATAAAATTTATTTTGTATGAAAATTATAATTTTCTATTTTGTAATTTTAAATAAAAAAATGATGTGTTACTTGCGATTACAAGATTTTACAAAAAAAACCGGCCAAGTGCGAGTCGGGCTCGCACACCGAGGGTTCCGCCGTACAAACGTAGCGGTTTACAATTTATGACGTATTAAATCAAATTACTTACTTGATTCCGTTGCGAGTAGTGGCGAATTTCAAAATATGCGGTATGATTATTTTTTATTTATTTATTTTTCCTATATTTGCATTATAGGTAGGTACCTACCTCAGCGTTTTGAATTTTTGCGTTGATTTAGAATTTCTCACAGTTTAGAGGCAATTAGATTTAAGAAGTGTTTGATATGAATTTCAACTTTAATATCTCTACGCGTTCATGTGAAAAAGGGTAGGTAGTAAGTAAGAACGGCTGAACCGATTTAGCTGAAAATTGTCAGGGAGGTAGTTTAGAGCCAGGAGAAGGACATAGGATACTTTTTATCCCGTTCGAAATTAAAAAAAAAGTCTGCTTATTTATTGCCATTAAGGCGGAACAAAGTTCGCCGAGTCAGCTAGTAGTAGATAAAAAGTTTTAGCAAAATCCGTTTACTAGTTTTTATATCAACACCAATCAATAACAAACATCCATACATACAAACTCCGCGTTTATAATAATAGTAAGTATCTTCATTATACTTTTAAGTATAGGAGCAAGACCCTCTCTGATTTATCAAATTCAAATGGAGTCATATCTTTATTTGAACAAATTAATAATTTAAAGTAATAATTTATAAGTTACGTCATTGCATTATACATGGACCAATTATTAAGCAATTACTTTTGGTTGTTAGTAACAATAATACTGAACATGCAATAAGTGGAACATGATTAATGCGTATATTATGCTTATTGATTAAATACATTAATTGCTATGCATTATTAAAGTTTACATATATTTACAAGTAGTAATGGATAAGACAGTAGATTAAATCGTAATCTACTTTGAACAATTAAAGAGTTTCAATCAATTTTAATTAACCTAAGTACATTAGGTATGTATGTACCTACCAAGTGATTACGTACGACCAAGTGAAACTATTCCTTTCTCCAAACATGCTTAATTTAATTATTATTACTGATTTAAGGGTGAGAATTTAGTTAGGCAAAAAGAGAGGTTACAAAAAGAGCAAATCAAAGAACTCTCTACATGAAAACGAATCAAACATAATAAAACGACAGAGATAAATAATTATGGTCTCTTATTTATAATTTTACTAGCTGAACCGGCGAACTTTGTTCCGCCTTAATGGCAATAAATAAGCAGACTTTTTTTTTAATTTCGAACGGGATAAAAAGTATCCTATGTCCTTCTCCTGGCTCTAAACTACCTCCCTGACAATTTTCAGCTAAATCGGTTCAGCCGTTCTTGAGTTATAAGTGGAGTAACTAACACGACTTTCTTTTATATATATGTTTTTATATCAACACCAATCAATAACAAACATCCATACATACAAACTCCGCGTTTATAATAATAGTAAGTATCTTCATTATACTTTTAAGTATAGGAGCAAGACCCTCTCTGATTTATCAAATTCAAATGGAGTCATATCTTTATTTGAACAAATTAATAATTTAAAGTAATAATTTATAAGTTACGTCATTGCATTATACATTATTAAGCAATTACTTTTGGTTGTTAGTAACAATAATACTGAACATGCAATAAGTGGAACATGATTAATGCGTATATTATGCTTATTGATTAAATACATTAATTGCTATGCATTATTAAAGTTTACATATTTACAAGTAGTAATGGATAAGACAGTAGATTAAATCGTAATCTACTTTGAACAATTAAAGAGTTTCAATCAATTTTAATTAACCTAAGTACATTAGGTATGTATGTATGTACCTACCAAGTGATTACGTACGATACGACCAAGTGAAACTATTCCTTTCTCCAAACATGCTTAATTTAATTATTATTACTGATTTAAGGGTGAGAATTTAGTTAGGCAAAAAGAGAGGTTACATAAAGAGCAAATCAAAGAACTCTCTACATGAAAACGAATTAAACATAATAAAACGACAGAGATAGATAATTATGGTCTCTTATTTATAATTTCACTAGCTGAACCGGCGAACTTTGTACCGCCTATGTTCATCAGACATGAAGGATTCAAATAGTGAAAGATTTTAAAAATCAGTCCAGTAGTTTCGGAGCCTATTCGAATCGTTCCTCTGTCATCATCATCATCAACAGTGCTTTACAGTTCTCTGTTTGATGTGTAGTCCCTAAGTTGTCTCTTAAGACACCCGCAGGTTCATTCCTTTTTATACTCGTAATATTAGTGTAGAAAGAGTTTAATTTAAGCACGTTTTCATAAACTACAGGAACTATGAGTCTAAATATAAGTGACCTATAAAGTGATAATCAAAATAGCTTTGTACCCGTAAAGTGCGCCTTAAGGCACCTTGACATAAATGAAGGCATGCCTTTCTTTGCGAGTAAATTTAAATTTCCTCAAAGGATACTCGGACCGTCGCGAATAATCAAATCCAAGACTTCGGAAGGGTCAAATTAATTTGGGGACCTTTTTTCCAGTCCCTTTGAATGTACTTTCTTAATAATAATAAGCGAAACTTTCTGAAAAGGATTCGCAAGATGGGTTTTTGAATCCACGTTGATGGTAATATGCCCGTATAAATTTTAATCAGTCATCTAGAGCCTACCAACCAACGCATATAAATAAAATACAATTCTGTGATATTAAACACGAAGTAGGTAGGCCTGCTATTCTAAAAAAAGTATTTGTGACGGGTAATTAAAGACCTTTTCTGTTTATTATTATTTGTGTTGTTAAAGCTGTGTTTTCGATTCATTTGCTTCAGCCAAATCAAGTCTACTGCTAGATAAAGGCCTCCGAAGATATCCAAAAAGACCGGTGCTGCGCTGCCTGCATCCAGGTAAAACTCAAAACGATCTTCACCAGATCATCGGTCCATCTAGTGGGAGACCAGAAATTCAATTTAGAATACATTAGATAGGTATTTCATATGCCTATACATAGATACTTTCCTACAATAACAGTGGTACTAGATAGCCTCATTCTCACGATATATTTAGTATTAGACCGTTCCCTATCAATTATGTACAAACGATAGCTTCTGTTTGACCTCATATAGGTCACGTCAATTAGACTTCACTCACTCCTCGTTGGTAATAGTGAACAAAAGGATAGAGGTATCATATTCATGAAATAATTGAACAACAATTGTTTATTTAGTAGATATACCTACATTACCTACCTACTATGTATTTTTTAATACATGACGTCCATTGCTGGACAAAGGATTGCCACATGGACAGCTTTATCTTTCGCTGCCCGCATCCAGGTTCTTCACGTGGTCGTCGGTTCGTCCAGCCCACACTACGCTTTCCGATCCATTGTCGCCATTCAAAAAGAATAGAAATCATTTTGCAGCATGGTTCTTTGAAATAAACATACTTATTATATTTTTTTTACCTAGCAAAATAGCAATTAATATAACCATACTAGCTTTCCGCCCGCGTTGAATTTTGTCTGTCACAGAAAAACTTTAACGCGGCGTCCCTGTTTCTAAAACCGGGATAAAAACTACCCTATGTCCTTTCCCGGAACTCAAACTATATCTAAGTATGACAAATTTCATCAAAATCGGTTCAGTGGTTTAGGCGTGAAAGCGAGAGAGACAGAGTTACTTTCGCATTTATAATATTAGTAGATATAGATAAGACGCCACAGTGTTTATTTTGTTGTGTCGTTGTCCTCACAGAATCATTTCACTTGTGGCCCGTGGAAGTAGGTACTAATTAAAAGTCTCAAAGCCTGCCATCTCCTCCCCAAAAGGCCTCGCACGAACACTGTCGAGTTTAAATTATTAATAATCAATTAGCAACCATCAAGCGACCCGAAATGTTAAGTACCCTGACAACTACCGACGTGTGAGAGTATACTCGGTTAACGCACTAACGCCCGTATTCACAAACGATGCTTGCTTAAGTGAAGCAGCAAATCGAACGCACAGCGTTGAATAGAGCTCTGTGATTGGTTCGTGTGTCAGCCTGTGCGTATACGCACACTGTGGGACCTCATGGTAATGTTTGTGAATACGGGCGGTAGAATATTTTAGCCACTGCACCGTACATAATAAGATTGAATACGAATTGAGTTCGACACAAGCGTGGCGTGTAATGGAGTGTAACCAGATGTGGTTACGGCATCTAACTTGATTTGGTATTCCCGGAAACATCACCCCAAAATTGGGGATCATTATCGAACAACGAAACTCCCCTTTTGACACCCCTAGCAACCCTTATTAGTGTGAATACGATGAAATGAACCACCGCGAACCAATAACCGCACGGGCAAGGATATTAAAACTGTAAGTCAACTTCACAAGGCTGATATTGCAATACACATCCAATTTGATAGTTCATACAAGTTTGTGGAAGCGCTGTGGTTCACAGAATAGGGTTGGGGAAAATTGAAAACTTCTCTGTAGTCAAATAATGTCATAATCACTTTTGTTTAACGCGTAGATGTTACGGGTGCTTTGATAAACATTATTACTATTAATTTTAAAATGAAATGAAAAACCTGTTCAAAGTACCTAAACCATCTTCTTACGCTTGACCGAAATACAAAGAATTTGTGCATAAATTACATGGATCTCGAGAACGGCGAATTGTCCTGAAAATTGTAGAGAAGGTATACTAAGAAAAACCATGATAGAGCGCTCTACAATGTGTAATCTCAGCTTTATTTTCCAAAAAACAATCGTAAGCTTCTTCAAACTTTTTAAAAAAATATATAAAAGGTTCTTCAAACTTTTTATATATTTTTTTTTCGTAGGTAAGTCAACAAAGTTTCCATAAATGTTCAATAAGTAATTTGTATCCAATTTTCTCCCACACGTTATCCCCAATAAATAAGTTATTTAAATCACTTACGGAAATAATTTACCTAATATCAGAAGTTTCCTAGAATATTGCCTTCCTATAGCTAACTGAGGGAATATTAGATTAGAGGTCCCATCTTCTTTAGAAGATCGGGACTTAAGTGGGTTGCTTGGTGTTACTACAGTTACATCCAGGTATCGTATAATTTATTATCGAATTAGCTGTGCCCCGCGGTGTTACCCGCGGTTTATTAGGGAAAATAAATAGCCTATGTGTTAATTCAGGGAGTCGGCTAACTCCATACCAAATTATATTAAATAAAATCGCTCCAGCCGTTGAGACGTGAAGGAGTAACAATATTAGTGTGACTAGTGTAATTAATGTACCTAGTACCGATACAGACGACGGTACCTCAAGGTAAACATCATGGCGTCTTCAGTAGTTTTATTATAGTGAATGAAAAATGTATGGTCTAATATTGTGGTTAGAATAAAGAAAAAAATTGATTTCATTGCTGAAAATTTTCTATAGGCAACATTTATATTTTTTAATGTATGTAGGTATTCAATATGTACTTCATTAGGCTACAAAAAGCAAAAATGCCTTTCCATATAAAATCAGTTGCAAGCACAAAGACTGAATGAAATGTTAAGTAGAAAAAAAAATTGTGTTTAAACTGCATGGCAAATAAAGTGCATTTAAAGATATCAACAAAAGTTTCTGTTAAATGTTATTTTAACCTATTAAGAAAATTAAAAATCGCCATTAAGGGTATGTCAATGTAATTAGCTGAAACCGGATATAGGGGAAAATTATTTTTCGCCGGCGGCGCGGTCATTGACCCCTTCAGCGGTGGATAAAAAAGCGCGAACACGTGGGTAGTAAGTAGGTCATGCATGTGTGAAAATTTAATAATGACAACAGTAATATTACAATTTCAGTTGAAGCTATTAGGTACTTGTTGAAGGTTCTATGAAACTAACGAAAACTTGTTAAACAGGCTTGAAGATTCAATAAATTAATAGTTTAAAAAACTAAAACCACGCTTTTAATTACTGCACTAGAAGGCCAAAAATCCTCCTGACTCCATCATCAGGACCCTAGACATCATCTAGCACAAAAGTGCTCGAAAAGACAAATCCAATGAACCCAAACTCGATGCGATTCCGCCGTTTCGTTTATTAGGAGTTCCTATAGCCACCTTCCAGTCCCAGATGACTGACTGACATAGTGATCTATCAACGCACAGCCCTAACCACTGGACAGATCGGACTGAAATTTGGCATGCAGGTAGATGTTATGACGTAGGCATCCGCTAAGAAAGGATTTTACGAAACTCCACCCCTAAGGGGGTAAAACGGGATCCACGGTACGAAGTCGCGGGCGGCCGCTAGTAATTGTATGTTTTGTAACACGCGTGCAGGGCGTGTCCGAGTGAGAAGTAATTTCTCCGAGCAGCTTTTCAATTGCCATAAACGAGTCGGAACTTTCCGCGGGGTTTTATTCTGGAACTCATAGATCGTTCGTTTCGTTCGTTAAGTAGGACGTAATCTATACTTATAATAAATCTGTAGAGAGGTCAATTCTGTACATGAAATATATTTTCAAAATAACTATCAGGGGGTGATTAGTGATCGATACTGATGCCAAAAATGCAATCAGTAAAATTTTTGTCTGTCTGTCTGTCTGTCTGTCTGTCTGTATGTTCCTTATAGAAACAAAAACTACTTGACGGATTTTAACGAAACTTGGTACAATTATTCTTCGTACTCCTGGGCAGGTTATAGGATACTTAGGAATTCCCACGGGCACGGGAATTAGCGGGAAAATCTTTTTGTATGAAAAATCTAAACTGCTTAAGTTAGACGCTTGAAATTTGGCATGCAGGTACCTTAGTAAACTTAAAGCTTAGTTACAACAGGATATTGCAATATTCCCACGGGAACGGGAGTTAGCGGGAAAAAACATTTGTATGAAAAATCTAAACCGCTTAAGTTAGACGCTTGAAATTTGGCATGCGGGTACCTTAGTAAACTCAAAGCTTAGTTACAACAGGATGTTAACAACATTCCCACGGGAACAGGAGTTAGCGGGAAAAAACATTTGTATGAAAAAATCTAAACCGCGTAAGATAGATGAAGGGGGTAAAACGGGATCCACGCGTACGAAGTCGCGGGCGGCCGCTAGTAACGAATAAACGTTTAGAAAACTGGACTTTCAGAGCAGTGGACGTCGAGTGAGACCTAAAATACCGACTTTGCATTCCGGTAATAAGACGTATAGTGCCAGAAGGGCTGGTTCGTTCGTTCGTCTCAGCCTAATGACGTTCACCGCTGGACAAAGGCCTCCTCCAAGGATTTCCACAACGACGGGTCCTGCGCTGCCCGCAACCAGGTATGTTCCTGCGACCTTCACCAGATCGTCGGTCCACCTAGAGTTATGTGTAGTAAAATGCCGAATATTAGTCTTCACTCTATTAGTTTATGGATCATTAATTATTTTTGGTAAAGACTATTAATTATGTATTAAAATTTAGTTAAACACAAGCCTAAATGTGTTCTCAAGTTTGAATAGACTTCTCAGCGTCTGAAATCGATTGCGAAGTATACTTATATCGAATCTATACTAATATTATAAATGCGAAAGTAACTCTGTCTGTCTGTCTAACTTTCACGCCTAAACCACTGAACCGATTTTGATGAAATTTGACATAGAAATAATTTGAGTCCCGGGAACGGATATAGGATAGTTTTTATCCAGGTTTTTGAAACAAAGACGAGCGCAATAAAGTTTTTCTGTGACAGACGAAATTCCACGCAGGCGAAGTCGCGGGCGGAAAGCTAGTTGGATATAATTGGATCGGATCAGACTTACAACAACTTCTATATTGTTTTAATGTTGAAGCAGTTTCGTACTTTCCCGTCTTAATTATTTAACCTTGACCTCATAAACTTTGTCCTTGCCAAAACTTATTCATTTTTAATTTATCTGAAGATTTTGGAACTTTATTGTGAATTAGCAACTTCGGGTTTGTTCCTTAATACTTTGAGGAACACCTACCTCAATGCTCATTAAAATTCAAGGTAGACAAAATAAACAGAAGTTTTGAAGTTTGTTTTATTTTAATCTTGTCTGAGGTTATCCATTTCTAATTTTATGGACTTTTTGGTAAAGTTTGAGCAAGTTTAAACTGGGTCAAAATAATGAAAGGTGACTAAGCTTAAAAGCTTTTAGCTGAAGTATCTGGTTTCAAAATGTTTTGGCTGTTAATGTTTGACTAAGGAATTTCGATCGGTTCAAAGATAAAACCCTCGAAGCCTATTGAAAGCTGTCACGCCCCTATCAGCTGATATCCAGTATCGTCAGGTTTCCACGAACGAAGCCTTAGGAAGATCCTGTGCTTTCCAATATTTTAGTTCAGAGGGTGGTAAATATTAAGTGTAGTTTTATCAAACCTTTACGAAGGTACAAAAACTTGCTTACAACTTACTCTCAGTGGTTTATTTATACTTTTTCTCTGACAGGTTTTTACAAAATACAAACTTTTAATAAGTACCTTTATAGGAACTTGTTGTTTTATTTATAGATCTGATTTTTTCGCCAATATCCAACTAGAACTACCTACTATTAACCTCACTAGCTTTGGCTAGGGTATTTCATTTACCTTTGCGCCAAGAATGAATGACCTTACTTGAATATATACCAAATAATAAGTATGGGTTTCTGAAAACCAGGAAAGTAGTTGCCAGCAAGAGAGGTTTCAGCTTGAAGGAGTTACTGAGAAGAACTTCGATTATGAAGCATAACAGCATGATCAGCTGAGGTATTGAAGAGACCAATATTGTGTACGTTACTCCAGCTGGAAAGTAGCTCCTAGAGTGATATGAGTAGAACGTATAATTAGTTCCCAACATGGTGTAAATGTGCGCCGAATTAGAGATTAGTGCGTGCTGTCGTTTTGGTACAAAACGAAAAAAACGATTCCTGCTGGAGTAACGTTGTTCTAGCAGGAAAATTCTAAACGAATGATCGGAAAGAGAAAAACTGTGTACGAGCTTATATTTGTTCTACTATGTGAGATGAAAATGTGATTTGTGCGTCTTCAGGTTTTCGAGATATTGCATTTCCTGCCAGGGTAACGTTTTGCAGAATGCTCTATCTCAATAACCGTTATATGTGCGCCTATAGAATAAACACACACGAGTAGCTCTTGATTTGTGCGTATATGTGAAAATATTTATAAATATCAATTGGCCCTGGCAATTCTGCCCATGCTCATGTATCTGAAGTCTCTTTTTTCTTTCTTTAGAAGCTTCTCAAACTTTCGGTTCCTATTCTGTTCCTATTCCATCCCTATTCCTAAAGTGCACCATGTGCCCCAGCTCCATGTCTCTACCGAGCTAAGAACAGAACAGAAGCTGGAAGATTGGGACCAGCCAAACGTAACCTTTAAAAAAATAGTAATTTGTATTGCACAAATTACAAATTTTTTTAAGATTTTTTTTTGCTTGTGTCACGAGTGGGCTCACCACAATAGTCGAGCAGCGGCGGGATTCGAACCCGCGTTCCTCGGATCACGAGCCGGCCAGTCCGACCCCTTCACCGTTCGGCTACGTGGTTTCAAAACTTAAAAGATTTTCTCCGTGAAGTAAACAAACACGGCGTCAACACGTCAAAGGCCTATTTCACGGCGTGCACAACGCACGCACGACAGCCGCGTGTAATAGCACTCGAGAGTAAAACCGGCGGGCGCGGCTAACCAGAAACGCAGCACGGTAGTGTAGCTAAAGGAGTAGAGCAAAACGCTGAGATTGTTTAATATTTCACATAATTATTAATTTATTCATCCTAAGAAAAGTCATATTCAAATAATTTGAAACACTAGATTGTACTTTGTACTGTATGGTTTTTAAATGCTTTATAAATACATCGAATAAAATTAATAATTAATTTGTTATACCTAACATAATCTAAGTAAACCTAATTTAAATTAGTTTTTCAGAATAGGTACAATTTAAACTGTTTGTTTTCAGGAACTTCAGTGACTTCAGGCCGGTTTGAATCAGGCAGTGAAAATGTAACTTTTTTATTTGAATTTTATTATAAGCTCATCTAATCATCTGTAATAATTTGTAAAAATCTAAAGATTTCTGACGAAATCCGAATTTTCGAAACATGGCTAACTACGATAAATAAATAAAAAAATATTACACTGGTTTAAAAATATTCTTTAAATTTTTCCGAACCTAAAGAACCGTTATTATCAATATTTATTAAACCTTTCAGGATAATATTTTCTTATTATAAAAGCCTAGTAAATAATAATTAACCCAAAAAAATCAAAACCGTTTGTAAAACAAACGCAAGAGGTCGCATTATCCTTTAAAAGGACTAGGCATACGGTTCTCTACGAACTACGATAGCATTTTCCAAGCCGGCTGCGATTTTCTTCGCCGCACGCTCTACCCGCCAGTACAAAACGGTCACCCGAGGCGAGCGCCCGCGCGCCCGTACAAAAACGCCGCGCGAACTCGTAGTGACGTGATACGTTCCGCATTTGAATTTGAAATTTTATAATCGGAACATTTTGTGCTGTGAAATGTTTAACCATTTGTGAGTGTGTATTTATTACTGGGATTTTTTGACTGGTGAAAATCGACGGTCGTCGGCTTCAACTCCTCAGGTACTGCATGTAAACTTTTTTTATTTACTCAGTACTGTGTGTTTTGGTTTCACCGGAATTCTTAGCCGTTTATTATGAATCAATTTGACGGCAGATATAAGTACGCTGCCAACTGAAACCTGATAATTGTCTTTTCCGATTTTTGTTTAATTTACAAGGCGATTTTTTTTTTAATTGAGAGCGGATCGGCGATCGTACGTTCCAAATAAAATATAAATCGTTCGTGATTTCGACATTATGATAATGCCAAAAATATAGCTTCCTGTGAATAGGTACGCGTTTTAAAGGAAGATATCCATTATCAAGTGATGAATGGTAAAGGTCATATTTACTGCTTGTTGAATCCATTTTAGGTTAAAATAAAAATAAGTTCAACTGTGTAATAGGTATGTAGGTATAATATTTTAAAATCATGAAAAACCTGATACACAAGTAAATATCTATATATCTACCTCACCCACTGTAGGTAGTCTATACCTAATTTCCATTACCAAAAGTTTGTCCCATGTCGCATCTGTTCAAAAGCCGGTAACTGAATTGTATTATTTAGAGCTGTTTGACCTTTAGAACTAGGCAGTATCTAGACAGGCATTAGTGAACACTCCAAAGTAGAGCAAAATTAAATATGAAGATTTTAAAACAAGGTTTACCGTAGGTAAGTGAAGTAAAATATAAACAATTCTGCAAGTTTTTTTTACGTTTGATAAGGATCTAAAAGGTTACTATCTGAGCGTGAGCACCAAAGTTTAACTTAATTCAAAAAAGTATTATCTGCCAGTCGAATTTGGGTCACATGTTGTGAGTATTTTGAATAAATAAACAACCATTAGTTATGTGAATGTCATTCAGTTGAATGTTTAAAAATGAATCCATCAGCTGTTTAGGCCCGGTTTCCATCAAGGCGGAGCGAAGAGGAGAAGTGGAAATAATGAAATCTGATGGACCATAAGGTGGACCGACGACATCATGCGTTGGACGCAGGCCGCTACCAACCGGGCAACATGGAAAGCATTGGGGGAGGCCTATGTTCAGCAGTGGACGTCCTATGGCTGAGATGATGATGAACGAAATCTAATTAGTTATTCTAAGCACTTCTCTGCTCCGCCTTGGTGAAGACCGGGCCTTAAGAAAGAAAGAAAGAAAAAATATTTATTTGGTACTAAATGATACACATTGACATTACAAAATAAAAATAATACAATTGTTGTTGTCCTTTAGGCGTGGAGACGTAATAAAACAAACAGAATTAATTACTTTTGCATTCATAATATTAATATGAGATTCTGTGTACTTACGTTGTGTTGCTAAAGGTTAAATCAAGATGAAACATCGCTTAAAATAAATTATAGTTTTTATTATCAAGTGATGCTCTCATTTACTTTGATACTGATAATAAAAAAATACTTAGTATAACGTAATACTTACACAATTAATACTATGTTACACAATAACAAAGCGTGAACTTGCTAGTCTGATAATTTTTCGCGTGTGTAATTGACATTCTTAATTATTTATTTTAATATAGTTTGTATTCTTTGAATTTACAAGTTACTAGCTCCTAGACTACGCCGCGAGGAAAAGAGTTTAAACCAAATTTACTAACTCCTAACTTTTCATAATATGAATTTTCAGATCATTGCTTTCATCCTCTGTAATTAAAAGTTACTCGTAAATTATATTATCTTTACTAATCAAAATTGGTTCTATTATTTGGTTATTTAGTTAGCAATTTTAACAGTTTCTTCTTTGTCGGTTAAATGTAAATTATTCTAGTTAATCAATGATTCTTTTATCACCATCATCATCATCAACATTTCATCCAAAGGGCGTCCACTGCTAAACGCGGGCCTCCCCCAATCTTTTCCAAATTGACCGGTTGGTAGCGGCCTGCATCCAGCACATTCTGTGACTAGTTCGTTTATGGAATATCTTCATTTCTGATGCGATCTCGTAAAGAAACCGAGCATAGAGCTTACGCTATGCTAAGATTCTTTAAGATCACTTTGGGATAATTACTATGAGAGCTAGAATACGTAATTAAAGAGACAAATAGACTTTCATAGCTATTTTAATGGAATTTCTCCATTTCACGCACTAGTCGATAACAAATAAAATGAACGGTTTCTTTTAACATAAAAGCAGCTGCTCTATTATTAGCAAACCAACATTTCTATCTTATTTCTTTAATTCTACTACATACAGTAGCTCATAAATGTGAAAGTAGAACAAATTCACTAAAATATTTATAATTAAAATAGAGATAAATCGACAGGAAAAGTTACACTTTTTTGCAAAAAATAGACCTTAATTGTGGTGATATACATGGAAGAAGATAAAAGGAACTAACTATACATACCGAATTTCTTATACAGTAAAGGATTTTCCACACTGGATGCGTTCTGAGGTCAGATTTAACCTCCTCTGTGGTCTAGTAGTAAGACCACCTGCTTCAGACGCAGAGGTCCCGGGTTCGATTCCTAGTGGGGGCAGATTTTTCTGTTCGGTTTGGTTGGTGGTGGGCTCATGGTAGGGCTTGTTCTAAGTCCGCCTGGCTAGCTACCACCATCTTACCTAAGTCTGTCGCCATAACAACAATGTTAACAGCATTGTTGTGTTCCGTCAGTTAGAGGTAAGATAGCCAGTTCCTCCGTGGTTGAGGATTCCGGGTGAAGCTCGCTTCCACCTTCGGCCTGTTCGTCACTTACCATCAGGTGAGATAACAGGCCAAGAGCTTCCTCGTTGTGGATAAAAAAAAAGATCAAAGTGAACGCAGCCCGCCAATATTATCGATCTCTATACTTTGCATCGATGCGATCTCACAAAATGACAGGTGAGGGCTGACCTGACCGCTTATTTGACTTGACCGTAGACCGCAAAACGTATCAAAACATTACTAATAAGGTTTTGATAAGAAAAAATGTGGTTGATATAAATTAACTGAACTTGACTAACTTAACTGTGGAGTGGATAAAGCCGCGGGCAAAATCTAGTTAAATATGGGTAACTGAGATATTCGCATGGCATAAACACGAAAACAATACAAGGTAAATTGCGTATATTTAAATTAAGTTTGCATTTACTTTTAATATCAACACGTGTATTAATTATACTCAGTAAATTAAGGTTTGACGTTAGTATATATCGAAAACAAACAAGTGCAAATATAATTTTAAAGTTAATGAACAAATTAATACATTTTCAGTGCAAAACAAACAGCCTCGCGTAACGTTATTAAAATTATTCCGATAACGAATTGATTGCTACGTTTTGTTAGTTTATATTAATTTAATTAATAAATAAGGAAAATGTTACAAAAACTTATGTGCAACAATAGTATAGGTTTCACATTCAAAGTAAAGATTCAAACTCCTGTAATCATAAGTTATGACATTATTATACTGTCTTCTTCACCTGTAAGTAGGTATTGTATGATTTTTTTAAAGAAAAGTATTTATTCGATGTAAAAAGTAATCCCATGAAAACACGTGTAGGTAAATTAAATTATTTAGTGCGATGGCCAAGTCAATAATAAGTCAGACTTGGTATTACATGGATCTCACAACTTTTTACCGTAGAACAACTGAGTTGCGAGACTTGGTTTTTTTGACAAGTATTGTTTTTGATATAATTCTTAAACTACTGGTTCAAATTGAATGAAATTTGAAATATACCGTGTCTTTACAATGCCTGCATGGATACTGAAAATTCAGCCTTCTAGTTTTATCCACAACGATGATACAGGGGGTCGAAAATAGCCTGAATTGCTTCGAGAAAAGGATGGTACGGCCGTGCCGCTTTTTTGCTCGACTTGGTGGGGGCACTGCTGTGCCCCCAGAAAAATTAAACAATTAAAACTAGACAACAGAGGGCTTAGTGTGAGTTTACATCAAACGTCGTCACTAGTTAGCGCGTAAAAAAAATACATTAAATGTATGACGGATTGTACAGCGCCCCTAGCGGAAACTTTCAAGAACTAAAATTTTCATATATTTTTAACGCGCTCACTAGTGAGGACGTTTGATGTAAACTCACACTAAGAGTAGGCGCACACCGTTGATTTTTCGTCGGCCGATAGTTTAGTCGGGCTGTTGATCAGTATGGGCATGTATGGGAGTGCGCACACTACGCCGATTCGATTTGGCCGATTCTTCATACAATTTGAAATCGGGCACAACTATCGGCCAACTAATTATAAAAAAAAATAAAACCGACTCCAAAAAACCTACACTAAAACGTAGAAAAATAATTACTNGGTGACATATACATACTTAAAGAAAACAAGAATATATACAAGATATTATTGTTAAATGACATAAATTACCTTACTAATAAGATTTATTATTGAGTCCCTGTTTTCTGAATTTGCCATTAAACATTGTTGGCATGGCATATTACTTACTTTTATCTAACTACTAGGTAGGTATGTAATTTATTTGCGAAATCAGAAACAGGTGTTGTCAATTAACTTTAAAACGAAATGATTCTATTATTACGTAGTGAACTGTTATAACTTTATTTGAAATTACACATCACAATATTTTTTACTAATAATATTACGACTAAAGAATCGAGAATTGATATTTAGGATAGTATCATGTACAATATACCAATCGAATACTTGGTAATTTTTAGTTTATGCCTTTTATGTGTACCTACTTTTAATTAACTAAATATTATTAGATAATCCATGATAACAGAGACTGCAAATGTTATTATTGTGTAAAATATGTATTAGTAAGTACTGTTAATTAACGCTATACATATTCAGTAAAACTGGTTTTATATACACTGACATCTAGATATTTTAGAGACTAATATACCAACGAATAAAATAGTTTAGCACGTTTTTAGTTAAGAGATTTTATGACTGCACAAAATATTCTTTAAATCTGTGCTTAAGTGTAGCCTTTAGATTTATTTTATACAAGGGCTTGTGTATAAAGGCTTCTCCTTAACGTGCAGACTGGAATGTAAAGAACATGAAAAATCACAAGTAACGAAACATTCTTTTCCACTTATTATTATTTTTAAATTCTGTATTTGTAGTATTAAAAATAATTGTTCTTACGTTTAGAAACATTGTATTTGAAACAGATAAACTTAAGTACCTTCTTAATATCCGTCCATTGTTTATTTTAAGGTATAAATTGTAACGCCAATAAAATGTAAGTTATTCTGTAACACTTAACCGGGTCTAAAAAAAAGTAATTGGTTTTCAATCATATCTTCACAGCATAAGGTTCAAATTGATGTGGTCTCTGTGGATACCAGAGCCTGGTTAAGGGTGTAAGAAGTTGAAAAATGTAATCTCGGAATTGATATGATCTGATTCGTTTTGCCTTAGTAAGCTGCACTATTTATTCCTGTTCCTGGGGAAATCGCGATGATTATATTATTGATGTACGAAACATAAAGAGCCGTAAGCAATGGTAACTTATTTTATAATATCACATTCTGCCTTAGTAGGTTGGTAGGTAACTATCCTTAGATATAATTGAATTATAAATTTTGTATTGTATTTTACGTAAGCTTTATAATTCCCGTCCATTTTTTATTTTATATTATAAATAAATTCTATAATAAAATATGTAAGAAACTGTTTTATTTCAGTCGGAATATCTTTATAATATTAATACGATGCACGTTTAGCGGGGGTCGGGGGCCCGTGCCCACCCTAGATTGTTCTGGCCCACAGGTCTGGACCCAGGACTTTGAATTTTGGCCTACCGATTCGATTCGAAGATGGCATTTGTAGTAAGTACTCAAATATCAGGGGCCTTGCTGCGCCCCCTGAGAAATGACCCTAACTAGATACACCAATGTCTCCTACTACTACCAGTTTGTAGCTTCCATTTTTTGCTGTAAGATCTTTCCTTCCGCGGTTTTCAAATGAAAGCGGCAAGCTTGTTAAGATTAGACAAAACTATTTAATTTAAGATTGAATGTGGCTCTAAATTTTCTTCAAAGGGATTTGAAAGAAAGGTCTGCGCCGCGGTGTCTTATTGTATAGCCTGACCAGCCCCCCTAGACAAAACGCACTTTTCGATCGAATCGAAAATCGAATCCGTCAAAACTCCATACAAAAAAGGGGCTTTTCGACCACTTATCGACTGGTTTGCGATTATAATTTGCAGCACTTTTCGATCGAATCGAAAATCGAATCCGTCAAAACTCCATACAAAAAAGGGGCTTTTCGACCACTTATCGACTGGTTTGCGATTATAATTTGCAATTTGTCTAGACCCACAGGAACATAAAAACCCTCGCCATGTTGCGGAAAACTAATGGTACTAATTTCTTTTAATGGCAACAGTAACTGAAAACTTCATTGACATGTCACCTTGCATGTCAGTCTATTGCTGTCAAAGTGTAAACAAACTTTATTTTAAATGTGCGCAATTGATTTTGTGAATTAAATTGCTAAAATATTTTTATAGTCGTGAAAGAAAAGTGGTTCACAATGTGTTAAAGTATTTGTCGAAGAGAAATACTAAGGGTTCGGACAATATTTTCATTGAATAATGTTTTCGACAAAGGTTGTCAAATATACTGACATGTTTTATCGTATAGTACAGTCCACTATGAAAATTAGCTGTGGTTAGTTTAAACTACCTATTTTAAAGTTTTTTGTCACTTTCTAAGTGTTGAATTTTATGGAATTGGGAAAGAAGTACCGAGTTTGAAGCGTTCATGAGCAGACATTGCAGTTGAATATTCAAGTTCTGAATTTGATTATTGATGAATAATAAAATAAATCCTACTATTTTTATTATAATATTTTTTCGTTAATTTATGAAAATATCAAATTAGCCCGTAATCCTGAATCCTGATACATAAAGTTAGCCTATTAATTTAACACAGGTACGACTGTACTCAGTGTTGCACTATCTAATGCAATTGACGCGCCTCTATGCCAGGGTTTTTATGTTCCTGGTCAGGCTATATGAATTTTATTCCATTATCCATCTATCCTTTCCTGTTTTATGTTATGCCTTTGCTTAGGTTTACTTTTTTTTTAGGTCAAACATCAGCAGTACTGTCATTAATGTCATTTTTGTTTAGCGAGCGATCAGCAGTTGACGGAAACTGTTCAAAAAACATTAGAATTTTATAAAATCTAATGAGATAATAATCTTGTAAACAAATAGTTGATGAAATTCAGTAATTTCCTATAATCTTAGCACTAGTATTCATCATGACGGCTGACAATGAATATCCAAAAGCTTCAAGTAAGTACAACCGGGCACGCCCATGCAGGAAACTTTTGTGTTAATTTTATTTCTTTAATGTAAACTTATGTGCAAAACAAATTAAAGTATGTTAAAATTATTAACAAGCGTAATATGAGTTAGCACATGTATGATTTCATTATTATTCTCGAATACTAGTCAAGCCTTTTAGGTTTTGAAACAGTACATTCGCATTTTCAATGTTATAAAATTTAAATATAATTTTTGCAGATGCTACACTAATTGGCGCCAGTATTACGTATATTGCTGGCCTGTTCTTGCTTCTTTCATTTGCTGGCCCATACTGGATCGAGTCCTACCCAGAGATGTTTTCTTCCTTCAAACGCATGGGTCTATGGGAATATTGTTTTGATCGATTCAGATTCCCATCTTATCAATTTGATAAGTTGTTTCATGGATGTCACTATGTGTTTAGCCAGGTATTTAAATAATATTATTATGGATTAACCTAAAGACGTATCTAAATACTAAGCCTCATTTGTACCACCTTAACTTTAACTGTAACTATAACTGGTGTTTTTGTATGGAGGTTGTCAGACTTGACATTTGTTGTAGTAAAAGTATCCCAGGGTAAATGAACTAAATTATGTCTTATGTTTTCAGGAATTCCATGTGATTAGAGAATGGCTACTGCCTGGTTGGCTTATGTCTGTCCAGGCATTTGTGACACTGGCTCTCATTTTCTCTTTCACTGCTCAGGTCCTCCTAGCCTTAGTCATTGTCCGCTGGCCACTTCGTACAGTGTTACGTTACGAATGGATGTTTGTTTCTGTGTCATTCTGTTTAGTCGCCTTAGCCAGTAAGTTTAACATAATTTTTTATCTTATTAAATTGTGTATGTTTTTTATTATTGTTTATCAACTTGATCATATTTTCCAGGTGCCTTCCTGTTCCTTGCAGTAGCAATTTTTGGTGGAAACTGCTATAGACGTGATTGGCTTCTGTACCCATCATTCAATGTACTATCCTGGTCTTATGCATTTGCTGTAATTGCCTTCATGTTCTTTGGTGAGTCCCTTTAAATTTACTGTATGATTACCTAGAGTAAGTTTTGATAGCTATGTGATAACTTTTACGTAATTTTTACATAGGTGCTGCTGCTATCCTTTTGTATTTGGAATCTCGCAAGTTGTACGAGCTGCGTTTGGAAGCTAGGAACCTTGTGGCTCAGATGCAGCACAGCCAGCCGGAGCATGCGTTGCATCAGCTTCGCGACCAGCTCCAACAGCAACGTCACAATTGGAATATGTAGATATACTCCACCCTTGTCTCTGACCGTACCTGGACTTAATTTCCAATATGAAATTTTTAAAACTGAGTATTTTAAACAGTATAATTGATAATGTTAAGAAGTACTAGAATTCACTATGCAAATGATTGTTGTTTGAATCTCAAAGAAGATCTTTATAGTTAACGCTTAATTATCCTTTGTATTTTATGGATCTAAGTAAAAGGAATGCATTTTTGATGTGTGATGAGTGCCTTTGAATTTTATTGATAACAATTTAAAATTACATTTGGAAAATACATTGTTTAAAATTAATTTTAAATGTATTGACGTGTACATAGTTGATTAAATGTCAGCTATTTTACTATAAATCACAAGTGCATTTATATGTCGTAGTTATTATAGTTAAAATATAGATTCAATTTGTGTAAATGCTTTACTGAAGCTCTCTTGGAGTTTTGTTAAAAATTGTGGAAAAATTCTTACAATGATTCCATTAAGATTGCGCTCCAATTTTATTTTAAAAGTCTGCTACTTATTTGTATTTTTTTATCCTTAATTTTAGAATTATGTATGTCCTTAGTTGTAGGTAATATGTAGGTACTATTAAGATTAGTTTACTTAATCAATGTTTGCAACAAGCCATAAACTGTAATTTTCTTGATAAATATGAATTTAAAAGGATTTAAAATTATTTTAATATCATTGAAAATATTATTATACACAATGTTTTAGTGATGTCAATGTAATTTTCTCATTGCGAAATATAACACGATTTTCATCTGCATTATTACTAATGTATTAACTTTTAAAAATCTTGGTACAAAATCACACGTGGAAATTGTTAGCTGTTATTATGCATTCCAGCTTCTTGTTGTAAACAAATGAACTTAATATTATGTAATTTAGTCCGTCCGAATGATACTTATATTTTTATAGCCATTTGATGGGTAAGCACATTGTACTGATAGTGGAAAAATACATTATATTTTTAACAAGATAATATTTTTTTATTTGTTAATCATCGATAACTTAGAATCCCAACTATGGAAAGGGCTATGCTTGTTGTTTCTTTACGAGATCACATCAGAAATGAGGAGATCCGTAAACGAACTGAAGTCACTGACGACAGCCCGACGGATTTAGCAAGCTGAAGTGGCAATGGGCAGGGCACATAGTACGCACAATTGACGGCCGATGGGGCAGCAAGGTTTGAGTGGAGGCCACGTACTGGAAAACGCAGCGTGTGTCGTCCACCCACAAGGTGGACCGACGACCTGATACCTTACTTAATCGTCATAAAGTAAAAAAGAGCGAAAAATAATCTTACCTGGTTTCTTCATGCTGTTACAAAGTTGCATAACATGCTCCATTGTGGATTCAGGTATGTTGCCGTCGAATATCACAAGGGGGGCTTGCTGTAACACCTTTTTATGCTTATCCACCTATTGTAAGAAAAATTGAAAGTTAGTAGATATCTACTTACATAACACAAATACACAATTTTTACGAAACGTGGTGAATTTTTTGCCTACGGGCAGTTGCATAGCGTTCCTTAGAAGGGCGCTTTATCATTTAGGGCCTCCCAACTTTAAAGACCATTCAGGAGGCTCTTTTCATCTAAAAATGGTCGTTAATCCGGTCCTGGAGGCTCCTGTAGCCCGGGGGCTACTTCTTCAGCAATCAGTCATCCTGTAATACTATGTTACCATGATACTACTTAGAGGTAAGTAAGTGGGCGTAATGAACTCGTATTTGCTTATTCTTACCATTTCTGAAGTTATGTGGCTGTGTAAACCCATATCTCCTAAGCCCATCAGGCATTCTCCTTTGGCGTCCAATATTGCGGCATAGGTCGGTGTGCGCGCATCTTTGATAACACATCCTGTAAAAGAAGATAGTAGATAAGTACGTGTATCGTTGACGAATAGAAAGACCTAATTGTAGAGCTCTTATAATTAAATTGTAAAGTATCTATGAATTACATAAGTTCTATATATACCTATCTAGATTGTAGCCATTTTGGTAAACAATAAAAAGTGCTAAGAGGTAGATCATATGATACGATCGATCTTTAGGTTGGTAATTTATCCCTGTCGCGGCTATACCGGTACCATGGAAAACCTGAGGTACCTGCTCTACAAAAGGAATATCTTCTATATCCTTTGAACTTCCAAAACCCTAGCTTACGGTTTTGACTGCACTGATCTACCTAATCAGGTAGTAGCCTTATTACTTACCGTCAAGCAACAGCCCAGGGGCGACACTTGCCAAGTAGCGGCCATCACTATCGTCGCCCACAGCAGTGAGCAGGCGCACTCTCCCGCCACGCAGTCGCCACAGAGCCTCCGCCATATTGCGGCCCACTCCACCACCGCATACGTCCACGGTGCATGGATGTGTGCTGCCGTCCAGCTGTTCCAATCACAAAAATGTACCTATATTTTAGACATAAAATATAACTAACTAAATACGAGTATAAACATTCCTAACATGAAAAAACTACTTAAGTAAGTAGGTCAGTAGCGGCAGTAGATTATAAATCATCGAACACACATGACTAAATACAGTAATCTTGGACTGTAATGTTCAACCTGACTTTAGGAAGTAGCTACAATAATGCATTATAAGTAGGTTCTCTGACAAGTAGGTAAAACGCAATAACTGTCGGGCACATACGGTCTCGCGACCTTTACCAGATCGTCGGTCCACCTAGTAGGAGGCCTGCCCAGCCCGTGGTCGCCGCTCGAGAACTTTTCTGCTCCAACGGCCATCGTCTCTACGAGATATGTGCCCCGCCCACTGCCATTTGATTTTAGCAATTCTGCGAGCTATGTCGGTCATTTTGCACGACCCTTTTTCACTTTTGCACTTGTCACGGTCGCAGGACCGTGCATTGTGGAAAACCTTGGAGGAGGCCTTTGTCCAGCAGTGGACGTCACTTGGCTGAAACGAACGAACGAACATACGGTCTGCGACAATTCCCTACCCAAGTAGGATAATAATTGTCGAGTGCATAATTCAAGTTGTGAGTTGGGTCTGCTGTAAGTTGCTGGGGTAATAGTTCTAAGTGGTAGTTAATGTGCCTGCGGTGTTGCCAGCGAGCGTGCAGCCTGCAGCCGATGGTATCAAGCCCCCACACGCGATAGCCCACAACACGTTGCATTATGCGATCCACTCGTTTTTGCGCGAACAATAAATACCGAAGGTTTAAATAGGTCTTACCTGAATACAGTGTTTGTATGCAATTATTTTGTTTTTCGAAATTAAAATAATTATATTCCAACATGCGACCGATAAAAGGAAAGATATGGGTTAAGGGGAAATAGATTTAAATAGGAAGTAGGGAAACTATTTTGAGCTTATTTACTTTTACCACGTAGAATAACAAAGCTCACGGTTTTCCTAGTAAAAAGCTACATAGCATAGCAGATAATAAATAATAAAATAAATAAATAAATCTTTGGACAATTTCACACAGCGCCAGCTAGCCCCAAAGTAAGCAACTTAATGCTTGTGTTATGGGTGCTAGCTTAACGGATATACTACTTATATGCTTTTTTTTTTAAATACATAAATATTATACATAGTCACACCCAGACCCGTCACAGAAATTAAAATTCATCATTTCAATTTCTGCCCGGCCGGGAATCGAACCCGGGACCTCTCGGCATAGTAGTCCGTTCTGAACCACTACACCAAACGGCCGACTATAGATATATAGATATACTAACTATTCAGTAGGTAATCGTGCTTTGCACTGTTTCAAAGAGAGAGTGCGAATTTTATGAGTTGGTGTTTGTAAGTGGTTTAATCTATGGAACCACGGATAACTGTAGGATGTTAGATAAGTCTTTTACATTAAAATTATCACTTCACGGGATTTATTGCAACAATATCTATTTTAACGGTAAATAATATTTACCCTCCCGACGTTTCGGCTCGGTTGCACGAGTCATGGTCGCTGGCAGACTGAAGAGATGCGGCGTCGTCTGCTCCGGCGCGATGAGTTTTCTTCACCCACCCGCATTTGCACAATATTTTCGTCAGTGGTACAGTCAGTCCGACAAACTACACTAACAGTGTCCGGGTTTCTCTGAGACGGCCTAGAACGCGATTTGTACTTCGTTATCACCGGATTCCACGCTGATGATAGGTTAAATCCATCTTCTCGATTGAAATTCTTATGCTTTTTAATTTCAATGGCTTATGGTGAGCAGGGAACCAGCTTTCCTTCCGTACGTGAAAGGGGTAACGGATAAAATTGGAACAGTACTCAACAAATACTCCATTAAGACTGTATATAGTCCGTTGTCAAAAGTAACGAAGGAAATTCGCTCGCCAAAAGATATTATACCTCTTCAGACGCCGGGTGTCTATAAGATCGATTGCAGCTGTGGTAGTTCTTATATAGGACAAACTAAGCGGTCTATAGCTGAAAGAGTCAAAGAACACATAGCGGCTGTAAAGAACCAACAGACGTGCAAATCTGCGATAGCTGAGCATTTGTTAACTTCGGACGTTAATCACTGGATGGAACTTCATGACCCGAAAATCCTCTCAACTGACAGGCATTACCATGTTAGGTTGATACGTGAAGCCATTGAAATTAAAAAGCATAAGAATTTCAATCGAGAAGATGGATTTAACCTATCATCAGCGTGGAATCCGGTGATAACGAAGTACAAATCGCGTTCTAGGCCGTCTTAGAGAAACCCGGACACTGTTAGTGTAGTTTGTCGGACTGACTGTACCACTGACGAAAATATTGTGCAAATGCGGGTGGGTGAAGAAAACTCATCGCGCCGGAGCAGACGACGCCGCATCTCTTCAGTCTGCCCGCGACCATGACTCGTGCAACCGAGCCGAAACGTCGGGAGGGTAAATATTATTTACCGTTAAAATAGATATTGTTGCAATAAATCCCGTGAAGTGATAATTTTATAGTAAAGAAAATGCAACATAATAGTTTAAAGTCTTTTACATTGTTTCATAAGTATTAATGTAGAACTTAAGATTTATATTTTGTGCAATATCACTTTATCTACTTATGACATAACATTACTTACCTAATAAATTGTTCATCCCAGGTGAAGCCGGGGCTGGCTGCTAGTAAGTAATTAAATGGTGAGTAATGTACCTACGTTATTTGCGCTAACACAAATTGCTCACATTCGGTTATCGGTTCATATTGCAGGGCTTCCCAAACTTATTTTGTCTCCGTCCCACTTGGAGAACAAATTATTTTCTAGCGCCCCCATTTTTTCAAGCTACTATTATAGATGAAATTACAAATTTCCCCCCAAGCCTCTACCTACACAACGCCCTGGTTTTTTTCTTGATCTCTTACCGCCGCCCTTTAGGCCTGCAGCACCCACAAGGGGGCGTTATCGCCCACTTTGGGAATGGCTGAATAGCAGAAGTCATCATTTTGCCTAAACGCTGAACTGCTAATTAGCCAAAATATGCGGTGTCAAATTCCCGATCGGGCCATTTGCGGGTAGGTATGAGTAAATGATTATTCATGACTCGAGTGCTCGTCAGGACGGCTGCACATTTTGTAATTACAGCGTCAAATTACGATTTAACGAGAGTCTGTGTGTGACGTCACTTCAATTATTTCTGCTAAAAGTTGATGGATTTTGGGAATGGTGAATAATTTCATTGTGCATTGCAAGGGATAGAGTATTTTCAGTTTTTTTTAAAGATATCTTTACCAATGTTTTAACAATCGTCCTAAAAGTACACCGATCCTAATAACATTGCCTATTTACAAATAAAAGTAGCAATAAACTAAAAATTGGTATCAACACAAAATCTCTATCATTTAAGTATAATACCACTTTTTGGTTTACGAGGGCAGTTTGTGTACGTACTTAACTGAAATTAAAAATCATCCATAAACTCCAGAAATTCGTAGCTCGTAGCGCATTCGTAGTGTAGACTTCGTAGCGGAATTCGTTGCTACGAAGCTACGCCTGCTTACTACGAACTAATGTAATTACGAATTTGCTACAAATTACTGAGCGCGTTGTTACGGTAGTGGAATTTTTGAACATTTCTATTTTGTAAGATTTATATCTAAATTAGGTAGATGAAAATGTTAAAGACAATATTCGTACTACATTTTCGCTTTTACGTAGGTGTAAATTTGTTTTAATTAATTAAAACGTAGCACATAATGATGTGAAAGTTAATGCCTACCAACCCAAAAATATACGAGTAGCAAAGCAAATACCCTTGCATAAAATGTGAAAAACGCGTTCCGTATCCATTTATTAAATTAGATATCAGCGTGATTCGGGTTCACCGTTACAAATCCATATCATGCCCCGCACGGCTGCGAAATGACGATTTACGAAAAATTACACCCGGTCCGCATCGTAAAGAACGGTTCAAGTTCTGGTTAGAAGGTAGAGCGGTCGTTATAAATATATTATCGTCAATATTTTGCAGTAAACAAGTGAATTTTTATAAATGGTTTTGCAATGTGGGAGGGCGCTGGGAAGGCGGCGGTATCGAGCGTGGGCGACGCGCCCTAGCGAGCGAAGCCCTTCAGTCGAGTCCGCGGGGAGGCACGGCGCGCACGCCCCAGCCCGGCACTCTAGTCACGACCGCCCCACCATACACTACCCTATACACAAGTACACTACCCATAACCGTGTAAGTACACGTGAAACAGTGCGCGCGTTACCGGCATCGACGCTGCGAGGACCGCGCCGCGACGTTAACCTCTCACCGTCAGTCAAAAACGATCCAAATTGATAGTGTGATAATAAATAACATGATATGTGACATCAGACAAGTGTTTAACGAATAGCTTGAGCGGCGGCGGCTTGTCTACGTCATGCTATGGGGTATCGTATATTTTTGTCGTATCTTATTACTTCGAGATAAGGATCTTTAAAGGTCTTGTAAGATGGGTGATGAATTTGCGTCAAATCTGCAGAATAAGAGTCATTCATACCAGTGGAAATCCTATCTGGTAATACAGAATAATGAAGTTTAGTTATAAACAAATTCAAGTTGAAGATTGAACATAACTTAAACGAAATAAAAATGAGTAGCTAAAGCAGAAGATAGTAGGAATTGTGTTAGGAAAGGTTTTACATTTATACCTAATACGATTTTGTTTTATTAGGTATCTATCTGTCACAAAATACATAGAATAATCAATTCTCTCGAAAAAATGTTGCTTCTATATTACCGATCATCTTTATTAAGGCTTAATTAAGTTGCGATTCTTAATAACACACCCTCAATTATGTAAGTAGGCCAGCAAACGTGTACAAAACATGAATAAACATAGCAAAGTCAAATAATTTATTGCCACCTACATGTATTATTAATTTGATAGAGTTCTCTTTTCAATACCGAGACTGTTATTAAAGAAAGTTCGTGTAAGCCACTGTTTTTGAACAAGGTTTCATTCAAGTGGGGCTGGAATTTTCCATTACAATCTAGAACTGAGATTTATCAACACTTCGTACCTATTACAATGTGCGCGCTATAATTGACTTCACAAAATACATTTAAAGGTATAATAGCTTTCCTTTGTTTTTAAAACAGTTGTAATATTATAATTAAATTCATAACAAGTACTAATAATGAAAACGGTCACCTCTTTTTGGCTCGTTTACGAAAATTATCATGAATAGTGTTCGCTACTGTTTAATTAGTTTAGACACAGGTTATGATGTTCTAATGAACGAATCCATGGATCCAATTCCTAACGGAACAGTTTTATAGATCTAACTTTTAAAGTGCCTTTGTTCCATCGCAATTTCTAGAACGTAAAATTTTCCCGTTTCGTGCAACATCATAATCAGTTTTATACAACAACCATTTGTAAATATTATAGATATTAAAGTCGCTACGTATAAAATCGTGGGAGTCGTAATTCAAATTAATGTACAAGCTATAAGACCTTAAGTCTTACGCAGTGAATAAAGCGAATTTATTAAATATTTATGATCGAGACAACAATGGAGAACAAACCACCCTAGCTTGTTTTGTACTTGATATAAACTTAAGCTCGCCCGTGGGGGCTGGCAGGAACTAAGATCAAAGCGAGCCACTCTCCCCTCCCTGGAGACATTTCAGATAGCGTTCCAGAATGTTAACGCAGAACAAATAATAGTAATACCTGCTGAGAGAAACTTCGGGTGAAGTTTAATTAATTACCGCTCGTCCTCTGCTAAGGGAGCGATCATAACCCCTTTGGAGGCTTGTAGTGTTTCAGTGATTTCTCTAGGGTATATCGTATCCAATCACATGGCGTCTATTTAATGTTTACTCATTAAGCATTATGTTCCAAATAAATTCCTTAGGTCACACATGCATTGTGAACCTACTTAGTAAGTACGAGTAAGTACCTACACTTAGGACATTTAAACAGAAGCAGCTACAACGCACAGTGTAAGTACCTAGGATTTTCAGCCGTAAACGCAGAAAATCCTTCAATTAAATCGTAATTTTCTTTGAAAACCAATCTTAGGAAAACGATTTAACTGTAAAAGGCGTCAGTTGAGTGGACAGTGATTATTGATTCATTCATTTTCTATTTCTAAATATAGCAAATAGCATATTATAATAATTTCGTAGCAGAACTTTGTCATAATTTATTATGAATGACTTATTAATGTGAATATTGAGGCTCATATTATAATAATAAACCATTCCATTATTTGCAGTCAGTCAAGATTATTATGATTATTATAATCTATTTGTGTCTATGTTATTTTATAAATGATGTGAGCATATATGACAAGGAATACAAGTTATTAATTGAGTGTTACTTAGAAATCAAATAAAACAACGGCTCTAATAAGAAAACTCTTTGTTTCTGTTATGACTAGTTAGTGACTAGTCTAATTTATTTATTTATTTATGACTTTAAAGACTAAAGTCATAAAGTATGATTTATAAATTGATATTGACAAATAAGTACTTAGCTAAAATATTATATATAGCCTGACCAGGAACATAAAAACCCTGGCATAGAGGCGCTTCAATTGCATTTGATAGTGCAACACTGAGTACAGTCGTACATGTGTTAAATTAATAGGCTAAATTTATGTATCAGGATTCAGGATTACGGGCTAATTTGATATTTTCATAAATTAACGAAAAATATTATTAAAGGTAACCTGGTTTAAATAAATTAAATGAAACCATCAATCGAGCTAGTAGGATTTATTTTATTATTCATCATTAATCAAATTCAGAACTTGAATATTCAACTGCAATGTCTGCTCATGAACCCTTCAAACTCGGTACTTCTTTCCCAATTCCATAAAATTCAAAACTTAGAAAGTGATAAAAAACATTAAAATAAGTAGTTGAAACAGACTACAGCTAATTTTCATAGTGGACTGTACTATACGATAAACATGTCAGTCAATTTGACAACCTTTGTCGGAAACATTATTCAATGAAAATATTGTCCGAACCCTTAGTATTTCTCTTCGACAAATACATTAACACATCGTGAACCACTTTTCTTTCACGACTATAAAAATATTTTAGCAATTTAATTCACAAAATCAATTGCAAACATTTAAAATAAAGTTTGTTTACACTTTGACAACAATAGACTGACATGCAAGGTGACATGTCAATGAAGTTTTCAGTTACTGTTGCCATTAAAAGAAATTAGTACCATTAGTTTTCCGCAACATGGCGAGGGTTTTTATGTTCCTGGTCAGGCTATACATATAATTTTACACATTTCACATAGAGCATTTGAGTTTACTAAGGAACCCCAGTAGGTAATTATTATCAGATATCTTTTGTGACGATAAGGAAAACTTCCGTGCCTTTCTGTGATTTTGCTATAAACATTACCGATTAACAGCTGTCGTGACAAGTCCCCATAGTAAATATCAGAAAAAATATACCGCTCGTGGTTAAGGTATCCTAAATATTTTTATTACAATAATCGGTCTTCCGTTGTATACTAGAAGTAAGTTTGTCCTTAATTCCTTATCTACTAGTTTCTTCTGATTAATTTCTTGGTGGTCCCAATGACAGTAAAACTTTCCCTCGCGACTAACTTCTAGCCTTCACTAGTTGGGTTTTATTGGAGGTCATGCTGTATAGCTACACAAGGCTTGCAGGAGCCTTATGTCTCATTTTGTCGTCGTTTAACTTAATAATGAAATAAATCGGCTCAGAAATCTCGGCGTAATCGGTGAACATACATAGAAAAAAAAAACCGGCCTAGTGCGAGTCGGACTCGCACACCGAGGGTTCCGCCGTACAAACGTAGCGGTTTACAATTTATGACGTATTAAATCAAATTACTTACTAGATATCGTAGTAGTCTTTAAGTATTGATTCCGTTGCGAGTAGTGGCGAATTTCAAAATAATGCGGTATGATTATAGGTAGGTACCTACCTCAGCGTTTTGAATTTTTGCGTTGATTTAGAATTTTTCACAGTTTAGAGGCAATTAGATTTAAGAAGTGTTTTTTACTGCTTAAAGGGACAATAGACTTATGTATTTGGTATAAAGAAGAATGGTCACGCCCCATACAAAAAAAAACCCAGACCCGACAGAAACGAGACATACCTCAGTTTTTTTGTCATGTCCTAATTAGTTAAATTATACATTTTTATATTCGAAATCTATGTATAACACCAAAATATTACCCTTTGTTTTTGTTCAGGCGTTATACAAAAACTAATACAAAATGCCTATTTATCACCAAAATTGGTAAATGTATGTACCTAAATTTCTATTACAGCTGCTATGGAATGTATCTAGGTGACCTGGAGATACAGCCGGATTATACAGGGTGGTTATACATATGAAACGATAAGTGATCTCACTCGATTATTTCTAAACTATACAAGATATCGAAAAACTAGTTGCTGATTCTGAAAGTGCTTCACAAGCTCTTTCAAATGATACCAATAATAGGTTACAGATTATGGAAGCTGGTAACATTGAATTTTTGGATTTTGTAACTTCTCGTTTCCACCCTGTATAATCCGGCTGTATCTCCAGGTCACCTAGATACATTCCATAGCAGCTATTTAGGTACATACATTTACCAATTTTGGTGATAAATAGGCATTTTGTATTAGTTTTTGTATGACGCCTGAACAAAAACAAAGGGTAATAATTTGGTGTTATACATAGATTTTGAATATAAAAAATATATAATTTAACTAATTAAGACATGACAAAAAAACTGAGGTATGTCTCGTTTCTGTCGGGCCTAAGGTAGTAAGTTTCATTTTATTAAAATATTTTTATTATATTATATAACTAAAAACATGTGATTCCTATATTTGCATTATATGACAATGCTTCATGCCAAATTTCAAGATTCTGAGTTTACGGGAAGTATCCTGTAGGTTTTGATTCCTTTGCGAGTGTCGAAAATTTGTTGAAAATATCGACATAATCGGCTGTATCTTTTGATTGGCTTGGCTTAGAAGTTTGATATTTTCACAGCTTAAAGGGACAACAGACCTGAGTATTTCATGTGAATTTCAGCTTGATACGTCCACGCGTTCTTGATATAAAGGGTCTTGACAGACAGACAGACGGACAACAACGTGATCCTATACGGGTTCCGTTTTTTCCTTTTGAGGTACGGAACCCTAAAAACCAGCCGAATTGAAAAGCTCCTCCTTTTGTTGAACTCGGTAAACAATCACCTAACTAGTCTTGATTTTCCCAATCCTAAATGCAGTTTCGAATCTTTATATTGTATCATCAAGGGTAAAAATGTCCTAAAAAATCTAGCAGAAAATTGGAGAAAGACTGTTATTGGTGCTCATGTATCACTCGTGATGGTTGGCCAGCTTTTGTAAGAAATAATGATCTCTACTCTACCTACTCCAACGCCCGTATTCACAAACGATGCTTGCTTATGTATAGCTGCAAATCGAATGCACAGCGTTGAATAGAGCTCTGTGATTGGTTTGTGTATCACCCTGTGCGTCCACGCATACTGTGAGACCTCATAGTAATGTTTGTGAATACGGGCGTAATACTCCGTCGGCGCAACGTAGTCACAGCTTGGCTTTTCCTAACTCAAGACAACTTACTTGCCGTGTTTGCATTCGCCAATGTTCAATTATGAACTAAACTGGGCGAAAAGTTCATTCTGTATACAAAAGCTAATTAAGCAATATGAAAACGAGCGTGTGTTCAACGGGATCATATTCCAATTAAGCTAGGTGGAAGCAAATATCGCAAATGATTTAAGAGTGCCCCGGGTTGCTCGCTGTAGTCCATACCTATAAATTAACAGCTTAGTCTCAGCCTTCTTCCATAAATAAACAATTAGATGTGCGGACCGCTTCGCCGAGAATTTACGCAATCGAAAAATAAGTAGGACGTAATAGGTGGGTTGATTTGATTCAATTTCGGTGGGGTAGCATTGTTTGCAATTTTGTGGCTTATAAATATATCAGTGACCACGATTGCTTTTTGCTCTCTCTACAGTCTCCAAATCTCAGAGAATATTTCTAGAGAATACAATCTTGAATTGGTTTTAGGGTTTATATCCGAACGGAGGGTAAACCAATTAACGGGACCATATTATGCGTCATCTACCCCCCTGTGTGCCTGTCAGCGGGCTGTATCTCATGAAAATTGTAAACGGTAAGACTAGACGGCTGAAATTTCATAGTGTATAGTGTAATTATAATATCAAGAGAGTTTATCATTAATTTTAGATGGCGTGAAATACTATGTGAGTGCCCGTTTTCACTATCAATCCCCAATTTTTAAGTGACCCCTATAAAAACAAAATTCCTGTTATGTGTTACCATAGGGGTCACTTAAAAATTAGGGATTGGTGGTGAAAACGGGCATAACTCTATCGTTTTTTTTTCGTTTAGTATTGAATTAAGATTGCCTGAAATCTACTCCAGTGGAGTAGGTACGTGTCTTTTTCCCCTTTTACCATGAACTTAATCCAATCTCAAAAACAAATAGGTCGGCTGACAATCACTGATGGAATTCATGTCAGCCAGCAGAGGGGACAGATTAAAGAAATTCCTCTCGTTCATTGTTGCGCGACTCCTCCTTTGACTCGGCGCTATGTTAGGTCTGGGGCCATAGTAATGTGATGGCAAGAGTGTAATTTAGTTCTAGCAAAAATAACTATTTACATTTTCACTCCGTGTAGAAGTTATGTTACATTTTTATGAACTCTTTCACAACAAAAGCCTGAAATGTAGACAAATATTAAAACATAGATCTTTACAAAAGTGTGACAGAGAATCCATAGCTTAAATTAGCCATTGTGGCGGGAAAGTTAGAGTAAAAATGCTGCCTTTGCATAAATGACAGTTGCAGCAAGTGAATTAACATACTCAAAGCGCAAGATATATTTCCTCAATGTTGTCGTTCAAAATAAGTTTTCGTTGCAGCAATAAACACAAAAATAGTCACGTATACAAAGCTGTTTTTTCTGGCTTTTATTATTTTGTTTCAAAATTTGTTCTTTCTTAACTGACTTCAAAAACCTCGTTTTTGTTCTCTTTCGGGAATATTTTTAAAGTCTGTCTTTCATGTTAGTTTGTTTCGAGCGGTATGAAAAATCTCGATATTCAAAATTGTAATCCACCGATGCATGCGACAGCTATTCGGGCTAGTGGAGTACCTACACGTTGAGAGCTGGTTGATAGATGCTCTATTTGGGAGGGGGCTGTGCACTAGATTAGTTCTTTGTGAGGAAATCCTTTTGATACGTCCATTCCCGATTGGTTTGTGAGGCCTCAATCAAAGTGCTGATGAAATGCGTACATTTTTTAGTAGCTAGGTGTATCGAGCGAGTTAATATTTATGGGCAAGTCTGAGTTTGACGCAAAACAATAAGCACGCTACATACGCACAATAGTTACCTACGCAATGGAGGCATATGTTGCTAGCAACACGACGAACAAACCCCCAGCAGGTTATTTATTCATGCATCTATGATTCTGCGCTAGGGTTACCAACTTGCAATATACCTATTTAATAATAATGTTCATAGAACAAAACTTTTGGCAGGCTAAATTATTAAATCTCAAGACATTGTAGATAAACATTCCTAATGAAAGGTGTCGGCAGTTTATAAGTTACTTGTATGTTTAGCTCATCATCACTAGAAGCAATATTCTTACGTACCTACATTGAATGTGAAAACAACTTGTACACTACAATTCGAAAAATTTCTTATGGCACATTGTTACAGATTCACTTAGTAATGAAATTATTCGAATCCAATCCTCGTTTTAGCGATTGCTTGGCCACAGTATTGTTCGCCTCGAACGCGCTGACGACAGTCCGCGCCTCCGTCACAAGCTACGTGAGCTGGGCTGCCTTCACATTGGAGGGTTTAAACCGCCCCCTAGACAAAGTGACATTCGTAAAAACTTTTCCGGCTTTTTTTGTACCTACATAAGTTCTACGATATTGCTTGAAGCGCCAATTGATCTGTTTGGATTGACATATTTCTTTGCTAACGTTGGTACTTACTGTAGTTGGTACCTTCATTAATTTGAGATCGTGAAAGCTCGCTTCTGGCAATGATTTAGCTGCATATTATGCAAAACTTTTATCTTTTTAACTATTTTACCTTAATAGTTACGTTTTTATAAGTAAAATTTCACTTTTTCAATTGGCCACACAACTACCACTGTTGTTAAAAATTTAATATGTCATAAAAAAATTAACCAAAGTCAATAACCGTAATAACGTAAAACCTATTATTTTGTGTCACTAACAATGATCGCCGATAACACCGGTCAAAAAAAAAATTTTTTTTTTTGCGCATGGATTTTACTTATTATATTCTGATTATACAAGCAAATTTATATAAAAAAGTGCGATTACAAATCGAAAATATTTGCTTTTTAAAAAGTTATAGCGATTTGAATTTTCCATCTTCATAGTAGAATGTCTCTAAAGACGCACGTCCCATTCTCATTGGGATATATTTATAAATAATTATGGGGGCTTATTCGCAAGAACAAGGGGCACGCTTTCATCAAAATATAGTGAGATTTGAGAGACGACGTTACTAAGGCCAGTATACTGAAAGCATGATAGGGTTAGATTTTTATGCGAAAAATCTTCTATGGAACATGACAGGAAATTAGAACTTTTCATTTTTAATAAATATTTGGACTCTATTTTAAATTTTCTCTTGTGAGAATTAATCTTAAATGGATGTTTGGAATGTTTTAACTAATAATTAGAAAGAATGAAAGAAAGAAAGAAAAAAATATATTTGGCAACCAATTGAATCATCTCTATGTTCACGTTTCATACATTCATTGATATGAATTTTTAAATTTTTTACACATAAAAATTGAGAACAATTTTTTGTTGTTATTCTTATTTCTAGGTCATAAAGCAATAAAAATAAGCTATGCATAACCCGTGCGCAAAAATGCTGTAGACAGTTGTAATATAATAATGTCGAACAGTATGGCGGCAATGCATTGGCGCGCGAGAGATTACTACAACAATAGTGACCCGTGTGATACCAATCGGCTCCATTCAGTTCAGCGCACTACCAATTTGGCTAAACTAGAAATGCGTAGTGATAGAGATGAATATCCTACGTAATCGGGCGGTTGACACTATTAGCCGAATGAATGGTTCAGGTAATGCCCTAAGGCACAACTTCGCTTTATCATATCCCTATAGATTACAACTGCTTAGCTTTTGTCTAATCGTTTTTCTATTATTCATGCTTTTGTAAGTTGTCGCATTACAAAATATAAAGTGTGCACTTAGGCCCAGAACACACGGTGAAACGCATTTGCAACGAAACTTCAACTTCTAGTTACTTTTGAGATGCATCTAAGTTTCTGCCATAGATTCCGTTGAGAGACCACACATCACGCGACTATTTCAAACCGGTTTCAAACCCGATAACTAATAATTATGTACTACTATGTGACGCTCTGCAAGATCATGGCTATACGGCTAAGCTGGACTCATACTCATCAATGTAGCTCTCCTAAGTTACTTAAATAAATGATTGCGAGGAGGCCTGAAATACAGGGTGACCCTGTTTAGGCTCCAGATCGCACACTCAGAACAACAACTATTGTTATCCTCCAAAAAATTTTTTTTTGATGTACTAGAATGAGTGTCTGATAAAATAAACAATTATTATTATTATTTATTTATTTATTATCGCATGTTTTAAAAATCACTGATGTGAAACCTTCCCAACTGCATATGCCTACCGCACTCACCGCCCGCCCGCCTAATGGCTTTCTGTTTATTCCTGGAGGGCTTGATCTGCGCTCAATATTTATTACTGCGAGCGAGGCACGAACAAAAGCCGGCGCTTTTAAGTGGCACAAATGCTGCTTGTTAGCTGTGGAAGCAATCGAACTCTTTTCTAGGTTTTGAAGGATGCAAAATGTAACGTTTGGAACGTGGAAATAGTTATTGTGTGAATAGGTACTCAGTTTAAAATTTAAATACTCAGTTATTCCGTAGATATTTTTTTTTATATCCATGACATACCTAAAGTTGTAAAGATTTTATGTGAAGTTTTTAATATCAAATAAGCATTGTCAACTCATTTTAAGTATTGTTTAGTAGACTTATGCCCGTTTTCACCATCAATCCCTATTTTTTAAATGACCCCTATAAAAACAAAATTCCTGTTATGTATTACCATATGGGTTACTTAAAAATTTGGGATTGATGGTGAAAACGGGCACTAGAAGTCTAGTAGACTGTATGAAGGAAGGTACTAATACATGAATAACGCAGGGACTCACGACGGGACCTTTGGTTTATGATGTGGATCAAAGGTAAAGGCCGCTTGTTGAGCAGGCAATAACAGGTATTTGAGATAATGACTCATATTACCTTACATTGCATAATGGCCGTCTAAAGGGTAAAAGTCAGTCGAGCAGACAATAATGCAATAAAAACATTTACAAAGTAGAGGACCATCGGACTGTCCTCAATTAAATCGGTAGCTATTTGTAGCCCCTGAATAATAAAGTTAACAGTTAAAGTCGATATTCATTCATTCAATTAAGGTTTCAAGCTCTAAAGGTGAAATCAAGTTACCACTGGTTCAATAAAATAGTCTGCATAGTGGTAGAAAGCTTTGCTTCTAATGGCTGTGAAGGGAAAGATTGATTCGTGGCGTAAAGGGTCTCAGCACAATACGTAGTAACTATAGCAGTCCATCACCACTGCAAGAAAAAATGTATAGAGCCCCTAGAAAAATTACATAGTTTTGCAATGATTGATGATTTTGTGGTGCGAATATATAACTACTATACTAAGCTGTCTTTGTGGAAATCCTTGGGGGAGGCCTTTGTCCAGCAGTGGATGTCTTTCGGCTGAAACGAACGAATGAACGATACTAAGCTGATCAGCCGTATACTTAAAATATTTTTGATATCGTAGTCGCACTATGTACCCATAATATCTATGTAGAATCTACATAGATATTATGCTTATCTACATTGTAGATTGTAGCCAAAATCTCTACGTTCCAACACATTCTGTGTCAATTACTGTGATCAATTTGCTGTATTTAATTAGCAGTTCAGTAGCACATCAACAAGGCTAATGTAGTTTGATGCATTAGGCCACGTTGGCCACTAACAAGATCGGATTGTTATGTCCTAATTTTGAATTTGGTTAGATTGTGGAAAAGTTTAATTATAAAGCAAGCCAGGCTTTATTTCCAATAAAAACTCAACCAATGAAGGCTAATTTTCTCCCAGGGGAAAGTTAACGATCATCATTTTTGTGATCAATAACTTAAAAAGTAAACAGTCTATGTATAGGATGTTACAGATTTAATAAAACAACAAACTTATTGAAGTAGTCATTCGTAACCACCGAGCGACACTCCTATAAAACTTAAAACCGTAGGGTGCTTAACTAATCCTTAAGCCGCAGAACTTACAGAAGCGAATCGCATTTACGGCTATTATTTATATTCATTGAACTCTGAATAGATTAAACTTTGACCATTGATTCCCCTGGCATTTGGCGGAGTTCATTTGGCAGAGCAAAAAGTTCACACCACATTAAGCCCTGCTGTAGTTTTGGCTCGAAGCCACAGCACTGCGTTCGAACGGGATTCAAATATTATTTTTCAATGCTGTTCTAAAATGCACGTTTGCCCCTATCTGGAATGCAAATGGGGCTGCACTTATTCATAGTGAGACTGCCTGAGATATTCAGCTCAATTTTTAAGTGGCTATATTTCAAAGACGATTAAATACTAATGATGCCAATTCTGTAGGACATCTTCGAATATAAATTTTAAAGTGGATTATAGTTAGTAACTATAGTATTCAAACTATAATGCTATTGCAATTTATAGGAGTCCACTGTACGAATTGGAGAACAGAAAAAATAGTGTTTCAGAAAGGTCCTGTTTTTTTTCAATCAAAATTATCGAGGTTACAAAAACAAAAGATATTTGAAAACAATAATCGCTGCTACCTGGCATATTTACCAGAAACCCATGAAACACGAAAGCAATCAATTGAGCGTGTAATCAAAATAGTGCTTACAACCAGCCCTTACATACAGCTAATATTTGCAAAATAATTTCCTCGTGTTTGCGATAAAAATTAAAAGGGGTTAATAGCGTTCCTGGCACCATATGCCGTGCTTGTATGCGCAGGCTATGTCGATCGTAAATATTGACGAACACGTAGCTATCGTTAGCAGGGCCCGCTAAAGTGTGGCATGATTGGCAGAGAGCTCTGGTTGCGGCCTGGCACCCTGCCACACGCGTCCCGAGCTGATTCTGCACTAGTGTAACCTCTCCACATCACTGCTCATACTTGGGTTAACAGCTTTAAAAATAGGACAAACATTCTAGAGAACAAACTTGAATCTAGCTGAGGTTGGCCTGGAAAGAATTTTATGTGCGTTGGCGCGTCCCGGCTAAAGCACATACTTACCCCTGTATGTGCGCGTATGTGGAAAGTTGGACAAGAATGCACGTAACTCGTAAACGTGTTATTATTACATAATGATATTATTACATCATCACAAACATTTAATTACACTAATGACATAAGTATAAATTTTCAGTACTAAACTTTGTGATTTGTGCAAAATATACGACATAATTTGCATTAAGTCAACAATCCAGTTGCGACAGTGAGCGATTGAGCGGCTCGTCCAACTGATTTCCGCAGATGACGCTCAAAAAAGGTCTTTGTCAAACACAACCATTTCGCTTACTTTTACAAACACTAAACGGCCTTTGAGACATAACTCAGCGACTGATTTACAAATGAGATAAAGTTTTCTAAGAGTATTTTCATTTTTCACTTAACGCGAGTCTTCTACGACTTTATTCTAATTTGGTATACACCTTGATTTATACAGAAAATTTCGTATTTCAGTTTAAATGAAGATCATTTTAAAGGTGACCTTCTGTTTAGGTATAAACGTTAGATAGAGCTTTTGTTTTAAGGTTAATTTACCAAAGTTTATTGTGATGTTGCAGACGGAGTCAGCACAATGAATGTTTGCGACTTAATGAATTTATTAAGTTGCTTACAACATTCATCTGCAAGCCTAGGGCGGGGCATAAAGGCTGTTACCAAGTTTGCTTGGCAAACATGAAAGAAAAAGTTGTTGTAAGGCAATTGATATTCTAAAAGGCTTTTAAAATACGAGTATTTATCTAACTTACAACAGTCGTCTCGCTTGAAAACATACGACTGTTCCAACATATGCAGAGACATTCGAAATTTTATTGTCGGATGGCGCCGAAAACGCTAAGGGCGTTTTCCATTAGCAGCACCATGACGACATGGAAATAATAAAAGCAAAAATGTATGAGATCATAATGCTATCGATTTTCCACCCGCCAAGGCTGGTTGCCGAATTTTAAGCATTTTTACACGTTTGTTAGAATAAACAATTTCATTTTCCAGTGTATGTTTTTATTTATAAGAATAAAAACTACGCATTTATGATGGCGTTGGCCCTTTGAACAGTCCGAGTTTCAATGAAGATAATGCTATCGATTCGTGGTAAGAGCTCGCAAACCACTTCACCTATATCTTGTTACTAACGATTGCCAGTAATTCACTAAGGGATTTCATCAAATAATCTGTATGGAATTCAATTGAAGCAGTAAAATTGAACCAGATTTACACTGCAGACATCATTTACTATCGTAAAAATAAAGCGCATAAAATGTTCTGTTTTGTTGTTAACTTTTGAATTGATGGAAATGTAAATTGTAGAGTTTAAATTATTACAGATAAGTAATGTTCTTAATGTTCTGTTAACATATAAACATTTATAGACTTGCCTATACTTAAAAGCATCATCTTAATTTTGAGATATTTTATGTTAAATGTTTGTAATTAAGGACAAATTATGTTTGTGTAAATCCTTCCTGGAAATCCCACCTTGTGTCTAGAGATTACAATTACCTACCTATAGCTTACAAAAGCTTAGCGAATGAAATTATCCTTATTTTGCGTCCCATTTCGTTGAGTAATTTCTTGTAATCTCAAAAGTTTCTATTTGCGATTTGCATCCCGAATAAGTTCGTTCGTTGCCAAAATGTTGGTGGCGATAACGTTAATATGCGGTGTTGTAATAGTAGGTACTCCTCTTTTTCTTCTGACAATCCTCGCTTGACTTTCTAGACAAGCTTTATATTCTAGGCATTTATCATCACGAGATAATTTGTGAACACCTGCACCTTTTTCCCATATAATTTTCCCATTTATTTTCCCTTCATAAATGTACGCTTGGTTTTGAATTTAAAAGCAAAAAGCTCCGAGCACACGAGCGCCTCTCAGAAATTCAAATGTTCGATGAATCGTACAGTTTGCCCGTCCGTGTCACGTCGCTGTCGCTGGATTTTTTTGTATTTTTCATCATACACATCCGTGAGCCGGCTTTCGGCAGTGCCGGGACAAAACATTTCTGTCGCTTAGTTTCTTGTCACTCGACGGCTGCCACTACACAGCGAACGTGCCCCTGACGTTTTCACGATCTCCTTTTAGTTTTTGCCCTATTGCAAGTGTATCGTTAAACCGTCATGCTGCAACTTAACGAGATGGATTTTTTCTTGTTCTGGTTCGAGTAGTAGAATCGCTGAGATGGATTCTCACAGTCTTTGTTTTTATTGAATTCGTTCGTTTTCTCGTTACATTCGACTGGTAAGAGTAAGTATCAGAAATACCAACAAAACCTTCATTTAATCTTTCGAGTATGTAATAAATAACTACCTTTAGCCAGTACCTCTAGTACGAAAAACTTTCGAGTTCGTTTCGTTGCGTATTCAAAGTGTCATCGAAAAATTTTGTATGAAAAATTAAACAGCGCCCCCTATATTATAGCCGCCCTAGGGGGCGCTGTTTAATTTTTCATACAAAATTTTTCGATGACACTTTGAATACGCAACGAAACGAACTCGAAAGTTTTTCGTACTAGAGGTACAGTAATAGATATGTGAAACTTAACTAATAATATTCATTCTACCTACATCGCAGGAAAATTGTTGGGAAGCGAAAAACTGCTTTAAATGAAAGTGATTACAGCGCATGGGCAACTTAAACTTGAGAATATTTACAATGCAAATGAACTCTCAAAGACTTGAGCCCCTAAAAAGATTTCACGAGAGTCGTTTATTAAAAACGTTAGGAGTTGCGAGAGAGAAGTTGGTAACTAGGCTTTTAGAGTGGCCCTTTGAGCGGAGACAAAGGCCGATAATCGGGGCAGCTGAGGGAATTACAATCGAGAACTTCACCTCTTTGTGCTGAGGATCGTTGTCGTTCCGAACTGAATAATATAACAATGTTAACATCGATTTAAATACGTTGATCGATTATGGTGTATAGGGTTTTATATGCTACCTACAACTTTTAAAACATTATTTAGGTAATATAACTTGGTATAACAGATTTTTTACTATAACGCTAGTTTTCTCAAGTTGCTAGGAAAGTCTAACTAATTCTGCAATTCACAAAAAGAATCGAATGTAGATTTAGTACGTGAGCAAACATTGTAAAATCACCTTACCTATAGGAAAATATTCATGAAAGATTTTTGAAATCATTTTGTTGAATCTAGCCTTGAGTGTCCAACGCTAGGCGAAGGCTTCCTTTAATCTTATTAATGGCCAACCAACCTATTATTCAACAACAATAAACCTTACGCTGACATAATGATATCAGCTTGTCAATATTGATCGGGCTCAGCTGAATTCAGAAATGGTATTAAAACGCTTGGAGATATTGTGTGTCAGATTTATCATGACGCTTTTAGGGTTACTAGATTTAATGTACACAAGTAAGATTAGTAAATAAACCTTTGACCTGTTAACAAAGTACAACGTAATGCGTTTCCAGTCTGATTAATTCTCCCAAATCAGCTGGTAAAAAGGAGGCCCCTTAAAAAAGCGGCGGGATAAAAACCGGATTTCCGCAGGACGGCCTATCGACCCGGCCGTTTAATCCGGCTGGAAGTGTTTAAAAAGCGTGAACTTGTCCGGGTTTATACGGATTTCCTGTCTAATTTAGTTCGTATAGCGTCTAAAAAGCATATCCATGTCCTGCTTTATCCGGCTCGCAATTCTGGCGAGGGTCAACTGGCAAATCAATGGCAGTCGGCGACAGCCGTTCAAAAATAGATCGCACTGAACGATGCCTTGCATTTACGATGAAGTAAATTAATCAGAAGTCAATCGATAAGCCAAGGGTGAAGGTCCTATGTAGTCAGTCTAATATGATTTAAACTGTAGTTGATAGGTATCATTGCTATCGAAGACCGTGTAATAAGTTAAACCATTCATTGATGACTTCATGAAAATAGCAGCAGAACTTGAGTGTGGTGAGTTTTTTTAAATTAATTGTGTTTCAGAACAAGAAAAATCAGTTATCTTGAATTTCACCAAAGCACTTTCTGCCGACCATAGCACGCAAACTTATCCAGAATAAGCACAAGCATGCAGTCGCTGTATACCCTTGTTGTAAACCCTTTTCCTGCTGTAAGTGAAACCATGCTGCGATACAAACGGATTAACGATTCGCCTGATTTACTAGACTGGTGATGTGATACAGAATAGATAGATAGATACCTACGATGCTTTTAATGATGAAGAGAGATTTTAAATTCTTATTAGTGCCTAAATATCTTTATAATAGAATAGATAGATACAATTTAAAGGTTGAATTATTCGGTAAAATTTAAAAAATCTTTTGGTCTTATTGAGACGGGGTTTGGAAAATAGCCATTAATATATCCCGCATAACTGCTCCACTTTCCTTGGGTTTACGTTTCTACTAAGGCGAATAGTCTATGATCGCATTTATCTTTGAGACAAGTTATTCAGATAACTGATAGATACTCGTTCCCGGCCGAGAACGGGTGGAGCATACGTCATCTTTATTCGAATTTGTCTTTTCCTTTTGTTCTATATCCATATTAACGTACGGTTCCTGTAATTAAGTGTATATTCGTACTACGGAATTGAATTAATTGTTTCATTACCTTTTTCAAAAACATCTATGAATAGGTTGTCAGCCTTGCCTAGATTAATACTGGGTAATTTTTGACAATTTATTTTTAAAGCAAACAAAGCACAATAGCATTCTTATTCAAAATGCTTACATTTGACAGATTTTGTCAAGACTTTCGTGAACGTTAATTGATCAGGCACTTTTGAACCAAATCATTTTATAATAACTTTGTTTACCCAACTCGCCCTTGGCTTCTGAGTTTGATGACAAAAGTTAAAAGCTTGATAAAGCATCGTTAACTGTTGTGATTGGTTGCCGCGAATCTCATCAATCAATCAGAGCAGTTAACCGTTCACCAAATAAGTAGATGTAACCGTTAAAAGCATCTGAGAAATCAAGCATTAGATAATAAAATAACCAGTAGACTCCCAGATTGAAAATATGCGCTTTAAAACTATCTTATTCAAAAGAGCTTTTTAAATCTTTTCTAATGTTATAAAGCTGAAGAGTTTGATAGAACGTTTTAAGTAATCTCAGGAACTAAGTACTGGTCCGATTTGAAAAATTAAGTTTGTTGGATAGCCCATTTATTGAGAAAGCTAATTTATATAAGATCACTCTACATGGCTGTAGAGTGATCTTATATAAATTAGCTTTCTCAATCCCTTATTGGCATAAGGGCGAAGAACTAAAGAAAAATGTTGCACAAACGGGAAACATTATTCATACTATTTTCACGCACGAAGTCGCGGGAACAGCTAGTTGATTGATAAAAAAACTGCAAAATACAAATTGAAAATGGGACTAAATTTGTCTCATTACCAATCAACCACATAGCCTTGTTACCTGTTAAATTATCCATGCTAGTATTTATGCAGGTATGTGTACGAACTCAAAGTGAGCTCCGTACGAGAATCTTTCCTAAATCTCGATAGAGCGTTCAAAGTTTCTATCAAAGTGGTTACGTACGCGGCAACGGAGTGATATAGCATTCGCGACGCTGCACAGTCGAACGTAGTTTCGATCCAATGTTATTATAACTGGGACAAGTTTCGTTCAGAACTGCTACGGAACGAATGAGTGTCGGGTGCACTCATAATACTTTGCGACTCAATTTGCTATAACGCTTTTCGACAGGAAAAACAAGTATTTGATCAGAGGAATTCGCGTTTCAACTATTTCTCGGCACTGCCATAGGTACTGCTTAAATAAATGAAATAGTAGCTGTGTTTATTGTGTTATAGTGTAGCACTCATCAATTTTGTCTTTATAGGTTATTTCTGAAAGACAAATCTTTTTCATAATCTTTTCTTTGTCTGAAAGACAAATCTTTTTCAACGACACGCCTCAAACTAACTTTTTATCGGTTTGTTACTGTCTATTTCGCAAAAAGGTCTACAAACTTAATGTATAACGAGCGAGCATAACTTTCTTTCCTCTTTGTTATGTATGAAATGAAATTGAAATGTCATGTCGGGGTGAAGTTCGTAGAGCAAAGGTTAAACCAACGCAAACTGCGGCTGCCCACCGGCCTTGATTGCGCGTTGCGGGGTGATAAGAACGGCTTCATTAACTCTGGACCTACACCGGTTTTAGATGTTCAATTAACTGAGAAAACCTTTATTTACTAACGATAAATTAAATAAACACGCCACAATTATTGTGTCGTTTTACCAAAAGGTTGTCTAGTACAACCTTAGTTGTACCAGTTGTACTGAAATGCCAAAACCGCTTTTCTATGTGTCGATCTTCGTATGTAGTCTGAATAGTTTAAGCGAGTCTCATTGTCAACTTATGAATTAAAATAACTTCCTAGATTTATTGGGAAATTATATGATACACGATGAAACTGAAAAAACTTAATCTCATTAATTACATTACGTACTCAATACCCTAGCTTCTTAGGACCGGACACACAATATTAATTAATTACCTACGCGAGTTGTCCAAAGCAGAGCTAAGTAGTCATCTAATAAACGACTTAAGACCTAAATTCTGGGTTTGATATGTTTTGTTTGAAAACCAACAATTTGTCTGATGACCCAATTGAATATGCCTACTTGAGATTCAATACGATTGAAACGCAATTGGTACAAGTTATTCAATAGTTCTGAGTAGTTTTTGTGAAACGTGCCAGAGCCAGGATTGTATTGATATACGATTGAAAACGGCTCAGACACACGGCAGGATGCCAGAATTGGAGTTTTCTGAGAAATGTTTGGTGCAGTATTCATATTCAAGATCGATTTAAGTTTACAAAGCTTTGTAAGTTTGTCATGCGATATTGATAAACTGTTAACTGTATACCTAAAGAGCATTAATTTGACGATATGTAAAGTACTAATTTTGATTTTTGATTTTGTTGCAGAAGATTTATTTGTTAAATCATAGTGGAATTGGTACCTTCACCTTTATAAGGTTATTACGAATTAAGTTTATTAATTAAGATACCTATATATTTAATACGTTTCGAGTTTGATTTTATGCGGTCAGAGTCCATGAATAACCCAATTCCAATTTCATATCTCCGAGGGTCGGTCTTTTGATATTTTATATTTTTGATTTACAAATCTAGTGTAGGTAGGTACTTTTATTCTATTAAAGATTGCTTCCCTGCACATTAGAGTAGCGACATTATGCTCGGGGGCTTTTTAAATTAGAGCTTGAAAGAAGACGGCTTAGTGGCTCACGCGGACTCGGTGGAGCCTCCTTTGCGCAACTTGCCGACGTTTCCAGTTTTTTATTAACGCTTAAGAAACCCTTGCTAAAAGTTTTCCCTGCCCTAGATACTTGTAATTTTTCTAGATAAAAAATGCAGAAATTTCTGCATTTTAAAAACAGACGTTCGCTAAGAAAAATCAAAGTAATTAAGTTTGAAATACACCGTGACTGCGAGCTTCCTTTTAAACTTTGTAATACGGACATGGATACAGTTTCATGACAAATGGCAGATCTTGAGAGTTTTTATTTCTTTTTTTTTCACGGTGTACCGTCAGACTTTGCAGTGACACTTTGAAAATTAGTTTTTGTTCAAGAGAAATGTCTTCTCTTTTCCCTACTTTGATGCGGCGTTGAAACGTATATCTTCATAATTAGCAAAACGAGATTTGAGTTCAGTCTATCATCTCAATATCAAAATACCAGTCGCCATAACATTTACTTGCTAGCATTTAGCTTTTAAAACCAATATTTTTTCTGGGAATACATACGGACGAGACAGTTCATTTGTAATGTCACACACAATGACAGGCTTTCAGCGACTTGGTTCGGATTAGAAACGTAGGTTACGACGGGTCGAATGCGAAATAACATCGCCATTGCAATCCTTTGTGTCTTATTTGTTCAGGTGCCGTTGCCTTTAATCTGACTTTTGCCAAAATACCGTTTTGGTTGAATGTAATGAGAAATAAGTCGATTAATTATCATTGGCCTTCATATTAATGACAATATAAATGTATACTATCAGAGAGTAATGATCGAGGGAATAAAACTAGCTAACTAAAGACTTTGTGATAAGTAAACCGATAGCTTTACAAGTTTTGTTTCTTTATGGTAAAACTATTGTGAAATATTGTCAAAACATGTTTATATCATTATGACTTTAATACAGGTTTCAGGAGAAATATAGCGAAGTTATCTTAGACGTATACCATAAATAGTAGACTTCGCCGCTACATTTACTATTTTCAACGCCGGAAGTTCGGCCATGTTGCGTGAACAGAAAACCGGAAGAGGCGAAACCACACTTCCTTTCAAGCCAGTCGGTTAACAATTCCCAGTTTTTGAGTAAGCAATTTTCCAGCGTTAGTGGTAATGGTACGTTTGCGTAGCATGTAATAAAGTAAATTTAATGTTTTGATTTAAAAGATAGTCATCTAAAATGACGGTAGTTTTGGTTTTTATTAATCTACCTAAAAGGAGGAAGTCGTTAATTTGGTTGTTTATTATTTTTTGTAATTGGGAAATACTGTCAATTATTATGTGAATGAAATAGTGTTGGTAAATTGAATCTACGATGGAAAATGGATGACAGCTAGTCGTTAGTAAAGCATTGAAATATTCCAGCCGAGTCCGATTTGGCCATTAAGCTGATTAGGGTGTCATATTCTCATTACCCTAATTGATCATTCTATTGTAACAATGTAATAATTCTAGTCTGAAAATGGTGCAAATATTACGCTGGGTCAACGTATTATAAATTTAATGAAGATCAAGATTGAATTAGTAAGTATTAACCGACTATTATGGAGGTATTAAGTTTAATAGGCTTAATTTGTAAGTGTCATATCACGTGTAAGTATAATATAAGGAACTGTAAGTTATTAAAGTTAAGTAGCTTTAATCCGTTAGTGCCAGTAGCTTAAGAGAAGCCCCTTAATACAGCTTATATTCGAGTCATTAAACTCTTCAGCATATCCTTGCTGTATTATTTCTCAAGAAGGTATACAAAGTTTTTATAAGTGTAATAAAACGTTATTACGAGTAGCTTTGTAGGACATACTTCAGTGCATTCTCCTTCATTATCAGTATCAGTAATAGAGAAAAATACTTTCATTGGTTTTGAACTTATTTTGTAAAAATCTTTATTTATTTGGGGGCTTTTGCCTATTAAGATATGACAGCCCCATCGAACTTTAAATGAACAAATCATTTAATGGATGTCACGCCAGCGGGACAAGGGAATCAGTTATAGAAGTTTTGAACCTTAATTAATTCAAATTCTATTTATGGAAAATTCAGCTACCATCATGGTATCATCATATGTATGTAAATTATTTAGACGAATAACAGTTGAGAATTTGTGTCTGTTTACTTAATTACCTTGCCTATCCCTACCAAAGAACCAGTTACTTTTCTAAGAGTTTTCTTTGAAGATATTGCACGTTGCTTAAATAAACATCCATTTCACAGTCGGATAAATGAAAGAAAAACAGATAGCCCGTTTAAATATTCTCAATTCATTTCATTGGTACGCTTAAATGTTTGCTGTCAAAATCGTCTAGGGTTTTGTAGAAAAAGTAGGAATTAAAAACCAATTAAACATTAATGTTAATACTTATTAAGTGCGTTAATCTTTTCCCAAAGTTTTAAATATTTTTTTAAACAATGGAATTAATCTTTGCTGAAGAGATAGGTTTTGACTATATGGGTTGACTGCTTTAGGCTCTGAATATATTAAGGTTCATAGCTACCTATAATTCACTAACGAAGCTCTGTTGTAAACTGTTACAAGAAGACTGACTAACTTTTCTGATTTTTTTTTGTAACTGCATTCATACAAAAATAACGTTATTCATAAATAAATAACGTTTGGTTACGTTTTAATGAAGAAAAAATTACTGATGACATGCATTTAACCAATAACTAAAATAAAAACATCCCTTAAAAGCGATGTTGCTCCTCCTTCGAAAGGGTCAGCCCTCAGGGATCCTTACAAATAATGCTTAGAGGGGCCGTTCGATAGCCCTGTCCGATAGCAAGTTTACGGCTACAAGGGATTGCCCGAATATACGACGCCAATAGTGCCGTAAAAATAAAAATAATAAATTAGATGAACAGCTTCTAGGTTCCCATAGGAATTCATGTGTATCTTCCATTGTTTTCTGGGTCATACAGTATTTTTTTTTGTTTATATAGAACAATGTCCAATCCTAGCCACCAATGCTTCCCGTAACATATTATACTGATATTATTCGGTAGGTTGTATTACTTTGCAATTATTCTTGTGATATAAAAATAACAAAAAGCAATATAACTAAAAGATAGCGGAATCATTTCAAAACCTTAATTTGTCTAGATAATGAATAAACAATTTGTAGTTACTTGTTCAGTAATCTCTGTTACCTACCAATATCAATAAATAAAGAAAAAATATTACAAAAACTTTCATTTTCTCAGTGCATCCCAATGACACTAATAACGTCCTCCGTATTCACAAACGATGCTTGCTTATGTGAAGTGGCAAATCGAACGCATAGTGTTGAATAGAGCTCTGTGATTGGTTCGTGTGTCCCCTGTGCGTCCACGCGCACTGTGAGACCTCATGGTAATGTTTGTTAATCCGGGCGAAAATCTTGGTTCGTTAAACACGGAACAAGTTAAGTATTTCCAGGTTAACAGTTTGCCTGACAATGTATTTAAAATTATGTGGACGCGCATGCAAGCGTGTTAAAAGCATTCCATTTAATTCATTTTTGCCTCCACCGTTCGCTGCCGTCTGGCTAATGATAAAACGATTTAAGTATTTATTGGTTTACCTATTGGTCATTTGTTTTACTATACAAATTGATAGATTACAGGCCCTGTGACCGTAGGTATAATTTTGTTCTTTAGTCATTCATTATGTTGTCCAATTTTCTTGTAACTGAAAACAGACAATTGAAATGATCATGTGTACAATAATACCAGGGACATAAGTACCGGCAGTTGTTCATTACGTTTATACATTTGTGTAAGGCCGGGGTTTGACCGGAAGCGGGGTTGCGTGCGAGGACCCGCGCGGAACAGCCCGTTATTACCATACCACCGTTATATGGAGGATGTATTATACTAAATTGACCCCTATTTCTCGTTTTGGGACCGATTATCTACAACCTGCGCCATAAAGATGGACGATAAAATTCATTCATTTAATAAAGGTCAGAATAGGGCTTGTTCTAAACGTACTTATCTTGTATGTAGTTTAGTTATTATGAGTAAGCAAAATTGTTTTTGGTAACATAAGAAACAAATAATTATTCGACAAGCAATAGCCAAGTTATTTAAGAATTAGAATAACCATGAGTTGCGGTAATAATTCGGAAAAGAAGAAATATATTTTTATCATAATGTAGTTTAGAACACTAATCATTTATTTAATAAAACAGACACGGCACTTCAGTATGTTAATAAGCGATGATAGAAAAGTTTGTTTAAAGTAGTTTGAGTGGACTCAATATGGAATATCACCATAACAAACTGTAGCACTGTAAATAAAATTCAAAAGTGAACACACAATCCCAGCAGCATTTTTATGAAAATATGCGTCTGATATACGAGTATATTTCCTCTTCTCACAGGAAACAGCGAGTTACCTGAATAATATGAAGAATTTATATTCTAATGCAAGCGGAAGAAGCTTTCTTTGAAAATTCAATTTTAAGAGCGAAGGCACTTTGTGGCGTTCTGTTTGTGGTTAATAGCATTACCGGCTGAAGCCTCCACATCGGGGCGACTCTTGCGCTTGTGACCGAGGGTTATCATATTAAGAAGCTGGAGTCGGAAACGTCATTATAAATATAGGTCGCAAGGAATTTTACAATGTGGTACTGCCGTAATATGAATGAATGAGTAGGTAATTAATGATTCTGATAAAAATGTTTTAGGCCGGTTCGTGGCAATTTTGTTTTTGACGTTTGTTAAAAAAACACAAATATTTATCAAAATAAGTAAACGTTTACCTCAATTTAAGTACAGACCATTAAAAGTACAGATTTTGGAAGACGTTTTCCAAATCCGCTTGTTTTTTTTTTTTGCGAACGTGCCGGTACACTATTGTGTCGTTCGTTACGTGGAGTTTCTGAAGCCTTAGGGGGTACAAAGAAATGTAAATGTTAATTTATCTATTGCAGAGTGTAGCTGCCCCCACCGGACGACCGACTCGCCACAATGCGGCTCGTTAGCAGTCAACGCAGCGCCCAACTGAAAGGTACCAAACAAAATATTTTATTGTGCTTTGAGTAAGTATTGTGGGAATAAAATAGAACTAGGATTGTAGGATTTACATTTCGTATGACAATGGTATTTGATAGGATTTTTCATCGAATATTTAGGTATTATGAGACAAGTTACACTAAAAATGTAATGATTTTCTCTAATCCAACCAATACGTTGCTTCACATTTCAATAGGCTAATTGTGAAGTTTATTTTATTGTAGAGTAACAATTTAGGCAATTAGTTAACTTAGCTAAATAATAATCTTTGAATTTTCTCCTCCGTTGCCATCAGCTAGGGATTTCTTGAACTTACTTTCAACAATAGATCCTGGATCTTGTCAGGGCAAGATCTATATTTTTTAATATATGAATGGGATTGTCGATAAATACATACTTAAGCAGGTACCAGAATATAAAATAGTAATCTCTGTCGCAATTCAAAACAACCGCAAACTTCAGAAGCGATACGGTAAAATGTAGGTCGACCCATAGCAACAGACACAAACGTGTTCCAATGCAAATGAACACAATTTCAAATTCGATTTCTGATTCAGCTAAAGTCGAATCGTAAACAAGACGTCAGCGGCGTTCTTAGAGCTCACGTTAAAATAGAATTTAAAGCGACACGAGTCAATTGCTAGACTAAGCTTGATTTATTGCGAAATAGTGGCAAGTCCTCAAGCTAGCTTTTACCAATCTCAGCGCTGACTAATTCTGTGGACGCCAAAATCGTCTGGTGTCGAATAGATCGCTGCATTGTCAACTGAAATCAAATGCGCCGTCGTCTCAACAAGCCATTGTCTTGATACTCTGATCGAGAGAGATGTTATTACAATTCAATTTCGAGACTCGGGTCTGTTTGTGTGAACAATTTGCGAGTTGTGGCAAGCTGTGTTTAATATTGGAGATCGATAGGGATTTATTGTTATTGTTTTTGCTATTTTGGATGAATGGAAGTAGTCCTTAGATTGTCCAGTTACTTAAATGAGATTGCGTGCAAAAGAAATTTAAAGCTATATAATAACTCAGATAATTGATAAATTCATTGCATGCAAGCAAGCAAGCATTTACCCCAAACGTTAATTAGATAATTACCATCGAACATACTCGTAGCTCGTACATACGGATATTAATTTTAAAACCTTTATTTTTGAACATACAATAGATCCCAACTCATTTCAGGCACTGACACGACACATCTCTCTTTATTTGAGTCATTGATGTAATACTTCAGTGTTTATTTTCTAGTGTCATTAAATGTGCATTTAACTTGATAATTAAATAATTACTTTCATGATTGCCTGGCGCGTGCTATCGGACCGCAGACGTCAGATTGTTTCCGCCCAGAGATCGATAGTTGAGAAATGGCCGCCATCCTGAGATGTTGAGGCCACTTAATGACTGGACGAAGTGAGGGTGGTGACTTATTTTTGTTACAATGTTTACTTCTTGGTGGTTATTAAACTATCAGATCGGTACATAATTTGAATTGTTTTGTTTGGAGCTTATTGACGTTCAAATATCGTTGCTAACTCAGGGGTTTGGACTATTTCTATTTAAAGAGGATTACCTAGGTAATCTAACTTAAATTAATTAAAAGTTGGTTGTCAAATTATTATACAAACTTTTTGTAAACTGTTTTGAAATTACAAGTATCCTTTAATTATTCTTAACCTTGTATAAAAAATCGTTTGAAAAGTAAGTAGATAAGACCCCTGCGGACGCGGTGTAAATTACCATTAACCTACTAAAGATTTTACGTCTATTTTATACGACACGAGACTGACCCAGTCTCAGAGTTAGACGATAAATAAATGTTTAAGCATTGTTGAATTTACATTTACAGCCGTGATTCTATATAAGAATTTTAAATAACTAATACTCAAGAATTACAGCACATGAGGTACATTTTTGTTGCCAAATATCAAAGTAAATACGACACTTATCACAGTTGTAGTTACAACGACAAGATATCACGATGAATGTACACTCGATAGCACGTCAGACTATCCATTTCTGTTGCAAAATCGCTCTTACTGCGACTACATAAGACACTACAGTGTTTAACTTAACTTGCCACATAACCGATGCCACGTGCTATAAGATTTATCGCACCACCATTTCTCAGACTATCAAAAGCCCATATATCCATTTGCATAGCGGTTCACGGTTCGCCACGTTCGGTATTAATTACCTATAGCCACAATACAAGGCTCTATTGTTTGTACATTTGGCACTAGACCGATAAATCGACATCGGCCTAAGTGTCCCCACGCTTATTGCCAGTGTGTATTTATTGTTCTTTGATGAACACGGCTCGCTCTTACAAAAATGAACCGATTTTGCTGTTTCAGGTGTTGTAGCTAAATTAAATGACTGTTAGTGGATTAAGTAAAGTTTTTACATTGAGTAGAGTCCTAGATAGTTTGTCTAGTGAAAGACATCTCTCAGTCTTTGCATCTATTAAAGTTTAGTATCTTTTTAGGGGGTTATAGAGTCGTACTTCTTTTCGTTCTATGACTGCCTTTCGGCTTGTTGAGTGCATTCTTAGTAACTACTAAGAATGGATAACTATCCTACTCAAACTTCCAGACTTATGATCTGCCTAAAAATAAATAAATTATGACCAGGAGATTATTCTAGTTGCAAAGGTTCCCAAAGATACAATTTTTTTTGCAAAAACTCCTCAAAATATCCAAATAAGTATGTACGTACAGTACTCATATCGATGCATCTAAAGTACATTGAGTGTCATTAAGTTCAGGTAGATTACATTAATTACCTAATAACCATTATAAGAGCGACCTTACAACTGTCTTCGCGATTATACCTCTATTTTTCTATTTCAGTAGGCAATATGTAGCGAGGGCCAAAAGTTATTTGTACTGCTTCCGCTCCTTAATACCTATCTTGATGGGATTTATTCGAGTGACTCGCCCCTTGTTTCGGCCTTTATCTCTTTTGTACTTATGTAATTAACATCGTCAGCTGGGTTGTAAAAAACCCATTTTACTTATTTACTATTTTGTCTTTTGTAATGTGTATTATTTTAAGAATTATCCTGCTTTCGCCTCCGAGATTTATTTTACCATGTAGTAGTACCCCTGTACGACAACCCAATCCGCACACAATATTCAGCGTAGTAGTATTAAAAAACAAAAGAGCGGGCAACCCCACCCCTACCACGCTGTGGGCTCGGTGTCCGAGCGGTCTCATTCCTTTGTGCGCACGCGCAACGACCGCACGCAGTATAAGAAAAATGCTTAAGTGACGTCACCAGGACGTTTTTACCGACAAAAAACGTAATTATTTTAAGTTGTGCAGTGTAGTGACGAGAATTAGACCCAACAAAAGGTTGGTTGTAACAACTATTTTGTGTTGATACTCAATTTTTCTTGTAAATTTAGAACTTCTAATATTGTCTCACAGTCATTAAATGAAACCTCCTTTTTTAAATTTAATTATTGGATTTTAAATAACCAATTGCTTTCACAGAAATCAAACCATTTATTAATATAGTCTAAACATTTATAAAAAAAAAGCAAAAAAATCTTTTCGAATTCCATAACTTTCGGTGGGGGGGATTTTGCTTCTAATGATTGCAACATTTTTTTTGTTTTGTAACCAAAAAAAATATCTTTTTTACGTTGTTCTAACGCCGATTTTAAAATTGACATAATATGTTGTGATAAGGATAGAGACATGCAATTTTTAGTTTTACAAAAGTAATACGATAGAGAATAATACAAAGCAATAAAAACCACCTGTTATAGGGGCATTTTTTGGAGAAATTGATCAAATAACCAAAAAAACACGAATTTAAAAGCAGATTTTTTTTCAAAAAGTATATTTTTTTATTATTTGTTGGCATTTTCTGGGTATTTTATGTATTTTATTAGTATCGCCTGTTATGTATTTAGCATTATTATTGTTATTATTTTATCAGGATATACCTCTTAGTTTAAAAGTTATTACACGTTTTCTTTACGAAAAGTAATTTGAAGAAAAAAAATTCTATAAAAAATTAAAAAAAACCTCTAAAATAGTTTCCCATATTTTCATATGTGCACTTTATCGTGACTCACACTGTCTATTTTGGGGATCTTCAGTAATCCAGGCATACTCTCTTTTCCACTCCGGTTTATTTTATTTGGAGTCTTTTTGGTATTTTTCGTTTTTTAATCGGCGTAAGCGGCGCAATAGAATTTGACGCACTTTCGTTATCACTACCACTTTCCATACCTAATTTATAAGATTTCAACTTTTCAAAAGAAATAACAACATCTAGTTGAATANTAAAATAAATCTCGGAGGCGAAAGCAGGATAATTGAATGATCAAACGAACTTACCAAGTGAAGTTCGATCTAAATTATCCTGTTTTCGCCGAAGAGATTTAAGGTCCCTCCCAACCCGAAGATTTCTATATCTTCTTCCCTGGAGGTAAACGTCAATGTCATCTCTTCTCTAACTATAATGAGACCGCTCGGACACCGAGCCCCCAGCGTGGTAGGGGTGGGGTTGCCCGCTCTTTTGTTTTTTAATACTACTACGCTGAATATTGTGTGCGGATTGGGTTGTCGTACAGGGGTACTACTACATGGTAAAATAAATCTCTTCGGCGAAAACAGGATAATTTAGATCGAACTTCACTTGGTAAGTTCGTTTGATCATTCAAATATGAGACCAAATATATGTATTAGAAATATGAGACATGGCTTTGAAAATATTATCCACAGAAATAGTTGTACTTTATACCACTGTTATAAACTGCATAAGTATTTTTCGAATTTCTTTACTCTATCTGGGCTGAAGCCAGGGAGAATGAGCAAAATTAGTGGGATGTCCTTTTTATTCGTGGGCCATCGATTGCTTACGTGGACTCGTTCGCTTCTATCAGCAATGGATTAGCCGGGGCACCGCTCTCTCTACCTGTATTATATGACTCACTTTAGTCACTGGCTAGGGTATTAGTGATAGGCTATGGCAACAATTTTAACCTAAATTCGATTATAACGAGCGCCCGAATTTGGTTGGAGGAATATAAGTACCCCTTATTCAGACAGTCCTTGATCTATTTATGACAAGCTTCCGGACAAGATAGCATTGTAAAGGTTTTTTCATGAGCATCATAATTTAACGTTGCGTTGTACTGAAAAAACATAAAAAAGCTACTAACATTTAATGCGGTAGACAATTTAGTTATAGTGCCTATATAGTCTGTTGTCTGTTGTCATAACTAATGAATTATTTTATTTTAAAGCAGCTGCAAAACTTTGTGCCAATTTTCCAGAAATGACTTTCAAATTCAAATTGTCTTTATATGAAAACTATGTAGTTCGGTGGTTTTCCTAGTTTACTATTCTTGTTATTTTACTACTACTAGTTATTGCTCCCAAACAAGCTATAATTGTTAATGTTTATTTTATAACAAATGTCATAATCTATTTACCATACCATGAACGGGCGTAATTCAGAACATTTTGTTTAATAAATAACGGGCATCATAAACGTTCTTGACGTTTCATTGTGGAAGTTAAAATAAATGAGGGCTCTAAAAGGCTAGACGAAATAAAATCCGTGTCTGTTTATTTTTTTGTAAAACAAAGCGAGTCGCGGAATCTCGGTTAGCTTTTGTTATTGTTTTTATGATATTGCCAACAATAAATGATAAATATAAGAAAATATTTACTTTAAACAGATCATATCAGCATTGTTTGGTAATGGTAGGTAAGTAAACGTTTCTATGACACGTGACCTCATAGCAGATGTTTACGAGTAGTTATTTAGATATAGAGCCTCGAACAATAGGATTTGTAGTTTAGTATCATGCCGTATAAAGTCTTCAAAGTGAAAAGAAAATTAAATAACATCACACTATCATTTGTCCCAAGTCGAATTTGAACCCATAACCGCGCTTGCCGCTGATATCCACCAATCCCGGCAGCCGTCCCACAAAATATAACCCACTTCGCTATTGGGGGCGAACTGTCAGAGAATATAAATGATTTTAATTAAAAATAAACCAAAGGATAATAACCATGTCATATCAAGACGTAGACATTTTAATGGCCATATTTCACGTTTTTACGGTCTCGGGGAAATACGTGACGTGTCTATCGCCGCCACATCGCCCCGGTTTTTACACTGATCGTATATTTTCGTGAACGCCACAGGTTTATTGCGTCTTTTTGTTTAACCACCGAAAAAGTTTATATTCAATTTAAGAACGTTGCATTGAAATTGCAAATGATCATCGTTACTTTTTATTGCACGACCCGTTAAAGTTTTGTGTTTAACGAATATATCTTTTACTAGCTGTCCCCGCGACTTCGTACGTGTGGATCATGTCTTACCCCCTTAGGAGTGGAGTTTCGTAAAATCTGTTCTTAGCGGATGTTTACACCCTAAGGAAACTACATGCCAAATTTAAAGTTTGTAGGTTTTAGTTTCTGATTAATCAGTGAGCGATATTTCACGATATTTTACATTTTTTTTTTAAGAAGAACCTTGAACAGAGATCTTGTGTAGCGGGGAAAGACATTGTATCAGTAAAAGTGGAGCGAGCACTTGTGCGAGGTCAAGCCCTGGCTGAAAGCAATCACCTGATAGGAGGCCCGTGCCTTATCGCCATCGTAACCTGCGGCCTGCGCGGGCAAACGACGCCCTGTCGTAAGAGCGACATCAAAACGCGCTGAGCGTTTTCTAATAGGTACCTGGTACACATACCAAAATTTGATTTTTAGGGTCCGTTAGGTAACAAAAATGTTGTCTTTAGGTCACACAAGTTTAGATATTTTTTTTTTAATAAATGCACGTATACTGGATGCGGGACCGGTCGTTAGGGAGGTCTGGGTAGGCCTTTGTCCAGCTGTGGACGTCATTATTGGCAAACGAACGAACGTGTATGTATATTAATAATGTACATGCGAGTACTTATATACGTAGTTTACATGCTTAAACCGCTGAACCAATTTTTATGAATTTTGGCGTAGAGTTAGATAAGACCAAGGAGGAGATAGATAAAGTTTTCTCGCAAAAATAAATCTTAAAACGAGTGAAATAGGGGAAGGAAGTTCGTGCGGATAACCCATAATTTCTCATATTTGATCATGAAAATTCATATTTAATATCAGTAAGAAATAAAGTAGGTCGCAAGGCCCAAGATAAAAGCTTACCCTGACATTCTATAGTGACTAAAATGATTTAAAAATGGGAACAAACCCGTCGAAATGTGAGTGAATGAGTTCAAAATCAACGCCATCATCATTTGTCAAGTTCGTTATGTGTTTAATTATCCTGCTTTCGCCTCCGAGATTTATTTTACCATGTAGTAGTACCCCTGTACGACAACCCAATCCGCACACAATATTCAGCGTAGTAGTATTAAAAAACAAAAGAGCGGGCAACCCCACCCCTACCACGCTGTGGGCTCGGTGTCCGAGCGGTCTCATTCCTTTGTGCGCACGCGCAACGACCGCACGCAGTATAAGAAAAATGCTTAAGTGACGTCACCAGGACGTTTTTACCGACAAAAAACGTAATTATTTTAAGTTGTGCAGTGTAGTGACGAGAATTAGACCCAACAAAAGGTTGGTTGTAACAACTATTTTGTGCAAGTGCTCGTACATTTTTATTATAAGCGTTGTGACACGACGCGTAACTTTGACCCATTTTTAGCTCCAAGTTAACGCGCGATGTTAACCAGTAGCCATTTTTTTGCTCCGAGGTAATGCGAGATGTTACCCAGTAGCCATTCTTTTGCTCCGAGGTAATGCGAGATGTTACCCAGTAGCCATTTTAATTGAATGATCAAACGAACTTACCAAGTGAAGTTCGATCTAAATTATCCTGTTTTCGCCGAAGAGATTTAAGGTCCCTCCCAACCCGAAGATTTCTATATCTTCTTCCCTGGAGGTAAACGTCAATGTCATCTCTTCTCTAAATATAATGAGACCGCTCGGACACCGAGCCCACAGCGTGGTAGGGGTGGGGTTGCCCGCTCTTTTGTTTTTTAATACTACTACGCTGAATATTGTGTGCGGATTGGGTTGTCGTACAGGGGTACTACTACATGGTAAAATAAATCTCTTCGGCGAAAACAGGATAATTTAGATCGAACTTCACTTGGTAAGTTCGTTTGATCATTCAATTAACTGTTTTTATCGTCGGGTAAAGCTTACACGTGTCATCTTGATACTGAAAAGAGGGATGGAAAAATTTGAACTGGAACTTGAGTGAGTTCACGATTACGCTCCGCGGTTGAAACCCGGACTCACCACTTAGGGTCTCGCGTTACGAGGGTAAGTGGGAACATCAAATAATCATGAATATTTCGGTTCCGGTACTGCTAGTTTCACTAAATATAGAAGAGTTGATACTATTGTATCTTCAATCCAAATCACGTGTGAATTGCTAAAGGAAACTTCCTTCAAAGAAACTTCACAGGGATCTTTTAGGATAAATCACTAAGCTATAAATTATGTATTACAAGATTTGTCCATTGCACTGTTTGTTTAGTTGTAAAACTATATCTAGATCTAACAGAAAACGTCTGAAATGTTTCATTAAAAAAAATAACAACAATGTTAACAGCATTGTTGTGTTCCAGCAGTTAGAGGTAAGATAGCCAGTTCCTCCGTGATTGAGGATTCCGGGTGAAGCTCGCTTCCACCTTCGGCCTGATCATCACTTACCACCAGGTGAGATACAGGCCAAGAGCTTCCTCGTCGTGGATTAAAAAACATACTTACGGTTTTTTTGTGTAAGTATTTTGTTACGTCTCACTTATTTGTTATTTAATTAAGTTGTTTGTATAACTCTACGTATCGGAGCGTCGACACGGGGTCTGACGCGCGTATGTAGATGTGCCGCCCACGCGCGTGGGCGGACGAGCTAGGCTATGCCATTCATGCTCCTGTAAGCATGTAATAATTTATCCTAAAATAATAGTTATATAAGAAAGTTATTAGAAACTAGCTTGCTGCCCGTGGCTTCGCTCGTGTAGACTACAACTTGTTTCCCCATACAGGTGTTGGACACCGGTTTGTTCCCCTTTTTAGAAAATCCTTTTACTTAAAAAACTGAACAAATTGAGCTAAGATTAAGATGCCTACATTTTAGCTCAATCCTTTCAATTGTTTACTTTGTTGTAATTTATTGTGAGTTGAGTTTAAAGATCATATTGATGTTTCTATAATTTGCCCTTCGCTTTTATATTATATATTTGAGAAAAGGAAGAATAGCGGAAAAACACGGTTTTAAAACAAGTATTTTACAGATTTCGGCTTTTATCATCTTAATCAACCCAGTGAGCATAATTTTGCATTATTTTCTGGCTTACATGTCCGAATGGAGATGGGTAAAACTTATCTTGAAAGATTTGATTCACTGAACGTCACATGGCCCAAAGGTTAAAGGAAAAGGAACGAAAATGGATGAATTTTTAAACATAAAAAAGTTCAAACCGTACAAGACAATAGCCACGCTTAGAAATAATAATATAACTGAATATCATTTGTATGAAGCGAAGTAAAATGAAGGAAATTAACGCAATTAGGCCAGCCCGGCCATTAGTTACCTCACGGTGTGTCGGCCCGCCTCAGGCCTTCCTTCTTTTTAATGACTTTGTTACGCAGTTGCCAAACATATGGTGGTTATGTGTTGTTAATTTGCCATTAAAATAATTTACTCAATAAAAAAGCCAGTTTACGTTTCAATAATTATGTTACGTCACATTATTCAAAAAACACGTAACATACAGTTTTAAATAGTACATCAGTCGACACCGTAGGTGTACCTACTGAGAGAATTTTGCAACTTCACCCCTACTACAACAATACAAGATGCCACTAAGTTGAGCTTAACGTGTCGTAGTCTGTGCAAGGCTATTTTTGATAAATAAATTAAATGAACAGATTCCTTTCTCATAAACCTCCACAGCCTCATGAAGTTGTTATCGACATACCCATTCGTTTTCCTTCCACTTAATTGTGCTCGCGCCCTCGCAAACCTAAAAATATTTCAGACTGAATTTAACGTTTAAAAATAGCTACGACTTATTCAAATCGTAGCCGCACGCTACGCGCTACGAGCTACGAGCTACGTGGTGTAGCGCTATCGCTTCTAATGAATCGGCACGTACTCGCACAATATTTGAAGCTTTTCAATGGATTTCATTAATCATTTCACTGCACATTGTTCTATTGTAGTTAAGATTTGACAAAATGTAAACAATGCTACGTTTTTTACGCCTACCAATAAACGATCCTTTTGAATTTCCATTCATAGCTTTTGACAACACGTAAACAATGGAGTTTTATAACGCATTTGGAAATTAAAAGCTGTTTCGACAAGAATTTTACTAGGTACTAGGTCAACAATAGATGAATGTAAAAAGAATTTGTGAAGTGAATGTTTAAATTCAAAACAATAGCTTATCAGCAAATGAAAATATCTAGTTACAACTAAAACATTATTACTACAAATTTAGTCTGTAATCATGCTAACTTTCGAAACGGCGAATATCAGAAGGGACACTTTTACCTTAAGGAAATAATTAGAAAACGTGAACAGCATATTTATGGCAGAACGAAATCCAAGCGGGCCAAGCCACGGGCTGGAGCTAGTATTTAAATATGTCCGTGGCAACTTTTTACCATTTGCCAGGGCGTGACCGCACGATGAATGGACTTGTTATGATTGATTCGCCCTCCACACGAATGTCTGTTAAATTTGATAGATAGTTCGCCGATTCCTTTCCATCGTTCACTGTTTCGTCTTTATTGGTATCTTTGATATCGATTCCAACTTTCACACTTCGTGTTATTCGGGCGGGGTCTAGTGAAACTTCGATAGAATACCGTTTTACGGGAGTTTTATGCCATGACGTGAATTGCGTGTCAAATATCAGCTTGGCGCAGTTGAAGTTCGGGATCCGTGGTTAGGCAATTAAACTTTGAAACACAAGTCTTGTTAGAGCGTACTTTGTTCATGGTATATTTTATGGAGGTATAGTCGCTAGCACATAAAGTTACGGCAGTGACATTTCCTCAATTGATTCTTATGTTAAAAACTGCACAATGTCAAAATTAAGTAAACTGCCATAAATATTTGATATCTAGATACAATAACAATTATATTCACCAAAATAAATGGGTTTTTGGTATAAATGGTAATTGGCAGTTCATTTCTTTGTGATGTGCTAAAAATATTTATCTTTAGATATCTGCGTAGGTAATTTTTTCAAAGCGATAATGTTACTCTGCTTCAACTTTCTGTGCATATCTCGAATAAAACTGCCACTATTTACTATCCACACCAAAAATGTTTGTAAAAAGTATTTGTCAAATATCTTAAATTTGAAATTCAATCTGCGGTGTAGCACGATTGTGGATACGTTCGCCCCGTTTGCATTGAAAGTATTAGATATTGTGGGAATTGAATGGCGTTTTTATGTGGATGTCGTTTTTAGCACATAGTGCCAGTCGCGTGCGGCGGTTCAGCACGACAGCACTGCATTGTGCATTGCGCTACTTATGCTACGGTTGAATAGAACAGTCACAACATATCTGAGAAGTATTTATAAACCAGCAAGTATAAGAATTTAAGAAAAAAAAATTATGCGTCAATCATAAAATTGACTCTATCAGCTGGAGTTTAGGCTTGGTACGTTTTTGACAAAATAGGAAATAGAATTGTCAGAAATCTTATAGCTACAATTTATTTTCAGTAGACCTCAAAAACATTAGAGCATTTTGTTATTTCTTAGGCCATTTATCTTTCGAAAATTCACCCTTCATTTATTTCAACCACCATTATGTTACGGCATACGGTTAGTTAAACACTTTCTTTGTTTCTTACATAAAATGCCTACTTTGAAGCTAAATCTAAATTGGTAGCAAACCTAAATCGGTTCGTATAATTTTCTTACGTCACAATTTATTCAGACCAATATTTTTGTGACATTTTGTTCGTTTCAGCCAAATGAAATCCACTGCTGGAGAAAGGTCTCCCCCAAGGATTTCCATAACGACCGGTCCTGCGTTACCCGCACTTCTCGCGACCTTCACCAGATCGTCGGTACACCTAGTGGGACTTGCCCACGCTACGTCTTTCGGCCCGTGGCCCATAGAGTTGTTAAAATCAAGTGGCAGTGGGCAAAGCACATAGCTCGCAGAGCCGATGGCCGCTGAGGCAGAAAAGTTCTCGAGTTACATTTATTGCATACTAGCGGCCGCCCGCGACTTCGTACGCGTGGATCCCGTTTTACCCCCTCAGGGGTGGAGTTTCGTAAAATCCGTTCTTAGTGAGCACTTACGTTCTAACTAAAAGGAACCCCCATGCAAAATTTGAATTTCTAGCACTTGTAGTTTCTGAGATTTCGTGATTAAGTCACAGTGACCTTTCGCTTTTATAAATAGGTATAGATTTTTATCGAAAAGTTGATATTATTCTGCCTGAGCTGTGTCTATATACGCCATATTGAACTAATTCATCGCTCATAGCTCACTCTGGGCCGCTATCGCGTTTCCTGTGGCGTGTGCAGCCCATTCTGCGCCGGCGGCCATCGCGCGCAATCTATGCAAAACGGGGTGAACGAACCGGCTTAGAACCTTAAACATATTCAAGTGATACTGAATGGCGACAAGTCACTGCAACACAGTATTTATGTATCTTTGAAGAAAGGGCGTACCATTTTAACTGAATACGACCTTCTGTCTTGTCATTGCTTTTTTTGTACAATTCACCACGTATCATAAAATTTTATAGGTAGGTACCTACAATCTACATATTTTATAGCACCGCCAACAACAGGTTTCCCTTAATTAACATTATATACCTACTACAAATGATACTATCTAATTTTATGGATCTTATGTGCCGTTGAGAGAACCGATGACAGACGAAATAGGCTTGTGGCAGTTAAGGAGTGATGTATAATTTCGTCTTTATGATACATGAGTAACAGAAACTAATCACTTTAGTAAATTGAGTTGTTAATATCTATCATCCAATGCGTACCTATATCGCATTAATAAATGTGGCAGCTTTTAATTTCTTTTCTAACAAGTTGATAATGTGAGAATTGATGTAAGGAGGTACAATCTTTTCCACAAAAACAATTGAACCATATTCGATATCGGCGCGGTTATTCGTTTTCGGTTCGCCGCCCACGCGCCGTGTCGGTACTCTGATTTTGAGACGGCACAAAATCAATAGGCTGTTTATAAAAGACATTCGCCATTTCAACCTCTCAGATCCAGACTGATTTGTAATTTGATTTTTACAAAACACAAAAAACTATAGACTGTGACCGTAGCTAAGAAGAGACTAAAGTTAAACAATTCTACGAAATCCAATTTCTGTACAGACGAGTATTAAATGTCTGATAAAGTCCTCTAGAAGTGTAGAACAATTATTTCATTGGCAGTTCGGCACTCAATAACAATCGCGAGGTAATGAGCACTGGCACAAATGGAAGTTATGTAAATGACTTCAAATACATTCCGATGAGGTGCCTTTGAGATTAAGTGCAAATGAGAACATACAAAGGACTCATTTGCTGCCGACCACATTTGGAACTCTTCGAGAAAAAAGGTTTTTGCTTTTGTCATTTACACACTTTGCTCTATCTATCGCAAAGCCCAAGCTTTTCTCAATAAAAACAAGTCTTTACCTGGTATGTTTATCTTAACAGTGCAAAAATACAGTCGCTTATTTTAAGACTTTGTTTGATATTGAGCTGACTATAGATATCTGCGAGTCTTGGACGAATAAATCAGCCTAGTAGTTTATTCACCCAAGCTTTGCGTAGTTTGTACGTAAGTTATGAGAAATATAAGAAAATCAAGACAACCGGACGGAATAATAGAGATCCATTCGATGTATTCTTATTTACTTATTTAAATAGCTCTTATTGTATCGTTCGTATCTGTCTATGGGCCTCGTTTCAGTATACAGCTTATCAATATACGGAACAACCCGCAAATTTTGGTTTTCCATTACAAACTTGTTATGAAATTAAAGTAAAGCTGAATTAAGTAATAGGAAATAAAAACACTTGACTTTTTATACAAAACAAATAAAGAAAACATGAATTCCCAACGCTGTCACTACTACCCGGTCATTCCAGAACGTTGGACACATTTCCACTTCAGAACGTTACACATGCACATTGCCAATGTATTTTTCTGACTTTAACGATGCCTTACAGTTGCATGTATGGTCGTTTACGGCACAATTTTCTTTTAGCTCGGCTTCTTCCAGGTTTAACACGAACGCAATCGCCTCATTCCGCTATGAACTTTGAATTAATGTTTGATTAAAGGTGTTGGTGAAACTAGAATTGCTTTAGTAAATAAATGTAAAATTAAATTAAGGTAAAAGTATTTCGCTAAGTAAATGTTCTCTTTCTGAGCATTTAATATCTAGACTCTATGGACTGCCAAATACGCGTCGTTCATGGTTTAATCGTACCGACGCGACGCGATGCTTGCATAAGGTATTTATTCTCACGAAATACATATTTCTTCGAAAATCATAGTCAAATAACAGTGTAGACTGTGTTAATTCAGAACCTTGGACCACGTCTATACCTTGATTTTTTAGAATCCAGCAGAGATGTAAACAAACACTTTCATACACAATTACACCATAATCACTTACGTGTTCATAATATCATACACATTATTTAACAAGCCCATGAAACCAACTTTATTTTCACGTTTATACAAGTTTGAAATCAATCTTTGAAACAAATTATTTTAGCAAAATACGTGGACGATGAAAATTTGTGTGACTTGTCAAATTGACTTGACGTTTAAAATCATGTGTTATCACCATATTGTCAATGACTTGTCTCTGACACATCAGTGCTGTAACCTGTGAGTCATAGACAATAATCTGTAAATTTAATCGATATTTCTTTAAGTATTCACTTATTCCGATTACTGATTAATTTTAAATAAAAAGTATACAATACTTTGTTAAGTTTTCCAGCGATAACTTCGACAATATTGGAGATAATAACGTAAAATTATTTTTCTACTTTTAGTGTATACTTTTTCGCAGTTTAATTTTTAGTCGGTTTTATTTAAACGAAATTATTTTCCTTTTTTATGCAATTATGCTTTCTTTTAATTGATAGCATCAGCGCGACAGCAATGTAGTGTTAGGTTTAGGGTGTACTTGTACTTATCTCAGAATTCTTTATCTTAAGTTTAATGCTAGATGAAATATAATCTAAACGTGAATACAAATTTTGAGCCTCTTTAAATTTATTTTTAGCGGTTTCTGAACTTTGTCTACGAGTTGGCCCAACTTTCACTAAATACTCCTTTATATCTTTTAAATTTTTGTACACAATATTAAGTTCACTTAATGACATTACCTAACAATGTAAAATAAAATATAGCTAATGTACTTATCTAAGGGCGTAAGGGCGTAGTTAAAAGGATGCAGTGCAGGACGTAGTGTGGGCGTCGCTCATGTTCGGCGCGGCGAGGCCGGGGCTGGGCACGGCGCGCGGCGGCAGCAGGAACTGGTCATCTGCTTGATGTGGGCCGGGATATCCCTGGACTCCTCTTGAAGTGGGCCGGGCATTCCCTGGACACCTCTTGAATGTGGGCCGGGCTTTCCCTGGACTCCACTCTTCTTTCTTCTTAGGTACTTAGTTGCGTGACGCGAGGTTTTCAATGGAGATGGCGTTTAATTCTTTCCTCAAAGTCTTCACGGCGCTCTTGCGGCACTTTTTGAAGATGTAGACGGCGATTGCGGCGATAATTAGGACGAGAGCCACGATGAGGAGGGTTTGAGTGACGTGGTCGCTTTGTCCTTGATTCAATTTCGTGTCGGCCGAAGCTGCTCCGTTGGCGTTTTGTGCGACGACGACTTCTTCTTTTGAGTATGATTTTCCCATGTTGTTGTTGATGTTGATTCTTGATAATTATTCGGCTTAATTCTTCATTTAAAATTTAGTTTCTGTTTTTCTTTTCTTCTCCAGCAAATGTAAAGTTGGCCAGGTGTGGCGGGGTCGCCATGTAGTGTTAGGTTTAGGGTGTAGAAGACGGCAGTAGAAATTAAGTGAAACACATGTTTGATGTACGGTGTCTCTATATTGAATGTTTTAAAATTCACATGATTACAATGTTCGTAGTTTGCTAAAACCCTAAGTCAGCAGAACGATACGTGCGCGTGACCGGTTTACGGGAATTGGATGCTATTTGTAAAGTAAGCAATTTACATACTTCAGCAACATAATTACGCGCGAGCGATAAGGATGGGTAGCTTGGGGTCATTGGACAAAATTCTACGTGCTCGCAGACCAGGCTTATTACCTCCCTAGCGGAATAGAGCAACAAAGGACTGAGCGAGCGAGATGTCACTAGTAGCTAGCAACACTGTCAAACAGAACTTTTTGCAACTATTTGAAGTTTAATAACTTTACGGATATCATTGATTGATTTACTGTCCACAGTGTGTTTTTTGATTACATCTGTGCATACAGTTTGTTTCCTGTTCTCGAAAATTTCATAATCAGTTCACATTCAATGTTGCGACTTTGTTGCATATTTTTAGTATTTTGACGATCACCCGGCGATGATACGCAAGTACTACAATAATTTCACTTCGCGATTAACGAGAGGTTTTGTCGCATCACTAGTTCACAGACTAAAAATATTTTTATGTCAGTTGGCCATGTTTGATGACATTTCTGCTGATTTCTAAAAAATTAGACCATATGTAGATATTTAAGATGATCACATGATGAATATGTTTCATACTGTAAATTAATGCCTAGTAGAAATTATGTTTTGTGTAAAAAACGGAAAATTCCCGTACCGAACACAGCTTATCTTCTATTAAATACAAGCCTAGATTGTGCCACTCCAATAGCCTCGTTGGCAAAACATTCAAGATAACGCTCCAATTAGTGTCCCATATTTTTAACCGTTCGTTATTAAAAACCGATACTAATCGGACGTTATCGGTAAAATTAATTAGATGATAGATCCGAGCTATTACCACGATGATTAATACTGGAGGCCTTGTGTAAACTGCGCTATCGGAGTGATGGGGTTATACCTAAACTCTGATTTTTAATTCGACGGAATTTTGACATTTCAGAAGTGTTGTCAACATTGAAACATTCCCATTATGAATGGAGAGCATTTTCACAAATTAAAAAATAACCCTTTCTTGAATTTAAGGTTTCACTTGAAAAACTAAGGCTTAAAAATGTACTGATCATTTCAAAATGGTTATTTGAATTTTTATTATCATATTTTTGAAGTTACAAAAAAAATTGGGAAATTATTTTTCTATTACTGGACTCCCTGGCCAATAATCCATGGGTTACAAACCTTTTTTATGAAAATCCTTTTGTTAATAAAATCTTAGGTTCATAAAATAACCAATTTAACAAGATGCCAATTTTATAATCCAAGTTGATTATGACGACGATAATGATGATTGATGATCAATACATATTTTCGTAAATGATAATATGTTGTTTTACTGTGTTAAAAACACGTTTTTTTCTATTTAAACTCTAAAATGTACATAATAATTAGTGTACATTGAATTGACACAACAAACAATAGTTCATTCTTGTAAGTTGTACTTGATCAAATTTCATTTCATATTATTTATTAATAATTCAAAGCAAAAAAGGCTTATTACATCTGAATTGTCAAAAAATGACAGCTGTCAGAATTCCGTCGAATTAAAAATCGGACTATAGTGGTGTTATCTTCTATATTATGTTCGTGTTTATGCCGCTAGGTGTGTTTACGCTTGTTAAATATAGTTATTGTCTAACATGGCGTAACGTTTGGATGAGTGTTTATGTATGCAAATATTTAATAAAATTCGTGTAAGTGAAAACATTTAATTACATCCATCATCGGTCGATTTTGAGAGGAAAAAGCTTGAATCCACTTGATTGTGATTGAAATATGATTCCCTGCTTCAGGGGCCAACTTTATTCGGTTCAGATGTCTATTAAATTTATAAAATGTCTGCCATTTGACCCAGATGGATAAAAGAAGAATACCTACATGTATCTACACTTCTAATCAAATTAAAAATATAAATTTACTTCTACTTTTTGTTATGATGTAGCTTAAATCTGGTTTAAAAGCACAGTTAAGCGCCTACCTACACATATTTCTATTTACTTGCTCTAAATTTAGGACTTTCGGCCCATTTCTTGACAAACTAGCCAAGAAACTCGACGCCAACGAGCGTCTAAGTTGGCAAGACGTCTTTTTGCCGATAAAAAATAATTAATGTAAAGAGATACCATTGTTTCCAGCTAACTTTTAGGGAGTGAAGACATTTGTTTGAAGGTCTTTAATCATAATTAAAGAATCCAGTGTAGCGTAAGTATAATACCTAATAAGGCAACAATGCACGTTGTTAGAGTTAAATTTAATTTGCTCGTCGTAGAGCGCCACTCAAACAGCAGTTCTCAGAAGTTCGCTCGAAGACTCCGCTCTCACGTGCTCACAGCTGTAGGGCTGCCGCAAATTGAGTTGTCGAAACAATCTCGTACTTGTGATTGTTCATTAATTTGATACGATTGGAACGTGTAATGTACAGTCAACTGCACAACTCTCAATATTTTAGCTGCAAAGTCGCACCAATCATAATTACTACTTAACATGATGTGTTTCGGTTAATATACTGTCGTCAGTCCTACCTCTGACAAAAGTCAAAGAAACTATATCATAGGTAGATAATGAAGTAGCAAACGTTATAAGCACCTATTTATTTTGCAATAAATATTTTGCACCTATTTCTTTGTTAACGCATATTTTGTTGGTTACGTAAAAATGATTTACTTTTAAAGGACATCATTCTTTTTGGGCCTTTTCTAAAAGTGCCGGCCAACAAAAAATTATGGTACGTATTGTTAGAACTAGCTATTTGGAGCAATAGTTAATATGGCACAAAAGTTGTAGGACCACTCAGAACAAAGTCATACAAGTTCGATGATTCATCATTTTCATACATTTATTGACTTTTAAAGTGTTGGCAAACTTGAAAATAATTACATATATGTTTTGTTAGAAACTCATGATCCAAAACAATTATCAACCGACCGCTCTAAGTTAGCGATCAAATGACGCGATGACGAAACGAAAAAGATACATCCGTGGCCCGCGCTAGCAGTGTCGCTGTGGCCGGGAAGAAACGAGCAAACATGCCAGCCAATAGGATGGCTCGGAGAGCATACCCGTCAGTGAATGAGACGGGGACATTGAAAACTGAAGTGAAGGTCATCCAGTTATCCATGCGACTCGCGTTACATCAAACGGCTACCTGCTTGCGTTATCGTTAAACATCATTGTTAAAGCCCGGTCGCCGAGTACGTAGAATTTCGTCCAATGACCCCAAGCTATCCATCTTTTTCGCTCGCACGAATCTATGTTGCTGTCGCGCTCGCACACTCACTGCGGCCGCCCGTCGCACAATCGCGACAGCAATAGGTATAATTACGTGCGAGCGATAAGGATGGGTAGCTTGGGGTCATTGGCCAAACTTCTACGTGCTCGGCGACCGGACTATATGTGAATATTCGACTCAGATTCCGTTTGTTGTGTGAAGTGGCTAATCATTTGTGTATAAGCTGTCGTGGAGATATTGGTACACGGCGTAGATACACCTGGGCTTCGTGAGAGGAAGGTTTTATAAATATTGCTCAGATTATAATGGATGAACTGGTGGAAAATGAAGTAACATGAAAACTACTTTTTTGTCACTTAAATAACTGAACAGACAATGAACCCACACTTTCGCACTATAATGACAGATGCTTCAAATAACTAGTTCTATCAATATCAATAATCATTATATGATTCTCTGCTCTTTCAAAAATCAATAAATGCATGAAAATGATGAATCATCGAACTTGTATAACTTGGTTCAGAGCGGTCCTACAACTTTTATGCCATATTAACTATTGCTCCAAATAGCTAGTTCTAATAATACGCACCATTTTTTTTTGTTGGCCGGCACTTTCAAAAAAGGCCCAAAAATGTATGAAGCCTGAATGATCTCCTTTATTTTTGAAAGGTGGAAGATATGATATGTCAACCCTGGCGGGATGTTCCTGACGTTCTAGGTAGAGTTGTTATGGCTCGAGCGTGAGCGTTCGCTCGAATGGAACTTGTCGACGCGTCTGTTTGTTCATAACTCTACGCTTTCTTGAAATAGAGGTAGAGGTAGAGAAAGTTTTTAGAGTTCTGATTCTGACCCAAAGGATGCCAACAATAAAATATTAAAATGTTATGATATCAACCATACCACAGATAAAATATAACCATACTAAAAATACCATGCAGGATGCATAGGTATTGTATACATGCTTATGTATTAAATGCGCTCTCGTTAATTTTCAGGGCTGCTTTGTTCCATAACCCTATCATTAAAACGGCGGCACAGTGGCAATATAAAGGAATTCCGCCAAAAATCATTTTGTTGCGGTCGCCTCATTATACGGCCAATCAGCGGGTAGTAATAGACTTACTTGATTCGGGGCATAAATACGCGAGTCAATTATTTCAGTAAATTGGTTCTCACCATGTTGTAAACCCAATGAAACATCTGACGGTGTAGCTCGGATGCTCATTTAATGAGCGCGCCGGCAGAGGGCTCTCGCGTGACGCTCTACTAACAACACTCTGCGTTGATGAGTCCACAGCGATGACACTTGCTGCATAATCGTCAACGAGCTCTCTGAGCTAACAGCATTTGCGTCACTTCAATGTTTAGTTACAGAATACAAAGGGCCGTGTTTAATCTACTACACTCTCCCTTACTTAAGAATCAAGGCACCCTTTTAATCTCAAAAACTGCAAACTTGCAAAATTACTACACTTGGCAGTTTCTGTTCAACTTTTAGTAATCACAGTTTAATTTTTAACATTTTCTAAGAGCCCCCTTAGTTGAGGGTCACTTTGCCACGTGCCCAGTGAGAAAGAAGAGCCTGAGTGATATCCACTGCTGTAAACTTTCTAGTTTCATAAACAGACAATCTCGTAGTAGGTATTCTTTATTCAGCGAAGCACGACTCGCGTGATGCCTGTCTGTAGTTTGTAATGTTCATTTTATGAGCTCCACTGGGCTGTCGTAGCTTGGTAATAACATGAGTTCTGAAAACTCAGTAATATTAAATTCGCAGTTCAGTAAATACATTATTGTTTGTCTCACTTTGTCAAAGTTTCAATGGTAAAATGATGCTTGTGATATTTAGATAATTTTCTATGTTGAGAGGATATTAAATTAGGAAATTATTGAATTGCACTTCTCGTAATTTTTTTTAAATTATTGATTTTTCATTGACTCGTAAAATGTTGGAAGCTCTAGTTTATGACAGTCATTCTATTATTATAATTACGAAAATTATGAAATTTTATAGGGGCTAAATATACCTACAATTAAATTGTAAATTACATGTAAATTGTACTGTTCGAAACGTTCACTAATGAGCACTTGTAGAGAACCATCGTGGTTGTGTAACACGGTTTTGTCAACGATGACACTCGCTGCATAATCGTAAACGGTGCAGGTAATTGCGGAGCCCAGCTGTTAATGCTGAAAGCTGCGCTAAATGCTGTAATGCGTTTGTAACTGTCAAGTATTTAGTTGGAATCGTGTTGCGGAATTGTTACGGCTTGTATGCAAAAGTTAGTTCTACTATTTAAGCCAATGAAGTTCTGAAATACCTTACTTATGTTTCTAAATGTCTAGAACCCAAAACCTTCTAGGAATTAATTCAAGAAACAACCTATGTTATCTGTTAGTGAAAAACTCTACTACATACAACCCTTAACAGTCGCTTTTAAAACTTGTAAGAAAAATCATAAAAGGTACATAATTTTCGGTAGAGAGATAGATAGATACCTGCTAAACTTGCATAAAAAGTCAAAAACCTCTACTCAATGGTCATGTTTAAAGTTACTATGAGAAAAAATGTATTGAGATTATCTCAAAATATTTTTCAAAGTAAGTAACAATGTTCTACAACTTGAAACTCCAAATAATACACAAGCTCTTTATCGTTTCGCAAAGAAAGTAAAACTTCGCAGGGGTCTTAATGCAAAAACTTCAATAGTTTCCCTCCCGACAAAGCCAGGGTTTCAATGCAACATTTCGAAGTACAGAAATTCGCTTAGTCAGTAAATAGGAAGGTCATTATTCCGGGAGGAAAGCGTCCGTCGTCGCAAAAACGTTCGGCGGGAGGCGGCCGGGCACTAAATACCCGGCGGGGTAGCACGCCGGACAGCGGAGACCGGCGTGCCCGGCAGGTACCTCGTGATTGCATATTTAACGAGAGCTCGCAAACTGCCGGCGAGACGGGCGCGGGAGCGAGCCTCGTAATTGGATAAGGCTATTTTTAGTGCATTGCTAACTGCTGGCATTCTGTCGTTTGTCCGGAAATCGTTTTCGACTGTGGAACGGATATGGCGAAACAGTTTTTTTCAGCTCTATTCAATTACGCATACCTTTGTTGTTCGCTCTCTAAATGCATTCGTTTAAGTGCAGTTCCATGTATTTGTCTGCAGCTTCATTTATTTCTTTCTGCCTTGTTTGGCTTCGTAAACGTTTTCCATTTCCCCTCGGTTTAGGAAGAATTCTTTGAAGCAATTTCGCTGCTCAGCCGATTTTGCCTCGTTTCAAAAAAGCGTTCTGGACAAATAATAACTGTGTCATGATTTTATTTTATGTGATAGTTTTAACGCGTAGTGTGCTATTTTTTACTTTTATAATACCTATACGAGTAATATAAAATGCACTGGTAAATGGTAAGATATTTAACAAACCCATGTTGTTAGTTGAAGATAACACGAGTCTAAGTAGATACTTGCGTAGATAATAGAAAATATATTTTTTTTACAAAACAGCTAGGGCGGTGATCGATTTGTTGTCCTCGTGCCGTATTGTTGGCAACGAAAGGAAAAATAATTAAGGTTAGGCAGTTATAAAGAAGAGTAGCAAATTCTGAGTTTGCCAAGTCGAGATATAACATCAAAATATATCGCACTTCTGGGTGTCTGCGAGCCAGGGCGCGCGTCTGAATGATCAGATAACATTTAACTGGCTGTAGTAGAACTAGTGGATAACTTTTTCATAGTCTCAGAATTTCTACGGATTGAATCATTTCAATTAAAGTGGTTAAACTCGAAATATTCTGATTTAAAAGTGGTAGGTATGTAAACAAAGAACAGATTAGTTATAAGTAGATACAAAAGCAAAAGTTAATGTTAATTAAAGTAATGAAATACCTACACACGCCCACAATTCCAAACGGTGACGTGCACTAAACCTTGACCCGAAACGGAATGCTTACTCGTATACTCGTATTTATCTTTGGATGCCGCACAAAACAATTCAATAGTCAGTGAGATATTATTTACGATCTCTTACTTATTTTCTACAGGAAAAAAGCACTGAAACAAACCTTAGAAATTCTATCGAAGAACTCTAATCAAGGATTATGAAAAATTGCGATTGCGAAGTCCAACTAGGATGTCATTGGCGATATCTGTCTTGCAGCCATATTGATACCTTTCTAGAGCGATCTTACGGGGATGAATCATGTCTATGGGGTGTGTAGACTCCCCTCACCAACCCCCCTATCCCCAAGGGCACACAAACAGAACTGATCTATTTTTAGAGCAAAATGCCTTTTATTTGGTACCCACGCTCTCATTTACTTATTTACGCCTTATCCATTCAAAAGGACCGAAGATATTTTGGTCAGGTATTAACTGAATGACTGAATATAGAGGTAGGTAAGCTAGCCCAAAGCAATGAGGTGAAAAAAACTCCGAAATTGAGCCCGAAAGTTATCTAAGTCCATCGATCCTGATGATCTGTTTCCTATTAGTCAGTTGTAGAAGTAAGATTTTATGGTGTTCCAACAGTCAATATGTGTAAGTAATACTTTTAGCCACATAAAAAGGTAAGTTTATCTCAAAACTTGTTTTTTATTGGTGTTTGGTAAAAAAGTTCCGGTGCCCTTTATCTGTAGTTTGCAGCAATAAATTGTACTTTGTCCGGAATCTCCAACACGCGGGCCCTCGGAGGCGTTCGCCCACGGAGCCGGCTCCGATGACCTTGGGCATATCTGCGCTATTTCTCATGGTCAGCATATTTTTATTTTATCAATGAATTTATGAATGGAAGTCCTTCCATCAGATCATTTCGTCGCTGCAAAAATAGACAGGGAATTCTTCTTCCAATCCGAATGTTTTCATATCACGGTATTTACATAAAGCAGTTGTGTTTTGTATGTAAAATACCACTTACAATGTTGATTAATTGGCGCTTTTTGTGTCTTCATAACCTTATTATTATTTGAAAACTCTTGATTTGAACAAATTCAAACAAGACGCATGATGCCCTTATTAAAGCGTGTTTGATGTTTACCCTCAATTTAATAATTGGATAAGGTTATCCTTAACCTTTTATTAAAGGAGGCGGTTGAACGCCCAGCTAACTCAATTACACAAATTGTAGCAATCGATATATGTTACGTGTAACATATGAGTATAATATAGCACGGAACATGTCTACGACCGTTGTTGTTAGAAAGGATGTAGGTTTTCTGGCAACATTACGAGTAGAAAATATATTTTTAATACATAGGAGTAATTTTACTTGATTACAATTTTCTGCTTTGTGATGTTTATAGTTGGTGATATAAAAGTGGTAAAGGTGCGTAAAATTAAATAATATGAAATAGGCTTTCATAGTTCTTTATTCCTATTTGCCCGTGACGTCACTCGCGTAGATTACGGTCTTCCACAGAAAGTTTTTATCGTCCGAGTGTTTTTTACCCGATTCGAAACATTTTATTTATTACCAAAGGCATAAAAATGACTTTACTGACGCGCTATCATGAAAATCATGGGTTCCCCATACATACTTTCATCTCCTATCTCACTCCGTTAAATAATTCTTATGGCAAAAGTAGCCTATGTTGTTCCCAATGCTTTTATCTATCTACATACCAAAATATATCGAAATTGGTTCAGTGAATTAAGAGTGAAAGCGTAACAGACAGACTGAGTTATTTATGGATAGGGTTGGTTCTACCTTCGCCGAGGTTGAAGGGGTAATCTCTGGTCCTGCTTATTAGATCCGGAAATTCGTCAAAAGCAGTATTCCCAGCAGACATATTCTATCTTCAACCCGCACTTAGTAAGCACACACAAAGGACAATGTTCGTTCTCCATACATTGTTCGCCTAAAGAACCAACAATTTTGACATATTACTACCCGAAAGCGAAATAATACGATTCTGTGTGTAAGAACAATGATTCCTGATGGACACTTGCCATAAAATTAATGATTAAGAATATTAAATCACAGCGATTTTATAATATGTCGTTTATGACAACATGGCGTCTAATGTATTGTGTGAATGTATGAACACCGATTCGCGAAAAATGTTTTGTATTGTCGTCACGCCGAGTCGCAGCCAAATAGTATAAAATAATAGAACAAGTTTTAGAAATACAACTCGGCATTCCACTTTTACAATATGCCCACATATTGCACGTAAATAAACAACATGAATCGTAGGTTGTTTCCACCCTTGTCATCTGACACATGAAATAAACTCCTATTGTATTATAGATATCGAAGCCGAATCGTATATAATAATAGAATGGGTTTTGGAGATCACTCGGGGTTCCACTTTTATAAAATGTCAATATCTTTTTAGCTTTTAACGCAAATCTAGTCTTCAAAGCAGTTTAATCGATTTATTTTATTTTCAAAATCGATATTTTATTGTCTATGATGGCCGCAGGAACATCACTATACATGGACTCCCAGCAATAAAGTACGGTAATGCCTCGTACAGATTTTATCGGCAAAAATTATGGAACTTGATAGGTTTTAGACCATGCCACGCACCAAAACGTCCGGAAGTTGTAATAGTATTATAGAATAAACGTTAAAAGACTTATTTATTTAATTTTTCAATGCTTAAGTGTCCATTAGAATGAAAGGGTGCTTAATGTATTAAAAAAAATAGAAAATAATTATGATGGGTTAATGTTTTTGGGCGGTTTTTTAGGCGGTTTCTGACAATGTCCTTTCACGGGATGCGCTTTAATTAGGTCTGTAGCGAATGAAAATTAGGTGGATAGCGGCTGAAAACGAGCAGCGCATCCTACTTAGGTAGGTGGAAAGGTGAAAAACTGATTTTACATTAACTGTTATCTGTCATGGTCCAGAAAATCGTCTCAGGTAAAATTAAAATCGGTTTAAAACCTAATAAAATTGATCTGCATACCTACCTTATAAACTTACTCATGCACACAACCAATAAAATCGAAAGAGACAAGGATGCGGACTAAAGTTCCTTAGCTGAATGGCAACTTGCTCTTGCGGTATGATAGAGATTATTTTTTCAAAATTTGTTCCAAATAATTAATCTGTTCAATTTTATAACAGCATTCTTATTATGTTGGTGACGCAACGACGAATGTACATTTTGATTACAACGATATTATACAAGGCAGACCATTAATTAATATCTCGTAGCTTGGCTTGCCAACAACCGAATTGCCACTTGGAGGGTAAAATTAGTTTCTCTTTGGCTCATACAATTATTAAATAACATTTTCATAAAGCTCCCAGCAAAGAGAAATCCAGTTTGTGCAAGCTCTCGTGCTGGGATTGCATAATTTGTATACACTTTTCAATTTTGCCGTCTGAGTACAACGTTCCGTTGGTAGTACGTTTAAAAAAGCATAATCTTGCGGATTAAAAACTTACATGCACGCGTGCAGTAAAAGTTTTAAACGAATAAAGCGAATTATATTCTTGATCCATTCATACATTGTCTTTTCTGGGATCGAGCCAGTAACTACTTGGATTCCTAATTGGATTGAACGCGATACTTTGGAACATCATGAAATAGCCTAGGTTTAGCCCCGAGCTTCGCCTGCTTGTAATTCAGTTTGTCATAGATATCGTTATATATTATTCTGTTATACTGGATACAGGCATGGGATGTTGTATTAAAAAAATTTAATAAGCGATCACAATATTAATTTTGAAAGAAAAATGTTGAATATAATAAGATCCGGTTGTTATTTGTTTAATTCGAAGTGGTATAAGTAGTCAAGTAATACTACACACAACATGCGCGGCAACTGGTAATGTACTTATATCAGTAGTATTTCACACTAGCGAGGCGATTACGAACTGAGCGAAACTTAGCGATGTCATGTGGGGCTTCCGTCCGTGTCAAGCTACGAGCACGAGCTGTGAACCGTATTCGCGATCACGAACCGCTCTTTACGACTCGATACAGTGCGAATGTTAACGACTAGGTATGCTAAGGCAGTGTTGACTTGGCAACAAACATGTTAGTACGTAAAGAGACACACACATGTGTAAGTTATAATAAAAACGTCTAGTCAAGAAGAAAGGTGCTGAACTTTTTGAGTCTTTATAGACTTTTTACTGTGGTTGAATTATGATATTGGTATAATAGGTACGCTTTGATAGATTTGTAGAATTCTTTGGGATTGTCGCAGAAGTTGAATTCTAACATTACTATAGTGATTAACGATAGCTACGATTGGTCCACTATTTCATTCTCCGCCTAAAATAAATTCAGGTCACGAATATCCATCTATTCAGTTGAAAAACAATTCGTACCTTAAAATACCTATGACAGGTTAAGCTGAGCAAAAACCACTGTTAACCAATTTCGGAGATGGCGATCACTCGGGTGAGCTTCAAGGCTATTTTTTAATGTGAAACATCCAACTTCAATAGGATTTCAATACACGTGCCGAGATTGGATTCCGTTTTAAAATCGCCAAGTATAGTCCTGATAGAATGTAGGTTATTTTTCGGACAAAGCTTGTTGAATGATGATTACTCTCTAACTTAGCCTAATAACAATACGTAGGTACCTAATAATATAGTAGAAAATTGTCAATAAAATAAATTGCACCACAGCACAATATATCACTCAATACTCAATGATAAAGGATCTCAATCGGTCTGCTATACGAGTACGGCGACTTCCAGTAATGGTATGGACACGCGACGATTCAGTTAGTGTCCATTAATTTTACCAGACAATAAATGGGAATTCACAAATAGGTACCTACTCTTTGTTTGGAATATGGGATTATTAGGTACACTCAAATAATAAGCATTGATGAAATTCGGTACAAATATCAATAAGCTGTGGCTAATTGACCACATAATGCGTTGGATTCATTCATCGTCAGAGCGAATTTCCCTTCACGCCCAGATTTCAACGAAGCACAACTGAACATTTTCAGCCTACTTACCTACCTTTTCGTGTGTTTTATTTACAACGGATTCAAAATAAGGCAGCAGTGTTACAAAAATAAGGTTATGTATAAAAACAACAAACCAACCATAGCCTTGCCTTAACTAAAACGTGAAGCGTTCTTTTCGTAAATTTCGGGACCTTAACACCCTTACTTGACACTTGCTCCGTGTTAAAACGCCGTAACGAGGGAGGGCTTGCATCTTTAATGAATGCTAGCGCAAACAATCCTGTGTGAGGATTTATGTGTGCGTGACCTGAGCAGAGGCGCGTGTCTCAGCTAAATTAATCCTAATTAACAGAAGCCACCTGCCAGAATGACGTCATCGTGTTTACGAAATCGCTGCATATTTTTATGATAACCCCTAATTAATTGGTAATTTGCCAAATTAGAAATGATTGTACAAGGTACCGCGTGGTAGTTAATTAACAATAATGGTCAGGTAACAAGGTTCTACTGGGAGAAGCGCGTTCTAGTTGTAGCAAGGCTAGTAATACATGGGTATACCTAGTTATGTACATTATTAGTTACTACAGTAACTGTAGCTAGGTACAAGTGTTTGAGCTCAACTAGGTAAGCAGCTCATGTATTCAGGGCTGTGAATAAATATATTAGCAACATTGAGTAAATTCAGTTAAATACTCATATTATCATTATACTTATCTTATCGTAAAACTGAACGTGTTTTGTCTAAAATGAATTAGGTATTTTTTTAAATCAAGCTGTTGCTTGTTGTGTTTATTGGAAAAGTTTTTGTAAGTAAAAAAGCTGTTTAACTTCTTTCAAGTGCAATAAAGTTAAAAATAATATTACTAAGTAATAAATCGGTGTTATGATACATGTTTACAGAAAAGTAAATGTTATTACGATACAATTGGATGCAATTCTCTCGGGAGTCGAAAGGGCATCATGAATTTGTGAAAATCGGCGGCGTGGGCGCGGATTTCATGATTAAACGAATAGTTCGAATACACGTGACGCAGTGGCGGCGTAGCATGGGTTGGTACCCGGGGCGATCACCCCCCCATCACAAGTCCTATGGCACCCCCTGGTACCCCCCAGGATTTTGGGGTTATCTACCGATTCGAAGATTGAAAGACAATCACCCCCCCCACCCCCCGTATCATGACATAGACCGCAGATTTGCCATGCAGATATGCCAGTGAGTACTAATCTGCGCGACTTGTGTCACCCCCTGATGCTTGGCACCCGGGGCGGACCGCCCCCACCGCCCCCCCCTTACGCCGCTACTGACGTGACGTGACCTTTCGCCAGCGTCACTGAGTTGATAACGTCGAAATGACATTCTCATATGAGCAGTGGGTCTAGTCAAAATGCCATCGCCAGTAATTCGATTCGATCGGAAAATNCCCCCCCGTATCATGACATAGACCGCAGATTTGCCATGCAGATATGCCAGTGAGTACTAATCTGCGCGACTTGTGTCACCCCCTGATGCTTGGCACCCGGGGCGGACCGCCCCCACCGCCCCCCCCTTACGCCGCTACTGACGTGACGTGACCTTTCGCCAGCGTCACTGAGTTGATAACGTCGAAATGACATTCTCATATGAGCAGTGGGTCTAGTCAAAATGCCATCGCCAGTAATTCGATTCGATCGGAAAATGGCAGCCAAAATGCACATTGAACCCCCAACGACGCGGCGACATAAAAGTTCATTCAAAATCGAATAAAAGTTACAAAATGTCTATGACTTTGCGATTGTTTTTACTTTTTTTAGCTTTTTTTTTTTAAATTAGTTTCTTCCTTCTTTCTGCTCTCTGTTTACGTCTATGCTTCGCTGTCAAATTAGCTGTCAAAACGACATCGCGATACGGATTTGTCAAAACAGCCTTAGGGTGGGTTGCACCATCTTAGTTTAACTTTGACAAACGTCTAAAATCTGTCAAACTCCATACAAAAAACACCGGTTAATGTCATAGTTACGGTCAAAGTTAGGTGGTGCAACTCACCCTATTGGTTTTCGATATAATCGAAGCTTATCACCGGGGTTTAAGTAATCGCAATGAAAATGGCGGGTGTTGCGATTCGATTCGATTTTGATTGAGTCTTAAATGCATGTTGGCTAAGCCTTTGTATGGGAAATTTTAATCCAGTCTTTCGATCATCGATAGGTAGGGCTTTGCGATTCGATTTTTTGCCGTTTGACTAAGCCTTTTTTGTTATCGACCTCTTTTGCGATTTGTTTGTTTGTTTGCGACTGGTTTGCGATGGGTTTGCGATTTTAAAGTGCGTTTTGACTAGACCCACAGAATAGTGATGGAATTTTCTGTGAGAAGGTATTTTAGTTTCGTAGTAGGTAAAGTTTATGATTACAATATTTTTACCACACAAAACTAGGAAGCGATACCTACTTTGTACCTTCTGAGTGCATTAGAAGTTAACTAGATAATTCTACTTGTCTAAAACGTAAAAATCTATTGAAAAAATATTAAATTAATAAAAAACCGTGATTTAGTACTATAGAGCGAGCTATGTAATACCACTGCGTTTTAAAGGTACTTATGCATACAAAAACTGACATCATAATCGTTAGGTATTAGTCCCAGCGCCATATATTTCGAAACATGTGGAGCTGACAGTCATTTAAAGCTTAGCTATTTCATTTACCTCTATATATTTGAAATTTTCCATCACTAATACGAGCGCAAAACTTGCGCAAAATTTAGCTGGACCGCCATCACTGCAAATGACAGTCTTTGTACAGCGCGTGGATTTATTTAGTGGTTATGACGAAAGCGTTACGTCAGTCGTATGCGTCACAATGTGTGGTAACAAGGACATAACGATTTATGTTTATCATTTTATACTGTGAATTCGGTTAATTATTTATTTATGATCAGCTCTTATTAGACATAAACATGTAGTTCCATACATTGTTTTAAACTTTCATGGTTACTAACATAATAATTATTATGTAGTTCCATACAATGAAATCGTGAGTTTTCGTGGTACATAGTAAATTAATAATATTCTAAGATCACGTGTCATTGAAATAATCGAGTTTTCTTTCAGTTATTCCCATAATGGCAGTTGTATGCATCTTGAATTCCTCAGACATATGCATTGTGTAAAATTGTGATGACTATTTTAGTAGATAAATGATGTTATTACTCAATTTAAAAGCCGTACCCTGTTTTAAATATTGACAGCTAAGTTGTAACAATAAAACTTAACACGTAATTAGTTAACGCTCGTATTCGTATAGGATCGTTAAAATTGACAAGTTTACGAGGATGATGTTTGAGGCGTGTTTATTGCCGTTACATTGGCCTACATGTTGTAACTATGCCTCAAATAGTACTCTATATGAAGTATATAATGTATTAAGCGCTAGCAGCCCGCTCTGATTTAGTCCGGGATAAAAAATATTACCTGTACATTACATTCGGGGTAGACGGAGAAATGACTACTGAAATTGAATTAGTTACGTATGCTTCCTGAAGTACTTTTACATATTTTAAAGTTTATAGTGTTTAAGTTAGACTATTTTGGATTTCAGCAAATCTCTTTCATCACATTCGTAGTATTTGTAGATAAAAATATCATAAAATTTAAAAAAAAAATGTATTTTGTAAATAGCTTAACACGAAAACAATGACTTAAATCTTGTACCGTTAATTCAATAAAAGCATTCCTAAAGACAAAATCAATAAAGCATTCTGATTCAACGTACACTATGTACTCGTATCTTATGTATACATATGACAAGTAACAAAATGACTTTATATTTATAGGACCACCAAGTTCCTCACTAAAGTGAAGATGACGTATCCACATATTTACTGGTATTTTTTTTTATTGCAGGATCTTTCCAGAGTGTGCAAACACTTCGTCATGCCACCTAAGTAAGAGTTCAATTCCTCGCTGTAGTCGTTGTGTAGGTTGCCACATTTTGATTTACGACATTTAATTTCGATCATCTCTTTTAATTGTTGCGAGATTATCAAAGCTTTTTTAAAATTAATAACATTATTGATTGCGAGAAAATAAAAGTTACATTATCCAGCGCAAAATTAACACTTCATTTCTCATTGGCTTTAAATCACTGATCCGTAAATCATGGTAAAATAAGGTAAATACTGTTTATTTTAACCTTACACGACGTAGCAAGTGGTGAGTGGCATTTTGTGTACCACATTGGTGTCACAACGCGTTTTTGTTAAATTCACAACTTTTATACGCTTTTAACTTCACGCTTTTCGCTTAAAGCGAATTTGGTGTCGCGGTTTATTTTTTCAGCTTTCGCTTTAGCTCGCTGATGTATGGCACTGAGTGTGTTACGTTTCGTTGGCCCAATAAAAGGCTGTTGGGTAAATATTAACAACTTTTTGTCTATATGCCTAAATACTCGTTTCATTGTAACCTACTCGTTTCGTTGCGTGAGAATCTAGCGTGACACGACCTTGTGAGTGGATTAAACTTTAAACCGTAAAGAACCCCTGTCTCGTTAACACTGTATTTTTGTAATGTGTTTGAAAACCATCAAAAATGTAGAAGTAATGTAACTAACTTTATTATAATGCTTTTCTACTAAAACAAAGATAAAGATTTTTGTACTATTGATGATCTCACACTGAATGACACACATTGAAATCGACACCCGTTAATCATGTAAATGAATGATAATTGTTTACTATTTCACCAGACACAAAGCTGTGGGCATAGTAGTTCATTGAATATTTAATATGAAATGCTTTGTAAAAGAACAATGGCAGACAAGTTGAAGGTCGTTCATTGGCAAACAAACACGACATCTAGCTGATAATATCAAGGTGAGTGTAATGCTTGAGACAACGAGTCTCACCTTTTAAAATATAAACTAGTTGAGCGAGCTCAAGGCTCAATTGGTTTCGAAGTTGAATGCTAAAGAAAAATGCTTTACGTGTTTCAAAAACAGTTTCTTTTTACCGACTAGCAGACAGCTTAAACCTCTAGTTTGAACATAATAATTTGCTGGAGGGCAATAAACAACTCAAATACAAATGTATATTTAACAGTTTATTAGGACATGCACAGTGAAATAAGTGCGTGTGAGTTCCTTATAAAAACTACTTTTAAGATACAATGATTTGAATAACTTAATACGAATCGAAGTTTACAGTTTTCATATAAGTTTCGAACCGTATCATCGTAGTTACTATACATATAAAAACAAAACCGATTTCAGCGGTTAATGTAGATTAGTTTGTTTCGTGTCTGCGATCATTAGCCTCGTTGCAACTTTTATCACATGGCATTAGTTTGGGATTTAAATAAAAACAGTATGCGTGGAAAATCGCTCCGGTTCGAGGTATCTAGCAGATTTATTGACGCTATTAATCGCGGGGACAAATAGGTTTGGCCGTATATTGGGCTAGTTTAATCTACGACTTTACAATGTGCCAATAGATTTTTACTGTTGTTTAGCGTGTATTGGTGACTTGTTGAATGATATTGCGTTTTTAACGACAGGTTAGTCTAAGGGCGTAGTGTGAGTTTACGTCAAACGCATACGATATCGACTGAGTTAAAAAAATATAAGGAGATTTTAGTTCTTGAAAGTTTCCCCTAGGGGCGCTGTACAATTCGTCTTACATTTATTGTCACTTTTTCACGCAGTCTATATCAGTATAGTTGTATGTTGAGTGAGAATTTTCAGCTTAGTTTTCCGAGTCGTTAAGGTTCTGTGGGACTGAAACTTGGAGACGGGGTTAGAGATAGGGAAACCGTATTTCAACTAATGTTACATTGTCTAGGGTCTAGGGCACAGTTGAATCTTAAATAGTTACGGTCACTTAAGGTTCTAGTAACTTAGCCTCATACCAGGCCTGGCTCACTCCGCGCGGTACATCCGATAATTACCTACAGCGAAGCGCCCCGCCGGCGGGTATTATATCAATCGAGTGTCACGCGCGCGCCCGTCAGGACGCTGGCGTGAGTTGTAGTAGTACCTAATTCTATGATCGAAATATTATTTAAAAATGGACATAAAGAGAAAGAAATATTGTGCGGCGTTCGGGTGTTTAAATTCGAAAAGAAATCTACCGGATTTATCTTTTTTTTCGCTTCCCAAAGATGCTGAAAGGTATGTTAGCCATGTAGGTTCGTTCGTTTCAGCCGAAAGACGTCCACTGCTGGACAAAGGCCTCCCCCAAGGATTTCCACAAAGACCGGTCCTGCGCCGCTTGCATCCAGGTACTTCCCGCGACCTTCACCAGATCGTCGGTCCACCTAGTGGGAGGCCTGCCCACGCTACGTCTTCCAGCTCGTGGTCGCCACTCAAGAACTTTTCTGCCCCAGCGGCCATCATCTCTTCGAGCTATGTGCCCCGCCCACTGCCACTTGATTTTAGCGATTCTGCGGGCTATGTCAGTCACTCTGGTTCTCCTACGGATCTCCTCATTTCTGATTCGATCACGCAGGGAAACTCCGAGCATAGCACGCTCCATGGCCATGTAGGTAATCAATAATAAAATTCTTAGGATATTATAGGATTCTTCTTTTTTCTGTAATAGTATGTTTAATTTATTTGTCTTTGTTAAAATAGGTATGAATGAAGACATTGTAATAAAACAAGTTTTTTTAATCCTAATTAGGTATATTTGAAATGTTATTTTTACAAAGGTAAAATAACAGTAATACTTACTTACCTACATACGTACCTCATTACAAATAAGTAGATTAATTATTTTTTCACTAGACAGCAACCCTAACAGCGTAAGAAGAGTTCAGAGGCACGCGATAGAAAGAGACAAAACTTGTAGGTGAATAAAATTGTAGGTACGTAGTGCTGTGCGAGCTGAATTCCACTGTATCGCGTCGTAGCAAGACTTGCATTTATTTAAATCGTCTTGCGGAGTAATCCTTCTGTACCTGTACTATTACTTATTCTGTGCTCATACTAAGTTGTTAAACTGGAAAACATTGATTACGTTATCAAACTATGGCAACTTATTGTTGTTCAATCCAAACTTATTATTAAGTAACGGAGTTTGAGTGGCTTGTTTGTTTAGCAGCAGCCATTAAGGACTGCGTTCATGTAACGGAGCAATAATATTCAATCAGTAAGTACACATAACAGCCACCCACAACCAAGCATAAATTTTTCTCAATCGATTTGTATTTGACGCCGATTATAATAAGATTTTTGCGACAGAAGCTCGCAGTTGAAAATTTTAATTGGTTCAAACGAAAGTCAGATTAAGATTAATCTTTGATATCAAGTTTAACTCGTATTGAGTGTTGGTAATTAGTTACTATTTGCTTTCATGGTCTCTAATGCTTTGGTAATTCATGCTTATGACGCATGTAAATGTACCGATGTGGTCAAATAAAAAGTTATCCCGTTACTATTAACAATCTATACTATTATTATAAATGCGAAAGTAACTCTGTCTGTCTGTCGGTCTGTCTGTCTCGTTTCACGCCTAAACCACTGAACCAATTTTGATGAAATTTGGCATAGAGAGAGATAGTTTGAGTCCCGGAAAAGGACATAGGATAGTTTTTATCCCGGTTTTTGAAACAGGGACGCGCGGGATAAAGTTTTTCTGTGACAGACAAAATTCCTCGCGGGCGAAGCCGCGGGCGGAAAGCTAGTACATAATAAGAGTAATATAACTTTTATAAAGATCTAACCAAGTGCGTTATAACTTGCAGATAACAACCCGTAAATCGGCGGTGGCTATTGACGTATAATGCACAAAGTTTTTGGTGTTTATTGCCAAAAGTTTGGAAGCTCGTTTTAGGCTTGTTTTGGTATAATGGCTGAATGATTAGACACGGGCCACGGTGCAAGGCACTGGCTGGGCTCCGTGACCCTCCCTGCGGTGCAGTGTTTATGCTGTCGTACGTCATTTGCGATGACAGTTTGCTTTGGCATGCCCCAGTTTTCGTGAGGAAATATTGACTTTGAAGTACCATTTTATGGTGGGAGTTCTCAAATATTATGAGCGGTACCTCAAATTCATTGATATTTTACGGAGTTTCTTCAGAAACACCAAGGTTCATGTCTCTCACGTACTTGTTTTGGGCGGCAAAATAATAATTTAGTTCAAAGCTGTTGCGTAGAGAGACTCGAAAAGTAAATTAATTAAAGAAAGATTTCTTTATTGTTATTCATTTTATTTTATGAACCTACGAGAATGTCCTTTTGAAATTGAATTATAAACGTGAAATAGTGATGATACACAGAAATTATAATGATTTACTACGGTACTACGAAGTTGCTACGGAGCGCATCGCGTAGCAACCGCTGTTGCTACGAATCGTCTACGAAAACAGTAACACAAATGAATCAGCTACGATTGTAGAAGCAGACAATAAAATAAGTAATTGTTTTTATAAGAAAGCAGATCAAACAGAATTTTAAATGTTTTTTTTTTAAAATGAAGCCTTATTTTTTATAGTCACTCAGCTTATTACAAAGCCTTTGTAAAAAGTGTTGCCGTAATTTTTTCACTCGTCAAACGGCATTTCCTCCGTTCCTTTTCGGCTCGAATGTAAAAACATTTCTTTTTGTGGGAGGTGTTACGGCGCTTATCAATAAAGCGTGCCATTTTCCTTGATCGCTGTTGTTTTGTCAAGTAACACATGTAAGTAATGAGGGATTTCCTGCCAGCCACTTCAGTAAGTGCCTTAGTTCGTGACAAATGCTATTACGAGCGACTCTGCATTTCTCCTCAGTTTAATTTTGATTGTATCAGAGAACGGATTGTTTACAAACTAAAAATGAAGACCTTGTTAATAAAGTTATAGTTTGTTATTTAAATAACAATGTGGCTCGTCATGATATTTTTTGTTTTATGTTCTTTTGTAAAGACAAAGTTGTTATAGTTGAATATCTAATAGTCTCGAATACAGACGTATTTTCGTTTGCATTGTGAGGAGGATCCCGCTGACATAAGGTATTCCCTCAATCTACACCACATAGTCAGCAATTTATGATGTTTTTCCTGGTAGGCCGCTCCGGATCCTACACCACAGATAATATGGGAAAATCCAGTGAGCTCAGTTTGTCCGCAATACGCCTTAGAAAGGATTTTTTTCCTATTTGGACTATACTGGGCGCAAAGACTCATGGCAGGCGGTGTAATAATAAAACACTGCATATCACGTTTTCTCTCGCACTCACTCTGGTTAAGGGTGACGTCACACAGGGGCAGGCATAGCGTTGTTTATAATACGTTATAATTATAAAAAATTGGCGAGTCTGAATCTGTTTCAAAAATTACATAAGGCTCCGCCTGCCACGTGTATTTGCGTCGAGTATAGTCAGAGATTTCTTCAAGTTATATTTTTGTTAAATTAACCCGCCAATGCCTTATCAAGAAATAAGTAAGATGTTTTCAATGCACTCACAACTAATTTCATCAAGGTAGTAAGTTTCAAATCTAAATAAATACAATGCAAATGTCAAAACATAATACTCGTAATATGAAAACGGAATATTGTTAAACGTTATTAAAATTTCATAGCGATTAGAGTCGCTTCTCAAACGAAATTTTGAATTAATAATAATTAATTTAAGTTGGCAGTCGCCCGGCAAGCGAAATATCGTGGGTTCGAGTCCCGCCTTAGGCAGTTCGATTTTTTCAAAAACAAAGAGTTGGACTACTGATTATATTTCTCTTGGTGTAACCACGAGTGATTCCGCATATTTGAGATAAGATGATTTACTGCCCGTTTACACTCGCCTTTTCTAGAGCTGTGCTGTACACAAAAGTTGGTATCTTTGGCTGAAGGTCTTCTCTTTATAGTATTTGTGTATGATTTAATTTATAGTTCTTTTTTGCGTGCCAGTCCGCTAAGAAAGATTGAATCTGCTTCGAAGATAAATCTCTCGTTCGATCGAGTAATATCATAAGCATAAGCCTTTGGGGATCTTATAATCAGATTACTTATCGGTAGGGCCATAACGAATTGATGAAACATTTTGTTATACATATTTTTTTTATAAAAAAAAACTGAGCTTGCATCTCCCTTTCATTTTAAAAGTATTTATGTTATATTATGTTTACAATTTTTTATCATCAAGCTTTTTGATAATGTTAGTTTAATTAGTTCCGCCACTGATATGCAACAGTGCGTTGATAAGAAAGTACTACGAGTATTTCAATTTAATTAATGCGAGACTAGACGTGATGGTTAATAGGACAGGCTTAATACACGTGCTCCGCTTGACTCCGTAATGCCACGTAAGCCCGGAGATTATCAAGCGTGCTGGCAAGGCGTGGACATACGAGCTCGCAGTATACTATAGAACGTGCCGGAAAAGGGTTAGGTAATTCGCAAATTATATTACATTGGGACCGTTTTCCGATTAAGTATTTTTTTATATAAATCATAAGACGGATCAATAGATTCACGTTCAGATGATGCGTAATTAAGTTCTCAAAAAAATAATTAATTAAAAAACTATCACTGTAGCTCCAAAAAAATAAAATTAGGTAGTCCTGGAAGTGCTCTAATTCTTGAAGTTTGGGTTTTCGGGACACCATGTTTACATATTTATAAACGTGTCACCACACCCATAACTCATCTGATCTACCTTTTTAGATTCAGTAGGAGCCGTTACCCCATTCTATTATTTACTATCCAATTTTAAAAGCTCATAACTACAACTTATCGCGATGTTGGAAACTCCTAAATTCCCAACACTTTTAAGAGTGCGGTTTTCAGGAACCGTTTGCAGAACTACCAAGCCGCACCAACTAACATGGCGGCGGCAACTCGCTCACAAGTTCCAAACTAATTTCCTGCGGCACAAAGCAATCGCCGGGATCGATGTGTGCTATCTCTGATAGACACGGCCCGGCACGTCTCTCTGATTGATTTTTACTATCTTTTTTCCACTATCTCTTCAGAGTTCCATACCTAAAAATGAAACATGTGCAACTAGCAGCCGCCCGTGACTTCATACGGGTTCCCGTTTTACCCTCTTAGGGATTTAATTTGGCCAAATCCACCCAGCACCTAGGTTCTAAAAGGAATCCCCATGCAAAATTTGAGATTCCTAGCACATGTAGTTTCTGAGATTTCGTGATGAGTGAGTCAGTCAGTCAGTCAGTCAGTCAATCAGTAACCTTTCGCTTTTATAAATATAGATGTATAAGATGACGCCTATGTATTTTCGTCTTTACGCTTAGGTTGATTTGCACCGTTTTTACTTTGACTTTAACAAACGTCAAAAATCTGGAGTATCCATACAAAAAGCACCGGTCATTGTTAAAGTTACGGTTAAAGTAAGTTGGTGCAACTCAGCCTTTATTTATAATTCCGATATCTATTAGGTACCCTACCCTATTAGGTACTGAGCTGGTAAGAAGTTAGTGGCAGGTTAACGTACTGGCAACTGTTATCTGGAAGACTATTGCACTCTATTTTGCGCTTTATATGCAGCCATTATTGGTAAAAAGTGATAAAGCCCGTTCAATAAACGTTTTATACAACGTGTGAATAAATTAACGACAGTCATTCTCTTGCCCATGAAAATGTAAATGAGTCGCAATAAAAAGTCCCCCGTATAAAGGATTTTCCTCGAGCTTTGATTCAAATATGTAGGTACCTTCATTGTACGTGTACCAAAAGAAGTTGCTATTGGAATTTCATAAAATAGTAAAGGTTTTGTAACCGATTTTGTAGTGAGGTCAAATGAGCCCGTGGATTTTGTGCCGCGGCCTCTACAGGCCGGACTGAGAGCCGGGCTTACGCGGGACCTTCGAATAATTAAAAATACACACCGCTTAATATATATTTCAATGAAACGATGTATTGCAGCAGATTTATTAAGGGATGAGTGGTTTAGATAGATAATAACGAACGTTGAGGACCTTTGTTTCAAAATGTTCTCTATTATAATAAAGATTCACGATTATTTAATAGAGGGTTTAATAATCCACTAAACACAACAGCTTAGACGTTTTGAAAGCTGTCAATTTTGTCTGTGTTGTCGTGTTTTTCAATATAAGCTCTTAGCAAATCCAGTAAAAGGCCAAACACCTCACCACTACCTACTCTTAATCCTGAAATGTACCTACAATCATTTCCCGTAGCAATTCCGTTAAAACCTAAATCCACACGAGCGGATCCGCAGACAATGCTAGTCTCTATTAAAAAGCCATAACTTGTTGCTCTAGATATAGTGGTTTTTATCGTTTCAACTGCGGAGATATAGCTGGGGTAAACAACGGTATTTGCGCGGTGGCCGGCTGTGGCGGCTTCCACAGCTCTATGCATGTTAGCTTAGGAACATACGCGTGCGTTTTTGTGACTTTTATTTCATACGATGCCGATTGCGGAACTATAAACACGATAGCACAAATGGTTTCTACTTCTAGAAAAGGCAAAATGTTTCTATAAAAGGCAAATTCAAAATCGGTATAATTCGATCGAAGAGATACGTGCTGGTTGTAGAACTAATGTTAAAAGTTATTGGTATACCTACCTACTTCAATCCTTAAGCAGGTATTTAAATAGTAGATTCAACTGTGTGAGTTGTACCAACCTAGAACACAACCCTAGTATCAAACTTTATGATCATCCCACTGACCAAACTGTGAAAGGGCCGTCCGTCCGGATCACAATCAAACTTATTTCTTTTCGGACAATTACATTGATTCAAGCCTGTCCCCAAATTAAATGAGACCGATTAAATGCCCCCAAGTGTCCTCCACATAAGAATTGAATCCTGGATCTTCGGATCAATTTATTTATTATTCTTTTATTAATTCGTAGTTAAATTCACACGTTTGTACATGAGTACCATCTACTTATCTACATGGAGAACAAGTAGTAATCACGTAAGCGACAGCAAAAGCAAAGTGTTTAAGCTACCTAACTATAACCTCTATATAGAACACAATAGTACATCAATTCGCGTAGCAACACGGTAACTCGGTTTACCCGATGCAATGAAGCTGCCGTAAAAACGGCTTTCCGAACATTCCAAAGAGCTGGAACAGAGCGTTATAGTGCCATTTGTGCCGGATCCTTTCGTTGCTGCCTCATCCCGCTTAGTGAACCGCTTGTAAAGATGACTCAATAACCGCGATGGAAGTGCAATCTTGTAACAAGGATCTGGTTTATTTGCCTACAAATTGGTGTAAGATGAGTTGTGAAACTTGAGCTAGTTTTTAGTGGGTTTAACTTAGGGAACTTTCATTGGTGTTGTTTCTTAAAAAATACGTAATTTTGATGATTTATACTAACAATGCGGATAAGTACCTAATAGCGAAGATTTTTTCCTGGAATTCATTTTAATAGCCTGCGGGCAATAAAATAAGAATCAAAACTAGTAGGTAACTATGGTAGTCACTATGACGATATACGAGTAGTATCAATAATGCATCAACCGATCGCGTAAGTTAATGTTTAAATAATTCTATTGAATATTGAACTACAGTTCCAATTAGCCCAATATCAAATTAATAGAAGCAGGGAAATTGCTTTTTGTTCTTCCACCAAAAATAACTTTTTACATAAAAGTAATAAAGGGAAGACGGAAGCACTGATGAATAATAAAACAGGTGCTGTATTATTATCGTTAAAATACTGCGCTGTTTCTCCATATAGGCTGGCCTACTTATTGTGTTTCTAATATATTTTTGGTAGTTAATAGGCCGAGAATGTTTTATGTTGAATAAAACGAGACTAATGGTGATGTGAGCGAGAAGTTTTGAATATTTTTTCGCCATTTTCGCAGACTCTATGTTGTCATTCACCAGTTCGATTGGGGAAAGCTTTTACGTGGAATATTTCCAAGCTGCTTTACGGTTTTTACATAGTTTCTACCGATAAAAAGAGCATCGTCTGCATCAGGTATGTACTTATGTAACTTAGGTACCAGTAACCTAACCTCTGATCGGTTGATGTTGATAAGTTAAAAAACGTACTGCGAACTTAGTGCATTGACACTTAATACAAATTTTCTAAAGATAATACATATAAAAATATTTTTGATTGAAGCTAAAATGCCTAGCTGTACATTTTTGTTCCTAAATCATCCACGAAAGTAGGTAATCCATTAAAATTGGGAATTGTTTATCAGAGGCTCGCAATAAATCCGTTCATAGCGAAACTTGACCGCGGAGGGCGGGGAATCGGGAATGTCGGCCATAGTCCGTGGGTGAAGCGCCAGTTCATAATCATAAATTAAATTAAATTATGTAATCAGCACATCAAGCTAAATGCTACATGATCTTGTGCGGTTGTAGTAAGTGCTATTTTGCAATAAAAAGGTTTAGTCTGATGTACAGTTTACTGTAAGTACTTTCAATTTGCATAGAAAACTTGAACGTAATGTTATTTTAACTGTTTTAACGTACACGCACTTTTTGGGACCAGCTGCTTAGAAAGAATTCAGTAAATTCTCTACCAGGCTTTTTCTATTTTAATACCTGATAGGTACTCAAATCTTTATAGCTGCCTCAAGTATTGTACTCTGTCAGTTGTCCCTGGTCAGGCTCTATTATTCTTTCGCTGTTTTATTAAACTTATCGATCGAGGGGGCAATAGGCTTCTGGGTCAACCGACAATCATCCCAGCAAGCTGTTCTGTTTGTGCTGCTGATGGTCTCTAATTAATTACGCTGGAGTCTATTTTGGGCGCGAAGGACACGCTCGAACGTGACGGGAATGTTTTCTAACATAATAATATACGGTTTTATTTTATGGCCATCGGCAGCAAACCAGGGTCAATTACCTTCTAGATACGTCATTATGGTAATGGCTGTTGTTAATGGCTTGAAACTATCTGTTGGGTAGGTACATAAAAATGTCAGGAGAGTCGAATCACTTGGTATAGGTACATAATAAAAACTTAAGAGTTTTACGTCAATGACTGCTAATAAACAGGGTACCCGTTCAAACTAGTAAGCTAATACCAGCCTACTTATAATATGTTATATTATCAACGCCATCGTTGAGCGTTTCGACATCAGCAACGTCATGGGGATATCCCATTCGTATATGTTATCGCACCCAAAGCGGGACGAAAAAAGTTTGTTTTTTGTGTTTCATTTTGTCGAGTAATGTATGCAAGGCCCTTTGTCATTGTTTTTTTTATGGAAAAAGTTGGTGTAGTACAAATTAGGATAATTGGTCGGTCCCAAGGAAGTAGTTACTTTGAGTGTTGGGGGCCATTCGTTTTTATTTTATGCGTTGCGGACGGAGCGAAACCGTAACTTGTTATCACTTGCCCCGTGTCCGGTTGCTTTTCTTAAATACCGCCAAAATTTAGTACTAAATGGTACTAGAGTAGTAATTCTAATTAGTACAATTAGAGGCACACGTCCTGGGTCGAATTTCATTTGTTTATCCATAGGTGAAACAAGTGATTGCAAGTTTGTGTGAACCCGTCATTTCTTTATTGCCACGGATACAAAAGTTTTAATTACCTATTTCGGCATTTGTTTTCAACTAGATACTTAAGATTTTACAGGCGTGTTGTTGATGGCGAGACGAGCGATAAATACATTATAAATTCTTTATTAGACCGAAAGCCATGCTGACGAAACCGTTTCGTTAGCAGAAGCTATAGCAAGTAAGTAAGTTAATAAAGCTAAAATGGCCAATGTTACTCTTTTGATGAAAATAGTTTGTGGCTTAGTAGTCGTCGTTAAGTTAAAGACTGGGATTAAAACTCGGGTTTAATGCTCAGAAACACTTATCATTTATAATGTAGTCACATTACAGCTATTTTTATTCTCTCTGTCGCATAGTTTACTGCCATAAGTGTCCTACGTAAATAAAGCTGTTGTATTTAACCGCATTTATTTTCTTCGTTACCCGTACCTCGAACATGCTTTTAAGTTGCAGTTAGAACAAGAAATGTACAAATAAAAATGTCTCAGTGCTCTTGTTTACCTACAAACTTAATTTGTGCAAAGCTCTTTTATAGACTAATGTTGCTACGTTCGTTTCACTAAGATTTGTGTACCCTTTTGCAGATAAAAAACCAATTAATGTAATTAGTAGACTAAGCTTGGAATTACCTGCCGAAATGTTACAGATCGAGTGGCCTAAAGGAAATTGAAGGTACAAAATAGACATGTGAAAAAATGGAGCCAGGATTGCATGCTGATAACAAATGACTACCGAGCATTTCCGCAATGAACGTTATGTTTTAACCATAGATCACTTGTTTAACTATAGAGAGTGTAAATTTAATACATAGCTGAAAGAAAGTGATGATCAATATTTTTCTATTCCAAAATTGCCGTACCTATCCCACCCAGAACATTACAAGGTGATATAAAATCTACAGAACTTTCCACGATTGGAATAAAAAGATATTCGTACTTCCTTTAAACCCTGTCACCGCAAGAGCGTAGGCAGTTAAAATAGAGGACATAACGACTGAATCCTCTTTGTGTATTTGTTTAGTCGCACTGCCGGGAGCTAGTTCGCAGAGTCGATAACGGTCGTTCGCCATCCCATTGGATCCTCGCCAATAGTTTTATCAGGATATTCATGGGTACAGACTCGACGTACATACTACTAATTAAATGGCACATTCGACGTCGTTATATATCTTAATTAGAATATATTTAAATACGCTGCAATTAGGATTATCGCTACATTAGCACAGTGGAGTATACTATTTAGCAGGTATAACATTTATGTACTTATGTTTAACGAAATTATACTTACTTCATGATTAATTAAACAATAATATGAGCTGCGCCAAAAGTAGGTACCTAATAAGAGTTAACAATTAACAATTATTATTTAAAGAACTTCAAATCTGGATTAATATTGGTTTTGAGTAGTTATAGCTAGCGACACAATACAAATGATAGCTCCAAGTCCTACTATGACATTATACTACGGAGATTTGGGCCCCGAAAACTTCGTAGGATACTTTTTTACTCCAGGATAAGGGACTGAGAAACTTTTGTGTGACTTAACCCTTTTTAGTTTGGGCCGAATCTGTTTAGATCCTCAGGCGGTTGTTAGTTTGCGATAAAATATTTAAAGTCACGCCCTTAGAGAAGTTTTTATCCCTTTTTGTTACGATTTCGGGAAGAACATTGATCGTCCATCGTTCAGCAAATTATGCCCTACTTTGTCGATATGGGGCAAGGTCGGCCGCTCGTTTAGTAAATTAGGAAGATTGATGTTCTTCACGCATTTGTAAATTAATTTACGACCAAGAATTTTAGGCATAAACAAGATAGTATCTATGTAGTAAATGATGAGTAATAGGTAGTTAATTTACTAAAACTGAGTTTTCTCAGTGTTAGGGTGATTTTAATATCGTGTGATTTTATTACGGATGCGGGATTGCCCCGCATGCGCGACACCCGCAAGTGTCCTTTTCATACAATATTTATTTTGATGCGTGGAATACACATGCGGGAAAAACACACTTATTATTCAGTCTCTTGACTATGAAATTTAATCAAGTGAGAATATTTAAGGATATCTAATCCTATAGATATTTATATTGTCCATTTTTCTTGTTGTAATGAAAAGTTAATAACCCAAAGCCCCAACCCTTCATAAATATGTGTATTTGTGTATAAAAGATTTTCGTTAGTCATCTGTATCAGTTATCTTGGAACGGGAGGGGTGGTAAAGATGTTTTACTCAAGCTGCAATATTCCCTGCTTGTGTATAAAGTATCTGCTTAGAAAACTGGTTCTCAAAGTGTGGGAGGCCCTAGAAATGGGGCTGGAACTAATTTTACTTGTTTAATAAAACTTTACCAATTCCAAAACTTTTAGTACTCAATTGATGGTCTTATAAAGCAAGGAATGGTTACCTTTATTCGTTACTTACATTAATTGTGAAAATAAAGACACCAAAACAGGAAAATTCTTCAAGGGAGTTGCGATTGTCAAGATTGAATAACTGTGCTCCTCAAAAATATGGCGAACGCACGCGCACATCCATCATCGTTCCGGGTAATCCAAGGTACTCCGTCTCATTTAATCAAATTTCGGGACAGGTTAATATAATTTTCCAGGGCTTATAAATAGAATAGAAAGAGGGAAATTGTAAACAGACATATTGCGAAGATCTGTCTGCATTAGTATGAAACAATAAAAGTGTGATAAAATCACGAATATTTATTAGCTAACTATGCTTAAGCGTATGGTAATAAACATAATGTATATCTGATAAGTTCTATCTGTATGCCCAATGCCAATAAATAGTAAGCATAGGCAATTTTATCGAGAAAATCCTAACTATCATATCGCTGAAAAGAACCTGTGTCTCTCCAACTTCAAAAGGAAACTTGATTTGTTTTATTCATACAAATACGTAAACATACGTAAATAAATACGTCTCTCAGCCTTTGGGATAGACCTACATCCGGGGACTTGTTTGAAAAATATGTAAATACGTTTGCTGGAACAGTAGGACCTTTTTAAAAAAAGTTTTGTATGTTTCCATCAACCTTCATTGTACTTTTTATGCACCAAGTTAAGCCTGATAATTACTAGATTTTGAATTTACATTCACCTGCAGTTTCAGCACAATAATAGAACAAGTTATTGTTACACGAATTTAATATTCACTTTGTGATTGTTTATCGTGTTCGTTTGTCATTTCAGCCATAATAACGTCCACTGCTGGGCAAAAACCTATCCCTAGACAGACATGGCATGATAGATAAAGTACTTATACGCGCGTTTTGTAGTTTTTTTAAAGTTTTCATACACAGAATATTTCTCTGTAGTTCTTTCAAAATATCATTTGACGCTGTACACTTCTCTCTCTATTTACGAAAGAAATAATGTTATATTACTAGTTATTTATGTACAAAGTAGCACCAACGTATATCAACAAGATGCCGTGACGGAACAACCTTGCGCACATGACCTATGACGTCCATTTGCATGTTATGCGCCATAAAATCTTCTCATACTGCTCAGGGTGTGTCCACATGCACACAACGCCATGCACTGATAAATGTCGAGTGAAGTTCCGTGCCAACACGCAAGATTAAAAAACTAAAGATATGGCTATGAGCTTGGTAAAACTTTGTCGTATTGAAAATTATGTGTCGTAAAAATGTTTTGGAGATAATGAAAAAATCATAATGTTCAGGCATTTTTATTTTAATGTGATATTTTTATGGTTGCATAGTGTTGTTTTTTTATACTAACTACTTAATGTTGAAAAAGGATAATATCGTGTTTTCTGCTTAATCTTATCAACTTTCACAAGATGTATGTAAATGAAAAATGTTTGTTTGTAAATGAAAATCTTAAAATGTTTAAATACTTACTGTTCGTGTATATTGCAAATGTGTAGATTAACCTATAGGACGGGGACATTACCGTGGGCTTGTTGGGTGCAAATAGTTCGAGGCTTACACTATCAAATCTTTAAGGATTTCGTGGGAGATATGAAGCACTAAAGTCGGATATTCATATGCGTATGGTTTTGGAGAAGATAAGATTTTCTATGGTTAATATACAAATGTTGGAAGTTGCTTTTTATGAACTTATTAGTATTCGATTATATATTATTTTCCTTTAGATATGTAGTTACATAATTGTGTACATCTGTAGTGTACCTTTTGTAATGTTTAAGTATGGTAATGGGCTATTGTATTTAAGTAGGCATTTGGGTCGTCATTCGTTAGTTTGTTTACTTTTAGTTCATGATTTTCTAAGATACGAATATACTTTGAACACTACGTTAGTAAATTGACTTTGCATAAGAAATAAGAAACCTTATGGATTAGATCAATGATTACTATTACCTACATGAAAATAATAATCAATAATTCCAAAAACCGGTCGTTATAAAAAATCTTGGGGAAGTTTTTGTCCAGCAGTGGACGTCATTTGGCTGAAACCAACGAACTAACGAATTCCAAAATAATGAAAAGTGCAAAACTGGTGAATAAAAAAAATAATTAAAAAGACAATTTCAACTTTCAATTTAATAAAACACGAGTAAACATCGCTCAGTCAGTTCATTTCAATTAAATATTTGCAACAAAAAGTAACAACAGTTATTAGCCGCGAGTCGCTCAGCCAGAATAATTTGTGTATACATTCGAGCGCTGGTATGGGTCGCATGGCTTTGGCGGCCGCAGAGAAATGCTTTTAGCGAAATAACATGAATTTTGTGCCTTCGCTGCCCAACTTGACCTGCTAGGACACGCTAACGGGTGGTTTAGGGAGAGCTCAAAACTGAATGGAGCTGGAATCTGGGATGAAAGTTGCACGTGGACAGACACTCCAGACGATTCAGCGCTAGATTTAAAATTTATTGCCTCTAGCATAAATTAATTATTTTATGTAAAGATTTGTCGAAATCAATGTATTTCAATTAGGTAATGGGTATACAAAGAATTTGGTCACATAAGTCTCTGTCCAATACACGCACACTGAAATTACAGCACCCAACAACTTAAATTACTACGTAGCTTAGGTCGGTAGAACCAATAAACAACTCTTCATTTGTTCGCCCCGCTCTGGGTGCCTAATCAATTTGGCCGACATTAAGTTCACATAGAAAGGATTCTAGTCTAGGGACACTTCTTGTCCTATTCATTAAGTGATCAGCCCGTCTCCGCAAGGGCTGGCGCGGTGCCAACCGCAGATGCTACACACTGTAACAATGTTTTTCTTGGGATCGAAACATCGTTCCGCTCTTGATTCTCTGTTGCAATAAACGCTCAGCTATTGACTTTTTATTTTCACTTTGTTTTATCCCCACTCGGATGCTGTGCGGAGTAGGCAAACAACTTTCCTACCCGCTTTATATCTGCAATCGACTCGAATGTTTGTCGAGTAGTTAATTAATTTTCAAAGCAATCTCTTAGCTAGCTCGTTCTCTTTGTTTCTTTCTTTTAAGTAATAAAAATACACAAAGTTTCACTTTAATAATATCGATATTTAGTGAGCAAACGAGATGCACGAACGTTTTAATCGGAACCTTTACGAGACAGCCACTCACTATGCATGAATATTCATGGGCTTTTGTATCTTTGTAATGGACAGAGTCGGTGTTTTCATTTTACTGGAACTGCAAAAAATATCTGCCCTTACCATAGTGGAATGAATAAATTCTTCAGTTCACTGGTCTATCAGAATCGTTCGCTTCATTTATCTTTGAAGATTACTCTTACAAAGTAGAAAAGATATGAGCAAACAACGAGATTAGTTAATAAAGAAATTTTTTTACTTACAATGGGTGTCACGTCAGCTGGAAACAGCAGATGAAAGAAATTGTAAAACATTGGATCGCAATTGAAAATGCTGTACCGGTAAGAGTATCTATTAAGCTAAAGCAGATTCAAACAAAACTGATGGCCTGGGAAATTCAGAAACTAAAATTAATCAAGCCAAGAAAATGGGTTATTAATTTGGTCATCAAGGATCGTATGGCCGAGAAATCATTCCTCAAACAGCTTGTTAGCTTGTGCTTACCCTTATAGCTAGGAATAGTTTTATCAGCTATTGCGAAGTAGGGTAAACACCTCCATTATGGGGGAGGTGCACGCGCCTCAAGAAGTTTTGAATAATTCGCTGCACACACACGAGAAATTGCGCCCGTGATCGCAGACGTGCGCTCGGAATATAACCCGGTTTAATTAGAATGTTATAGAGTACTAGTGGTACTACTTAGAGCAAATATTAAGTTTACTGAGAGGTTATTTGATTGTTTAGGAGTACTCGTGTGTTTTAGTTGGTTATGATGTTTATGCTGGGCGGAAAAGACCAAAGCATATTGAAATACATTATTCTATTTGGATTTTGAATCCCATATCTCGGAAACGACATAATTTATCGTAATAGTTTTAAGCCTTAACTAGTGGATTCTGGTATTGATAGAGCTTTCAATTAATTTGAACTTTGTGCTGTAAACATACGGTTGAAAACCAATGACTTTCTTTTGAGCCTGGTTAAGGGTTAATGAAGCTAGCAAACTGATTGAAAGCTTTTTGTAGATGAACTCATTCAACGTAGTATTTCAAGTATAATGTGAAAAAATAGGCCAATAATTTTGCCCTCAAATCTGCAAGTAACCTTGAAAAGTATTTAACAACAGATGAACATAAAAGTGGAACGCGTTCAGTAACTTTTAAACTAAGACAGCAACCGAAGACAACAATATCCGTTTAATAACCCAATTGACCTCCCAAGTTTTATACGCGACAGCAAAGTGAAAGCCTACTTGAAGTGGCTTCAAGTCATGGTAATCAATCTGCGGGACTTTGAACGGGTCGACATAAAAAGTACAGACAACGGCGGAATATATTGTGGTATCTTAATCAGTTGTAATACGGGCGATTTTGCAGCAAAAATGTAGAGTCCGATATGCTGTCGTCTATTCTAGTTTCCAGCGCAGGACGTTAAATATTTTAGTCAATTTATTAAACATCTACTGTTTTAAATTAGGAGTATTGACCGTTTTAGGTTCTAAGTGGCTGTAAACTTGTTTACTTGCTTTAGGTTCATTTGAGTTCAAATCGGCATCTCAAAGAAAAAATCTCAGTGAAAAATTCTATGCTTAAATTTCGATAACGATACATTATGGTCGTTCCAAAGATAAGGAATTCCCGAGGAAATTCAAAATGCAATTATATTGAATAAAATAAGAACCAGTGTAGTTATACGGAGGGATACGTTATTTGCTTTGCAATAGAAAGTAGCTATTCTCGCAAACAAATATTTTTAAATCTTTTCTTTATATTTAAAGAAATATTGCTATTAACATTCTCCACTTTGTATTCCATAATTATAGTTTTAGAACTTTGCAAACAGACGGTCGTTCGGATGAAAACAAGCTGGGTGGCTGATGAGAATCGCTTTTTCCACTGTTTCACCCATCTCCAATTAGGGGGAAAACTGCGGTCACTTAAATTAATGACCGATTACAGTAATGAACTTTCGCCTCGTACAGTTTATTTATCTCCGAGGGGCGTTGTAAACAGATATTAATTACTAATTTGTTGTTACAAATGTGTACGAGCCGGCAATTTTAAGCGGTAAAACTTTATTGTAAAAAGCTTAATAATTGTAACTGAATGAAATGGCGTGGAAAGCGAGCGGGTGAATGGAGCTCATTTTAATATCGTAATTCGGAACTGCGGGTGCGTGTTATTAACGAATTGTTTGATTTTAATTAAATATGCAGCAGGGCAAATGAAAATAAAGCACGTTAATAATAATTGTTGCTTTTTAAACAATTTTGAAATTTATTTTTTGAGTGAGTTAAAAGAAATGAGACACCGACACCGACTGTAGCGTTTCTATAATAAGTATTCCTACTATCTATTAGAAAATGACAGTGAAGATGAGTTCTAACAGCAGATCAAGCCAATGACTGTATAGTGTGATTTTACAATAAAATGTATACTAGTGTGAATAGCATCATATCTAGTTGGTTAACCCTTTAATATAACACAACCAATTAAACCTGCATATTGATTTCACGTTCAATAAACCATCAAGCAGAGCAACGTTGTGTAAAATTAGTTAATTAATAGTGTTCAGTAGATCCTAAACGTGATGGTACTAAGTTTGGTACGAAGGTTGTTGCGGGTTCTACCCGTGGCACGTTTAAGATAACTACCAAAGTTAATACTTAGTAGGTAGACATGTACGAGAGTTGGACGCTTGAGGGTATGAAATGGTTATATTTGCTTTATATCAGATACCCTAGTCTTGATGGTGATAGTACAAAATGCTTAGGCTGAGTTGCACCACCTAACTTTGACCGTAACTTTAACGATAACGGACTTTGACAGATTTCTGACGTTTGTCAAAGTTAAAGTAATATGGTGCAACCCAGCCTTAGAGTAGTGTATCACTTAGCACTAAATAATATAAAACAAAGTTGCTTTCTGCCGTCTGTCCCTATATGCTTAGATCTTTAAAACTGCGCTAAGGATTTTGATTGGGTTTTTTTAATAGATAGAGTGATTCAAGAGGAAGGTTTATATGTATACTTAGCACCCGTGCAAAGCCGGGGCGGCTCACAAGTTCCTTATAAAAATCATTAAAAACCTTCTTAATTCATAATTATGGCGATATGTGTAGTAACTGAGTGTGTACATAATATTGTACTTATGTAAAAGATAAGTATAGACACTAATATAACGTTTATTACATAATGTCAATCTGTGCTATATTAAACGTTTCCAAGGGCGTAGGCGTGAAAATATTTTCTTTGAACACAAGCTTTGTCACATAATTATTAAGTTATATAGCGCTGACCCTCGCGACCTCATAAGAACCCGTAGCCCGAAGGCCGAATAGGATGTCATGCTAAAAATAAAATCTGCTATTACGCGATCAGCCGAGCATAGAGGACTTGACATTTACGCGTTACGGCTAATAAATGTAGGCACAGGCATTCAGTAAACAGCCGCGGTCCAAACTGATTTCCGACCGTAAAGGTTGCCCTCAAAAGGCTTCGTAGATCCCCTATATTGCAAAATTCGTAAATCAAGCTGTCACAGATTTCGGGCTGTTGCTACGCTGTAAAAATTTTCCTTAGAACAAGTTGGGAAATTGGTTATTTTGATGTTTACGGTAGAGTAGGTACCTATATATACATCCTGATTTTTTCTCTAACCTAAAGTTACGTATACAGAGTGAGCAATGGGTTAATATCGGTCAGCCGGGCTAGATCAGAAGTTATTGGAGACGCGGCACTATTTTCTGCTTTAAATTGAGTTACATATTATTCTAGATTTCTATGAAAGTAGATATACCTAGTTTCTTTATGAAATAACTAGAATTTTGTATCATACAAGGCTTGGCACTGTATGCCGTCATTTGGCAATGTATGCATGCTTTCTGTGAATTCAAATCGTTTTTGCTCACAATTTTTTGCTTACCTACACAGTATCACTTGCCATTTCAACATAACTGACACGGTGACAAAAATATAATCATGTAGATAACTTAACGGCAATTCCCATGTCATCCCGAACGTAACAAATGAATCGCTTGTCAAGAATTAACGTCTATTAGTTGGCAAGCTTCAGGGATAGCTGTCAAAGAATTCCAGGGAAGCGTCCTAGTGCGGGTCAAGACGGGCGAACCAAGGCCCCGTTTTCCCCCTGTTTTCGCAATTTCCTTACTGATTGGCAACATTAAGCCTGATGAGGGTGCCGCCCGCCCCGGTGCCGCTACGGTATTGGCCTAAAAGAATGGGGCAAGGTAGCCCCAGTTGCCACTATTAAGGCAATTGGCGATGTTTTTTTTTTGTAAGTAAGTGCTATTGGAATGCACTTGCAATTGGAGGCGATGTTAGTCAGGTAAATAGATAGGTTATGAAAGTCCAATTTCTTTAATATACTGGATTAACCATCACATTATAAACAGCTACAACGATATTTCAACAAATGGGTCTTATAAGAACATGGACAAGAAGAACAAAGTTAGGCCCTGTATTGATTTGGGAACTGAGAACTTAGACTCCCCGCAGTCAATTTTGATTTGTAAGAAGAATCGGCCGATACTTACCAATGCGTGCACTTTCATACATGTATGTCCGTACTGACAGCCCGACCCAACTATCGGTCTATAAAAATTCTGTGGTCTGCGGCTTGGCAAGTTGTCGATCATAGGTATCTCAACTAGAGACCGTGCTTTGTGATGCCATTATGGAGAGAGCATACTGTCGACTTTGTTTCATTTGTGTCATTGGAAACGTTGACTTATACTTGTCCTTTGGAACGGAAAACCGTTTTCTGAACATTGAAAATTCGCTGATGGCTGATTGAATAGCGTTGAAATTAAAGCGTTAGCAGCATTACAATCGTTTAAAGCAGAACAGTTTGATTATTTTAGCGTACCTATTTTTATTTTTATTCAAAAATATCAGAAAATCATTAGTATTAAATTATTTGAATAGATGGATATGCCCAATGTTACTGAAATAAACGCGAATTTACTTGGATATTTTCTTATATTTTTCACTCTTTTACCTCTGATCCCTCACTGTCCTCAACATTTTTTTCTACACAAACTTTTGAAATATGTACAACTCAATCAGGAGTGAAAAATGAAATCTTATTCGACTAAACTTCATATTATTTCCAGGCAACTTTACACTTAATCGTCTAGAAGTGCGAACAATCAAGCTTCAGTGGTAGTAGCACGAGCAAATTATAAGCTCATTAATCTAGGGATTATTAATAGTGCTGTGAATGTTATAAATATAAATAAATATACTTGAACGTGACCATAGAGTTCGTAAGGCAGACACGTGATAAATTACTTAGACTAGGTTGCACCATCTTACTTTAACTTTAACAAACGTAAAAAATCTGTCAAACTCCATACAAAAATCACCGGTTATCGTCATAATTACCGTTAAAGTTAGGTGGTGCAACTCAGCCTTAGTTTGCGGCGTGGGCACGAGCTCATTCTGGATTCAGGGCGGAAGTCAGAAGTATGTTCGTGGGACTTAAGGCCGGGTAGCAGAGAAAATGGCGAAAATGAGGTTTTCATTTTTCATTTTTGAGGTACTAAACAGTAAAATTAAAGGCTAAGATTTTTATTGGGCATAGTTGAGGATATTTTCTAGGGCTATTAACGGATGGAAACACGATTTGATGAAGTTGACTCGATAGAATAAATTCCCAAAGTTACCTCTATTCGTTCTCTATTTATCGTTTTATTTTTAAAATAAGCGATTTGAGATTCTAAATCTTTTACTAAACTAAAGTTCAGAAATAACTTGAGGGCTTTTAACGGATGAAATTTTTATATTGCGTCTTATTTAGTTACTATCTTAAGGCGATTAGTGTCCTCAATCCGCGTGAAATGGTCATTTTGTAAAGCCTACTCCTCTTTTACTGCTGGACACAAATAGTTGAAAAAAATATATGTTATACAACAGTTCAAGGCCTACATTTGACACGTTTGAATTTTTCCTACGTCTCTTTGTTGTGGATTAAAAAAATAAATACGGGACATCGATTTTTTACTTCAATTCCCTACTCCTCCCAAACGGCTATGTTAATTTTAAAGATTTTTGCACGAATAGATTAAGAATTCTTNTTCTTCCAGGGGGGGTGCGAAATGTCGATTAATAGTCACAATTTTAAGTGATCAACCTACAATCCCAATTCATCTCTGATTCCATCAGCACTCGAACACCAACTATTATCCTTAGTCCTCAATGAATAATGCCGCGCCCCTAACATCCTAGCATACAATCAGAAAATCAATCCCACCTCTGATTTATCGCTCCATCCACGGACCTTTCTGTCCGGGACAGTTTTTGTCACATCCCGCGAACATCCCGGACGTTCCCGGGATCTCTGTTGAGTTATAACGGTCCTTTTCCAAAGGAAAATTGGGCATTAGTATGCCAGTGATTTACACTGTGTTAGTTTTTTGCGGATTCGCCATTGGTCTGACATAAAGGTTGGAATTGTGAAATGTATTCGCGTTTTGGATTTGAATATGTTGGAATTGAACTCAGATTTTATTGGAAAAAAGAAAGTTGGACTTCTGAAAATTATTATGTTAATTCGTTTCAATCAAGCGACGATAGCTGATCAGTTAAAAGTATCAGACTCGTCGATTTGAGATCTGAGGAACGCTGGTTCAAACCCCACCGCCGACCGACTCGTGATTGGGGGCTTCAGCATAGCTGGGCATTAACTCGTTAATGCGTTAATCGTTAATTAACGAAGTTAACATTTCTATTAACGGATTAACTTTTAAGTTAACTTTAAAAAATGTTAACGGACTCGTTAACTTCCGTTAAATTATCCTAAGTCCGTTAATCGTTAATCCAGTAGTCCAGTACCTACTATTTACCAAAAAGATAATAGCAGGCACGCTGAAACACGCTAGAAAAACGCGTTCTGACAAGTACGTTCGGGCTTCCACAACTTCCAGAACCCAAGACAACAGTTTTTTTAACCAGATCCTAACGACACTTCTTTGTATGTGTGGGACAGCTCTTGCAACTGAATTCAAGACCTTTTCCTGAACCGATTGAGCTGAAATTTTGTATAGGTACTTATGTAAATACGATGACAATGCAATGTTATGGCACCGGCTCAAAAACTGAACTCCGACAAACGTTATTTCGACATTACGTTACTCCGACACTACTGAATATCGACATAACTTTACTTCGACACTACACTACTTAGACAAAGGCCAATATCCTTTGTCGGAGTAGTGTAGTGTTGAAGTAAAGTCTATGGCACCACCATTGAGCTGGTCTGATGATGGAGTCATAAGGTGGCCATAGGAACTCCTAAATGAAACGGCGGCATTCGCATCGAATTTGGGTTCGTTGGATTTTTCTTTTCGAGCACTTTAGTACTAGATGATGTCCAGGGTCCTGATGATGGAGTCAGGAGGTGGCTATAGGTATTCCTAAACGAAACGGTGGAAACTTATCGAGTTTGGGTTTGCTGGATTTGTCTTTTCGAGCACTTTGGTGCTAAATTGTATTGTAATTGAACCAAGGCTCTGAGATTGAGATACTACTAAAAAGTTTTTTAAACTTTTTTAAAAACAAGCTTATAATCTGAAATGCAGTTGTACTAAAACGAAAAAAATAATTGTACCTACCTACTTATGCAAGGTTCAAATAATTTCGAAAGCTTGTAGCGCAAACATAAAAGAGGAATAAATTCCATGCGCGATACAAGCTTTCGAAATTATTTGAACCTTGCATACAATTATTTTTTTCGTTTTATTATCATGTGTTAACGGATTAACGATTAACGTTAACTTGCGTTAAATCTTGCGAAACGTAACGTTTTAACGTTTAACGAAGTTAATTTTTTTATTAACGGTTTAACGATTAACGAAGTTAACTATTTGAATAACGGTGCCCAGCTGTGGGCTTCAGCAGCTTCGTTTTCAGCAGTCGACGGCCATATACTAAAAAAATACATAGGAGAGAGGATTAGAGAGAGATTTAATTTAATTAGGATAATTTTAGTATCCTACGCTGCGCTATCCGGTACGAGGCCTCCACTTCAGAAACTTGCTGCCCCATCGGCTGTCAGTTCTGCGACAAGCTGGACCGACGACCTCATAAAGGTAGCGGGATGGCGCTGGATGCAGGCCGCCACCAACCAGCCATTGTGGAAATCATTGGGGGAGGCCTATTTTCAGCAGTGGACGTCCTATGGCTGATAATGATGATGATGATGAATTTTAGTATCATAAAAGAAAAATCCCAGTAATTTATTGTAATTTAGCTCATATTACTGAAAAATGCGTTACAAATACTGAAAAATAAGTACCGAGTATTTCCTTAATCTAATACACTGCTTCATTTACTAACGCCATAAGAGTAGGCGCACATTGTTGATTTTTAGTTGGCCGATAGTTGTGCCCGATTTTAATTTGTATGAAGAATCGGAAAAATCAAATCGGCTTAGTGTGCGCACTCCCATACATGCCCATACTGATCAACTGCCCGACTAAACTATCGGCCGACGAAAAATCAACGGTGTGCGCCTACTCTAAGACGCCAAGAACAATATAATTCACCATCAACCAACTGTCCGGTAACTAAATGATACCGGATCAATTGGTCTTATAACAAAGCTGCTCAAACTATCTCCCTTGGGCATGCACGTCACAGTCCAGCCGTCCCGGGTTCGGACCCTGGGGAGTGACCATCGGATCGTTAGCCCGTGAAGTTATGGCGTTAATAATATAATATTACTGGTCTGTAGTAGGGATGCTATGGATATTCGTAACCGTAACCGAAATTATCGGATATCCGAAATAAAAAAATATCCGTAACCGAAACCGATTTACAGATTCGGATAGTTTCAGATATAGGCGGAGTCTAAATCTTAAAATGTTTTAATATTTTTTACTTGTCTGGCATTCCCTGGCATCATCTGATATCCCCGCCTCTTTTACCTTTATCATAGAATGCCGTCATAGTACTTAAATAAAGCAGCATCTTGCTATTTGAATTTTAAATTTGATTTTTTTTTTCAATTTTAAATAAGTTTCCGGACCCGAAATTATCCGAAACTTTCGGATAATCCGAAATGATTTCATATCCGTAACCGTAACTGAAACCGGTATAATATTAATCTAAAATCCGTAACCGTATCCATAACCGAAACTTCATATCCGAAACATCCCTGGTCCGTAGAGCATAGCCCGGTCAGTTCTAATTTTTGCAATTCTGGGCTGTTACTAATTCACTTGAGAGGCGCGTTCGTCTAAAGGTGCTCCCTAACCGGGAGCATTCGCGTGTAATGTAACATAGGTTTTAAAAATTACATTGCAGCACATTCTGAGTCTAACTTTTTGTATAGCCTGACCAGGAACATAAAAACCCTCGCCATGTTGCGGAAAACTAATGGTACTAATTTCTTTTAATGGCAACAGTAACTGAAAACTTCATTGACATGTCACCTTGCATGTCAGTCTATTGCTGTCAAAGTGTAAACAAACTTTATTTTAAATGTGCGCAAGTGATTTTGTGAATTAAATTGCTAAAATCTTTTTATAGTCGTGAAAGAAAAGTGGTTCACAATGTGTTAAATTATTTGTCGAAGAGAAATACTAAGTTGAATTTTATGGAATTGGGAATGAAGTACCGAGTTTGAAGCGTTCATGAGCAGACATTGCAGTTGAATATTCAAGTTCGGAATTTGATTATTATTGATGAATAATAAAATAAATCCTACTAGCTCGATTGATGGTTTCATTTAATTTATTTAAACCAGGTTACCTATAATAATATTTTTTCGTTAATTTATGAAAATATCAAATTAGCCCGTAATCCTAAATCCTGATACATAAAGTTAGCCTATTAATTTAACACAGGTACGACTGTACTCAGTGTTGCACTATCAAATGCAATTGACGCGCCTCTATGCCAGGGTTTTTATGTTCCTGGTCAGGCTATAATAAGGGGGTAGAGGTCTCTATTCCTTAGCTTTCTAGAAAAAAAAAACATGTGTACAACAGTAAGGCTGAGTAGCACCACCTAACTTTAACCGTGACTGTAACGTTAACCAGTGTTTTTTGTATGGAGTTTGACAGATTTTTGACGTTTGTTAAAATCAAAGTAAGACCGTGCAACCCAGCCTAATAATCTTAAAAAAAAATGAACCCTAGTGGTCTCTCTTCCTTGACTTTATAGAAAAAAAAACATATTGAATTTACTAAGTACCAGTATACAAAAATATAACCCCTCACCACAGATTGTAGAGATATTACACTAAACCATCTCAGCGCTTCTCTCAACTTCTCCCATCTGAAAGTTTTGCGAAGCAATAGTTCAAACGTTTTATAGGATTATAAAACCGAACTTTACGATCAGTGTTACCCTTGCACTAGAAAATTACAAAGTTGTAAACTCTAGATAGTTCAGGAAGAATTTTCACTGATAAATCGTTACTTGAAATCATTTATTTTAAAAATGGTTTTTACGCAAGCTTTGACGGAAAGAAATTGATTTGCACTAGTTTTTGGTTAGATTGAGTGGTTTAGACTGGTTTTGAATTCATACTAAACATATTATTTATATTTACGACTAGCGGCCGCCCGCGACTTCGTATGCGTGGATCCCGTTTTACCCCCTTCATCTATCTTACGCGGTTTAGATTTTTTCATACAAATGTTTTTTCCCGCTAACTCCCGTTCTCGTGGGAATTTTGCAATATCCTGTTGTAACTAAGCTTTAAGTTTACTAAGGTACCTGCATGCCAAATTTCAAGCGTTTAACATAAAAGCGGTTTAGATTTTTCATACAAAAGGATTTTCCCGCGAATTCCCGATCTCGTGGGAATTTCGGGAGTTCCTTGTTGTAACTAAGCTTTAAGTTTACTAAGGTACCTACATACCAAATTCCAAGCGTCTAACTTAAGCGGTTTAGATTTTTCATACAAAAGGATTTTCCCGCTAAATCCTGGTTCCGTGGGAATTCCCAAGTATACTATAACCTGCCCAGGAGTATGAAGAATAATTGTACCAAGTTTCGTTAAAATCCGTTGAGTAGTTTTTGTTTCTATAAGGAACATACAGACAGACAGACAGACAGACAAAAATTTTACTGATTGCATTTTTGGCATCAGTATCGATAACTAATCACCCCCTGATAGTTATTTTGAAAATATATTTCATGTACAGAATTGACCTCTCTACAGATTTATTATAAGTATAGATATAGATGATGTACGACGATCTGGTGAAGGTCGCGGGAAGAACATGGATGCGGGCAGCGCAGGACCGGTCATTATGGAAATCCTTGGGGAGGCCTTTGTCCTAGCGTTATTTGGCTGAAACGAACGAACGAACGATATTTATATTTAAAACTATAATTTTCTTCTGTGACCTCTTCCGAGTGGATGTCGATATGAGAAGTCAAGAAGGGTTTTATTGTAAGTCTTAAAATACGGTCATGAAACTTTCTTCCTCTATTTCACGCTAGTTAAGTTTTGACAAAAGTTATGCTTTAGGTAGTTCTTATCTCACATCTAGCCTGTCTCTTTACAAGAATTCTTCAGAATTAGTGCAGCCGGAATGAAAATGTAACAAAAAATAAGAGTGTAAACAGACTGAATTAGAAATCAGAAAACAGTTTAAGTTTATTTATAGAGTAAGACAAATTTTTGATGTTTGTTAAAAGTTATAGTAAGATAGTGCAACCCAGCCTAAGAGCTTATGGTAGGCAAGTGTTGAAAAAAATTACACAAAGAATTTTTATTAGATCGTAAATAGAACAGTGCACACAATAAGATTAAGTTTTGAACAGCGCTAATGTTTGTTATAACAAGTATATACGCAGCATGTAACAATGATTAATGTATGAGTACATACAAATGTTATATACAAAACTAGTAGAAGCTTAAGTTTTGATCTGTTAGAATTAGCGAATAGTTGGCAGAACTTTGTCCCACTACAACAGTTGCAACCTTCCGCTAACTTCGACACCCGAAATAAACAGAACAATTCATAAGTTCCCGTAAACTAAAATACTGGAAGGGCTTAGAATTATCTTAATATTCATAAAACTAGAAAACTTGTGGCAAAAATTTTTCAGGTCAACCCTATTTTGCGACGCTACATTCTACATTCGCAATTTGTTTACAGACTTGATAAATACCGAAAGTTCAAATAAATACACTAAAAGACTGTTCAGGTAAATTAGTTACTTTTGGATCAACCAGATTTTTTTAAAACCTTGCCTAAAAACAACGGGCCTCTCATTTTACGAACCGATGTAAGATTTTAAACTTTCGCGTTCCATTTCTATTAAAATAGTAAGACACGGGTCTTAACGGGACGTTTATTAATGAGTTACATTATGTACTCACGGCTTGACGTTTCGGCTGCAATGCTGCAGCCGTGGTCACAAGCAGACTGGTGTCTTACTACATATTTTACGAACCGATGATCTGATGAAGGTAGCGGGAAGTGCTTAAATGGAGGCAAAACATGAACGGTCATTGTGGAAGTCCATGGGGAAGATCTTTGCAGCAGTGGACATTAGAAAACAAATGCTTTTATTTCCCACACAATGCACTAATGACTTAAGAGTAGAAGAGAGAGAAAGCCTGGAGGCTGGTAACGCTTCAAACGGCCTTCGTCAAGGATGTTTACAACGACCGGTTGATGGTTGTGGAAATCCTTGAGGAAAGCCTTTGTCCAGCAGTAATATTTTTTTTAAAAGAATATAAAGCAACTATGCTCATCCAGCAAACAATGTTCCTCGTGGCATATCGATGGTAAACTCGGGGCAACGTCGTCACCTCGCGCCAAAGTTGGAACATCGGGGACAATGTGACGCACGCGCGAATTACCGAGCTAGGGCTTGCTTTCGTGTGTGGGTTAAGTGATAAGAGAGAGAAGTAATGTTCATTACGGTGACACCTTTTATCAGCTAATACCTCTGAATAAATAGTCACAATTTCAACAGAAAGACCATACTATAATGCAAGAAAACTTGGTGAGACTCGCTTTAGGGCTGGCCTTATTTATAGTAAGGAAAACCATAAAATTGTTTTTAGAAACCTATGCCCGTTTTCATCCCTAATTTTTAAGTGACCCCTTTGAAAACAAAATTCCTGTTATGTGTTACCATAGGGTTCACTTAAAAATTAGGGATTGAAGGTGAAAACGGGCATTAATCTAGCAACAGCTAGTGATTGGTGGCTTTTACCCGCGGCTTTGTTCGCGTGATATTTTGTTGGTCACATAAAAACTTTATCCCTGTTCCAATGGATCCTATGTTCTTTCCCGGGACTCAAACTATATCTGAACCTTTCATCAAAACCAGTTCAATGAGGCAGACATATTTACTTTTGCGTTTAAATATTAGTACGGTTTATTAGAGCGCTTATTCCTATAACTCCCTAAACTTTTAACTCTCAATTATTACAACTTGGACCACACCCCAACGCGCACCTTGTGTTGATGCGACGCGAAGTTCTGGCGGTGCTGCCTAAATTATCAGCAGGCATTTAGGGATGAGGGGGAACCCGACCCACGCTTGGTGTCTGCTGTGACGCGACAACTGGCAAGTTTGGAGGAGTTACACCATCTTACTTTAACCGTAACTATAACAAAAACCGGTGTTTTTTGTATGAAGTTTGACCGATTTTTTACTTTAGTAAAATGGGATAGTGCAATGTGTTTTTGGGCGCACACTTGGATTTTAAACAGAAGGAAGAGGAAACTTCAAGGGCGTGAATTGTCATTTTGTAAAATTATCATTTTTAATTTAGGGCTGATTTTACCATGGTCGAATAACTTATAAATGAAGAATAAACTTGTCATTTTGACATATTTCCCATTCATACTGAAACTGTCAATTTGCCAAACTTATTCTTCAGTTAAAAGTTATCTGACGATGGTAAAATCAGCCCTTCGAAAAGGAACATAAAAGAAAACAATAGACCTAGATTATCTACACATAGGTAACAAGCAACAGAAAAAAACGTATAAAACCAGAAAAATGCATATAAAGTTTGTGAATATTTTCGGGTAAATTATCAGCAGGCATTTAGGGATGAGGGGGGAGCCGACCCACGCTTGGTGTCTGCTGTGACGCAACAACTGCCAAGTTTGGAGTTCCGTAACTTGAGTGTTTTAGGGCGAACTATTTGATGGGGAAATCGGCAGTCTAGATTTCTAAAAAATAATTTTGTTAATTTCGTCTTTAATAGGGATTTTGAACAACTTATTTATTGCAAGTGGATTGGGTGGTGGATGGGTGGATTCGAAAAGTTTGGACGAATCGGACCTCAGTCTATTAAGCCTCAAAATAGACAGACAATCTCATAAGGCTATTTGGAAAGCGTTGGATGTAGTCTCTACTAACCAACAATTTGGAAATCCTTGGCCTATGTTCAGCAGTGGACGTCATGTGACTGAAATGATGAGGTGCCTATTAAAATAAAACATTTCATACAAAGATTGTGTCGTTTCTAAAATAAGTTGTCAGTAGTAACAGCAACAATATATTAAAAAAAAAACAATTGGTTGACGTTCAATTCTAGTTTTACTCGTAGTTTGCTGTTTTCAAAGTTAGTAAATAAATCTCTTTTTAAGGTAGAAAATAAAAAAATATAATAAAAATAAACTTTTTTAAAAACAAGCTTTTATTCTGAATTTCGAAAGCTTGTATCGCGCATGGAATTTATTCCTCCATTTCTCTGTTTGCGCTACAAGCTTTCGAAATTCAGAATAAAAGCTTGTTTTTAAAAAAGTTTATTTTTATTATATTTTATATTACACTTTTTAGCTATATCTTAATCTTAGGACCCTGGACATTATCTAACACTAAAGTGCTCGAAAAGACAAATCCAACGAACACAAACTCGATGAGTTTCCGCCGTTTTGTTTAAGAGTTCCTATGGCCACCTCCCGACTCCATCATCAGACCAGCTCAATGGTACCATATATTGCATTGTCATCGTACTTCCATAAGTGTACCAAATTTCAGCTCAATCGGTTGAGGAGAACTGGTCTTAAATTCAGTTGCAAGATTTGTCCCACACATACTAACAAGTGAAGTCAATATAAAGCTTGTAAAAAAATAACCGTTTTTTCTTTTTGTTCTAGCGCATGTTCTGTCCTCATAATAAAAAGCCTTATTTTCTCGTACATTGTGATAGAATGAGCAAACATCGCTGATTGTATCAAGGGTCCTGTTTGTTAGCCATGTGATCTAGCAAAACTGCTTGTAGCTCACATCATAGTAAAGATTCATCTGTCTGTAAGGATATCAACGTCTAACGAAATGATTCAGGTTTTACGGTCCACTGCTGGCCTAAAGTTTCTAAAGCAAGCGGCTCTAGGCTATTTTCATGGGACAATGTCAGTAAAGATAATGATTGTCAATATAGAATGGTATTCAATCCTCGTCGGGCTCTAGAAGTCCACTGCTGGACCAAGACCATAGTAACTGTTCTGGGCTAATGGCAAATCAATACAAATGCATTGATCAAGCTCCCGCGATCATACATCTTCCATAATTATATTGGAAGTCCTGTGAATTTCGATCTTTTTTTTTTCGTTGAAGTGCTATCGGTTTGCTTACTATCGGAGCTAGTGGGTTACTTCGAGAGCAAGGTATTGTTTATCTTTCCGGGATATTTAGTGTTAAATATTATTTATTGAATTTTTTGAGATGGCTGACTAATACAAATGGATGAATGTGTGGAAGCTGTTGCTGGTTTCGTATTTTTAATGATTTCTATTAGACTAAGTATAGGAGTTCAGGTTTTGTGCGTGAGAGAGACGAGAGTAATAAAACTTATATTCCTATGGTATGTGCAGCTAATGAACATTTACTCATTTCCATTTTAACTAGGAACACCAAAAAGGTATTAGTGCATTTTATTGTGTAAAAACAAACAATGACTATCATTTTTTTTTCTTAAATTCGCCTCTAGAATACTAGATCTTCAACTGTTTAAAATTCATGCAATAGCTGACACGGGACTATTCCCACCTCTCGTTCCCACCACTGCAACTCCTGTGTAGCCAGGATCTACAGCTTGACCGCCACAAAAACCCAACCAATGAAGGTCAAGTTTGTCCCGGGGGAAAGTTAAACTGTCATTGGACCCGCAACGAAATTAATCAGAAGAACATAGGAGGAGTTCGAAATTAAGGTTCGACTTCCCTCCATTGCAAAGCGGATGACAGGTGACAAACAAAGGTGCTGAATGCAATAGCTGACAGCTTCACGCGTGAAAAAGTTACAATAATTTTGTAACCATATTATTATTGAAACCTTTGTAGGTACTTATTACCTTTACCAACATTACCTCGTGACACAGTCCACTTAAACTTTCACAAAGTAAGCAACGCCGGGTCACACAACAATGTAACTTTAATGAAGCTACTAGCAACATGTTTAGCTGTGTTTGCGCCCAATGTTTGACTGGCAGAATATTAACGAGGCAAGTTGCAGCGGAGGGAATGATAAATGGGGGGGCCAATGAGATTATTGATGAAATAGGTAATGACGTCGTGATATTTGAGGACGTGGTTTGAATTTGGCTTTGTAAGCAATGACAATGTCTCAGCAAGGCTACCAATCAGATAGTATTGCTTAGGTACGAGAACTACTTATTTTTATTGCATAGTCGCCTCAATACACTTGACTTGAGGGATCTCAGTGCTTGGTAAATTGTCATACTTTCACTTTATAATTATATTAATCTTATTTAATTCACTAATAATATTGTTGCACTTGTAATTGTTTTAATTTTTCTTATGCAATATAAATACTAGAGAGACGAGAGTGAGGAGTCTAGGTAAAACCTTCACACCGCGATTTTGAAATGAAATGTATAATCACATCCACCATCTATCGATCAAAGATTTAAGTTAGAAGGAGATAAATTAATTCGACAACTAAATTTAAGCAGCATATAAATAGATAAAAGTTTGGAAATTGCACTACTTAATAATGCCCAAGGCAAATAAGCGCCTGTAAATTGACTAAGCTATTTGTCGTGTTTTTACATTCATTTTAAACATGCTCAATCAACGTGTATATCCGAACCTTTGAAATCGATTACCAAGACCGGGGCCAGACTGGATCCAACCCTTCAGTACGAGAAGTCCCTTGGGAAAGGGTTGCACAACAATAGGAGGGCCGATCTCTAGTGTCGTTAATGACAGCATTTGTTCTACACAACGGGAGATTGGGGAAATAAATCACGGAGCCCTTTGAGCTGTTGCAGACTAGCGTTTTTTTCTGCTCGTAGTCGATTGGCATACGCATTACGCATACACGCGCGTTACATTACGCTCTTAAAACCAGCGCCGCGCCGTGGCCTTCCTCACCGTGGGCCACGGTATAAGCTGAGTGGGGTCGTGGGGTCCCATTGCAATGGGCATCGCTGTTGCAACAGGGTGGCACTGTACAGTTCACATTCTCTTTATTTGTTATGTTTTATGTGCCACCTCTATCTTTTTTTCTATATAATATGTTTTTTGTCTTTGTGTAAAGCCATCGTAATTCTTTATTATTTTGTTCAAAATACTGGACTCGCTTATATAGACATAAACGGCGACATAAACAGTTGGTTCACTTGAACTGGTAATGGTGTCTCTCGCGGCTCGCGTTTATTGACAAGCGTGTCAACGCTACGAGTTGCGTTTGTAGCAAAAGATGCGTTTTAAAAAACGATCTTAAACGCACGTATAAAACACCAGTCTGCAACTGCCCTTTGAGTATGCGAATCACTTGTTAGCCAGTCCTTTTAGTTGATTCTGTTTTGTTTAATTATGGCGACACGCGTACAACGTGTTTTAGGATTGTGTTTAAACGTTGGATCGTTTGTTTTATTGTGATTAACTGTAAATCAGAATTCAAAAGAAGGATGGGGAAGATTTTTAGTTAAAAATACAAAAATAGCATCTTTTCTGCAATGCTATAGTAAACTTTACTTATCAAAAACTTTTATTGTTTCTTTTAGTGAATTAATATCTATTATATAAAAGAAAGTCGTGTTAGTTACTCCACTTATAACTCAAGAACGGCTGAACCGATTTAGCTGAAAATTGTTAGGGAGGTAGTTTAGAGCCAGGAGAAGGACATAGGATACTTTTTATCCCGTTATTTATTGCCATTAAGGCGGAACAAAGTTCGCCGGGTCAGCTAGTTTTTTATTAAAATGGCTGCGTATAGATTGATAGGATATCTCTAAGGATAATTCCACAACGACCGGTGCTGCGCTGATCAACTACCATATCGTTATTTGTCCAGCAGTGGACGTCATTTGGCTGAAACAGTATCTATCATAGTACTCGATAATAGCTCATTCTCCATTATTGTGTCCATATTTTTCTTATACTTTTATTTGCATCTGCAACTAGAGAGGAATTCCCCAACAACTTGTTACAAATCTACTAAGGGTGGATTCGACCAAACAAGAGTAAATAAATATTAATCTCAGAATAAATCGTCAGTTATTCTACACGCTGACATTTTCTCATACTGAAACTGTCAATGTGCCAGTTATACCAGCAGTTATTCTCGGATAAAAGTTGGGTCGAATCGGGCCTAAGTGTTAATAAAATATTTTTCTATTTGCTTCAGAATTGTACCCGGAACATTTTGTTGATAAAAATTATCCCAAAATTCACTGGGCCGTTGTTGTTGGTGTGTCCACACATAAATTGGTGGCCCCAATGGCGCAACAAATACGCATTACATTCAGCCCATAAACGGGATATCTCATGTTAACACACTTTTAGGGGGTCTTTGACCATAATCTAATTTTATTATATCTACATGGTGTAAAAACTATAGTGAGAATAGTTTCGTATACACAATGCACAAAATAATAATATTCATGAGAACTGTCGTGGACTCTATTCACATTTAATGTTAGTAAGTACTTTTATCTATTTATGGTTAGTAGACAAAAAAAATCTTAATTTAGTTACGAAGTACTCCAAGGAACTGGCAAAGATGTCGACGTTTTGGACGGTTTTCGTAAACATAAATTTTACAGACAGAGTGCCCTTGCTATAATAAGCTACTAATGCCCGTTTTCACCATCAATCCCTAATTTTTAAGTGACCTCTTTGACAGAAAAATTCATGATAAGTGCTACCTTAGGGGTCACTTAAAAATTAGGGGTTGATGGTGAAAACGGGCATGACACTAATAAATCAGAAAGATCAGTCAGAAAAAAAATGTAGTTCTTTCTAAGTGCTTTTTTGCTACCTAGGCTAATTTTATATGTCACTTTGTCAAGGAAAGGCTAAATTTAAAATTTAAAAATAAAATACAAATTAATTATTTGTGTATTTATTGTAACTTAATCCATAAATCAAAATCAAAACCCCCTTACTAATAATAACAACTAACACCACTAAGAAAGTCACAATGATGCAGCAGCCTCAAAGGGGAGAGAGGGCTACGATCGGATCACTCAGACATTCGCTAATTGGATGACAATATAATGCTTTTATCAGAACTATGTAATAATGGAGATGTGTAGTTTGTCACTTTGATGAGACAAACATTGGGTTGGAACAACTCCATTAAGTTAGGTATCGAGAAACCTGTTACAATAGTGAATTAAATTTTAACTTAAAATTGTAAAAATGACATACTATTTTCTTCTACAGAAAAACAACACAATGAAATAATTTATTTAACTTTCTAAGTATTAATGATCTTACTTTCATTTCCTAACATTTACGATTTATCGCCTGAAAAAAGCCGTGAACGAACTGCACTTTTCGTTCGAATATCTAAATGATTCAGTTTCTCTAATTTCCTAAGCCATTATGTCCGCCGCAGGCTATCTGGTGGACTGAGCGCGATTTATGATAATGTCCCATCGGATGTTACGGCTAATACTGGATATGGCACCGTCTGTCCGTTTGCTTACGGAATTTGAACTTGAATTTTGAATTGAATTTTGTCTGGAAATAATCTCATTTATTATATGAGTATACGTATACATACGTCAATACTATTTTAAACCCCATTAGTAAAAAAGCTTCTTCTTTCAAATATTCATAAATGCCATACTGGATACTAGATGACATCTGAATTTGAGTTTACAAGTTCCGTCCATATAAGCCGAGGTGCAGGTAATTAAAATAAATGAAGATTTCATTCTGCAAATCATCCTGTTATTAATTTTAATTGAGATGAATGAATTTTCTCGTAAAATATATTTGAAAAAGTGCAAACAAGTTAATGCATTAAGCTAATGGACCGAGCCGAAATTGTAAAACAATATGTTATCAATTACTCTTTTATTGTGAGGTTCCTAATTAAAATTTTCCTATTTTACTTATAAATTGACCCGCTTTTTTACACTGGAAATATTATTTTTTTTGTACTTTCGGCCAAATCGTCGTTGTTCCAAGCTTATCACAACTTTTCTGAACGTGTGCCATGGAGCTTATCTTAGTATCAAGTGACGTAGGGTATCTTACAGTCTCCTCTCGGACTATAAAACAAATCGCCCACCAAAAACGCGAGTAAACCAGCGCGACAATGCTAGTTCACCACAATTATCTACACTAAGCCATGCTCAGTTAAGGTGACAGCTTGATTCACGACTCACTCGTTATCGATTATGGGAATGGAATGGAAATTATGTGGTTGGATTATCCCCCTCCTCCCCATACACTTTACTTCTGTATCTAGTTGGTGAGTCTGTATTTATGTATAGAGTCGCGAAAGAATGGTGGTTTATCAGGGAGACAATAATAGTCAAAAGTTAAATTAACCGTGACTATAACCATAACCGGTGTTTTTGTGTATGGAGTTTGACAGACTTTTGACGTTTGAAAGTTAAAATAAAACGGTGCAACCCAGCTTTAGTAATGTACGCGTCCCAAATATAGCTGGGCCCAACTTAAGTGTAGCGAATTGGCAGATTTACAATTAAGTTCATGGTATAAATGAATGTCCTTATTAAAAGATATCCTATGTAATCTAGATAGGGACTGAGTTTCTTGCGCTGCTTCTTCTCAGCACTGGCCCATTTATTGTCCTGAAGCAGTGGTAGGGTTAATACTGGGACGTGTAAAAGTGCTTTTTAAGCCTATTTACAGAAATAAATGAGTTTTAATGAGTTTTTTAAAGTTCTGGATCCAGAGCAGACACAAATAGTGTACATAAATTGATGTATGACGTCCTAATTTTATGGATACAAATGTTTTAATCCAATTGATATACTCTTGAAGCCATCGGTTCGATTGTGTTAGACATAGAATAGCGTTAAAAAAACTGAAACGAGAATCGTGAACTCATTGTAATACAGTCACACTTAAGAAAAGTAACATTAATAACTCCCCAATATGATTTATCACCCTATCATCGTCGCGTCTTCATTTCTAAGAAATTTTCTCACCAAACTCCAAAATCTCAACTTCAAAGGACCAAGTCATCGAAAAATAATTAACCATTGCAAGTTAAGTCGACTCGGCAAATAACTCGATCCTAAATTGCCCCGTTAATCGGCCATTCCCGAAGAAATTGTGTTATTCCCGGATAAAACGGGACCTGTCACCTGGATAGGGTTGGCAGACTCTTTCAGTATCTTTCAGAGGTTTTACAGAAAAGGTTTTATGTGACGAAGAATAAGGACGTATCCCTTAAACGTTGTATTATGTCGACGGGTCCCAAGAACAAAGTCGTATCTTCAAAGTTGTCTAGTTGCAGTAGGAAGCATTAAAGTTACGCATGTGAATTACGTATCAGAACATCATAACTTGNTGATTGAAGCGCCGCGCGCAGTGTTGTTCCTGACAAAATTAGGGTTGCCGTATTCTAGTTCTAAAATTGCCGTATTTTTAAGGAAAACTAAGAAAAATTGCCGTATAGTACAAAATGTTTATTTGGAAGGTTTAAATAAAAAAAATACAAGTGATGTATTATGTACTATGCGTATACTACTTTTAAACTTACTTATTTTATTCTTCACTTAAAGGTTTTCAATAGTTTAGTCCTAGAACCTACCCGAATAAAAGTGAAGAATCTACCAAAATGAGGAGCTAACGATTTTAGACATTAACTTCTGGGAGATAAGGTTGCATTTGGTTGAATTCTGTTGACGTTTCTTTTATATGGTTTACAAGTTGGTGCGTTCCATTGAATAAAATATTTTTTTTTTTACCAAAAGTCATGAAAAACTCATAAAACTGTACCTTAATCAATTGCCGTATATTTTGATACGGTAATGGAAGAGCTGCCGTATACCGTATTTATGGTGCCTAAGATGCCTAAATGCCGTATATTACGGCAATTGCCGTATCAAGAACAACACTGGCCGCGCGGCCAGGCCGGCCGGTCGAGCGTTGCCACACGTTGCCAGCTCTCCGCTCGACCAGCTCTCCCGCAAAATGTTTACGCGCTAAGCGCGGTAACCACACTACGTGATTAATTGGTTAGGAAAAAAATAGTTGATGTTAAAATTTGACCTACCTATTTTTTATTAAAAATGTCATCTATAAACGATACCTAATGTCAGGAAAAAATTTGGATACTGATACAAAAGTCACCCTGTATATTGACTTGGCCTACGCACTAAATAATTTAATTTACACGTGTTTTCATGCAATGCCAAGTCAATATATTTATGTAAAACGTTAAAGATTTCCTGGCCTGGACTTGGTATTACATGGATCTCACAACTTTTTACCGTAGAACAACTGAGTTGCGAGACTTGGTTTTTTTTGACAAGTATTGTTTTTGATGGGATCTCATTTCTTTTTGTATTTTGTAGACAGCAGTTATGTATCTAGAAAACTGGACCGAAATTGAAAAATTTTACTCGACTTGGCGGTTGCACTACCGTGCCCCCAAATCTCATTTCTTTTTGTATTTTGTAGACAGCAGTTCTGTATCTAGAAAACTGGACCGAAATTGAAAAAAATTACTCGACTTGGCGGTTGCAATATTTGTATCGGAACATCTTTCCCCTGAAAATAAAGCTCTCCATGCTGCTGCTCGAATGAAGGCAAAGGAAAAAGCATACCAATTTGTATGGATACGCAACGGCCGTATTTACGTCCGAAAAACCTCGGATTCGCGACACATATTAGTGCGAAATCATGATAGTTTAGATCTTATTAATTAAATTTTTTGTTATTATTAAAATAGATCTTTGTGATTTTCTTAAATTTCTAAATGGATATTACAATTTTCTATCAAAATGTACGCGGCGTTAAAAGTAAAATAATTGATATTTATAATTCAATTATGTGCAATGACTATGATGTTATATGTCTTTGTGAAACGTGGCTCAATGATTCAATTCTGTCTTCGGAATTGTTTGATGATAGATATCGAGTGGTACGTAGGGATAGAGGCGTGGATTTTCTTGATCGGTTTAACAAGAAACATGGTGGAGGTGTTCTGATGGCCATCTCCAAGAGACTAGATATCACCGTTAGAGATGACCTACATACTAACTTGTTTGAGGATTTATGGGTGCAAATTAAAATTGACAAAAGTTATTTCTTAACGGTTGGTCTAGTATATATTCCCGAATATATTCCCTCGGCCTTGTTTTTGGACTTTATGCACAACTGTGAACACATAATGGGACTATCAGATCACGCTTGCATTGTTGGTGATTTTAACCTGGGAAATATGTCATGGTCCATAGATACAGGATATCCAATTACATACGAATGCGAAAAGTCCAGAGCTCTATATGACCTTTGCCATATCGCTGATCTAATGCAACTTAATAATATACCCAATCACAACAATAGATTATTAGATCTGTTTTTAACTAACAGTAAGGATTTCAGCCTTATTCAGGCAATACCCATTAGTAACCTTGATGCACATCATCCTCCTTTTGAACTAACCTATAAAAAAACAACAACTACTTTTTTAAAAGAAAACCTTCCCGAAAGGCTATGTTTCCATAGAACTGATTACGAGGGGTGTATGGCAGAACTTAAGGAAATTGATTGGGATGAAAAAGCTATAGGGTTGAACTGTAATGACTTCTTACAATTAATGTATAACATAATACATGAAATAATAGAAAAATATACACCTAAGGCCCCAATAACAACAAAAAAAAGCAATTATCCTAAATGGTTTACAAAAGATTTGATTAATTTACTAAAACAAAAAAATAAATTTCATGCAAAATTTAAAAAAAAACGTAATCCTCGGGACTATGACACATATGCTCTACTTAGGTCTAGATGTAAAAAATTAACTAACAAATTGCAATAAGTTCGAGATCAGAATTAAGTATAGTTTAGTTTAAAGTCTTAATTGAGGTTTGACTAGTCAAACCCCGATTTCATTAAATTGAGTTTCGACCTTTGCCTGACCAAATTAGTTACTCCTAGGTTTGACTAAAATTATTTAGTCAAAGGCCGAAATGTTTGGGCTTTGACTAAGACTTCTAGTCAGACCTGAGGATTGACTAGTCAAACCTAGGAGTGCCGGAACTTCGAGGTTTGACTATAACATATATGTTATAGGTCTGACTAGAAGTCTTAGTCAAAGCCCAAACATTTCGGCCTTTGACTAAATAATGTTAGTCAAACCTAGGAGTAACTAATTTGGTCAGGCAAAGGTCGAAACTCAATTTAATGAAATCGGGGTTTGACTAGTCAAACCTCAATTAAGACTTTAAACTAAACTATACCACAACTATACTTAATTCTGATCTCGAACTTATTACATAGGCGTTACGACGGTCGGTTTTAGGTGAAGGTACGAGTAACTAAACTTATACAGTACTGAGGTTGGTTGTCAGTGTTTCTAGATCGATCTTGATTAATTACTATTTTTTAGGGTTCTGTTACCTTAAAGGATAAAGAGTTTAGACCCTATTATTATGACTTCGCTAAATGTTGTCTGTCACCAGGCTCGTATCTCATGAATCATTCACTTAAAAAATAAATAATTCAATAAAATACCTAAATATTTAAGGGGGACTCCCATACAGCAAACGTGACTTGTTGCAGTTTTTTAATTGATATTAATTAAAACGTAAACAGGTGAACCCTTGAAATATTCACATACCTAATTTTAGTTGCATTTTAAAAATAAATCATAAAATTAAAATAAAATAAATATTTAAGGGAGCTCCCATACAACAAAAGAGTCGCACGGAACCCTTCGTGAGCGAATCCGACTCACACATGGCTGGTTTTCTATTTGCCGTCTACTTTTGAACGAGTCTGTCAGTCGTTTCTAGGATTGACTAGGCAAAGCCCGAAACAGATTATTTTAGTTTCGACGTTTGACTGAACCGTTTAGGCACTTCTAGGTTTGACTTAGTCAAAGGCCGAAATAAGAATTTACTTCGGGGTTTGCCTGAAGGCCTAGGTCAAACCTAGGATAGACCAGTCATTCCGCGAAGAGACTGCATATCGACCTTTGACTATGACATATAAACATGTAGGATTTTTTTTAACCCTTACTCACCTATTTCACCACTTCCAGACACATTGCCCCCGAGTGCCTGCCTAAGAGGTACGGAGGACACCGAGACGAAGTATCGCTGGAGCAGTGGCTGACAAAGATCAGGAAGTACAAGAACAAGGAGTTCGACAGCGACATGAGGAGCCTCGGATATTATGCTGATTAGAATCTACTTCAGTAAACCGTGCTACTAATATCATAAATGACGATATGTAAAGTTTGTGTGGATGACGAAACTATATGCGCCACTGGCGCAGTTACACTATGCGCGGAATTGATCGAACTGAAGCGCGAAACCGCGCAGGAATGGGCGATTCGATCAATTTCGCCCAATCGGAAGGCTAGCTGCCAAACAGCTCCACGAGACTAATCTAACCTAGTGAGGATGGATGGATGAATGTTAATTTCTTACACTTTCCGGATTTCGATGAAACGTTAAAGTAATGTTTAATTTATACATCAAATTAACTATAAAGCTCGATTCACACGTATCAGTGAAGCCACAGTTCCGTCACAGTGTCCGCTCAGTTCAGTATCAGTGCTACAGTGTTGCGTCAGTAAAATATTTTGAATATTTTAAAATGTCAGAGAGCTGTTTCAATATTTTTGTTCAGAAACTATGAAGTAAGTTATTTTGTTTTTTGATGCCACGCGGCCGCGGCGGCGTCCGTGATCCGACAAAAAATATCGTCGTCAACGAATACGTCCTTGATTGCCGGTGTCGGCACTGACATTGAGAGCACTGTATCGTCACTGACACTGACAAGTGGGGATGCGTTCATAGAAACTGTGGGTCTAGACAAAGTGCAAATTATAATCGCAAATCAGTCGAAAAGTGGTCGAAAAGCCCCTATTTTGTATGGAGTTTTGACGGATTCGATTTTCGATTCGATCAAAAAGTGCGTTTTGTCTAGGGGGGCTGTATGAAAGAATATTTCGCACTGTGCCGGTACTGAGCCTGAACTGTGACTTCACTGATATGTGTGAATTGGCCTTTATGAGTGCCTGTCCAAGAGGTACGGAGGGCACCGAGACGAGGTGTCGCTGGAGCAGTGGCTGACGAAGATCAGGAAGTACAAGAACAAGGAGTTCGACAGCGACATGAGGAGCCTCGGATATTATGCTGATTAGGATCTACTTGTTATCCTTTCATCACTTATCATCATTTCAGCCACAGGACGTCCACTGCTGAACATAGGCCTCCAATAATTTCCATAATGACCGGTTGGTAGCAACCTACAACCAGCGCCTTCCTGCTCACAGAACATAGACAAAAATTCTATGTTCTGTGTTCCTACTTTTATGAGGACATCGATCTACCTTGTGAGTGGACGTGCTGCTAACTTAACTCTTTCAATAAATAAATTGTTTAAACAACAATACCTATCTACTCTAAAGTTTCATGAAAACCCCACATCCATCTTCAAAAATGTACATACTTACATATATTATTATATTAGTAGGATTAGTAGGATAATAATAGTAACATTAAACAGGCTAGTGAATAGGTACAATAATATGGTGGAAATTCATGTGATACCTACCTATAATAATAACTATAAGTTATATTTGTATAGATATTTTTAGACTAATCGTAGGTACCGTTTCATTTTAAGCGGTTCCTGTGCTCTGATAATATTAATGAAAGCTTTTCATATCATTATAATAATAATTTGTAAGTTATAAAGCCGGGGTACCAGGGTAGTTCCAATTATTTAATATAGAATGCAGGTTATTACTATTGTTCCTAACTCACCCCAATTTTTACCCGACTGCGCTAGAAGGAGGGTTATGTATTTTTCTAAAAACACTCCGTTATTTTTTATATAAACATACTATTAGATGATTAGGATAACAAATGGGACCATTTCGAGAATATGAATAAATCTGCTAAAATTGTATTTAATTAAGTATAGTATACAAATTATAGTAGAAGAGCTATTGTTCTTTTGGACCGTTAGCATTTGACTTAAAAATAAGCAACAAAATTGTGGTTCATACACCACATGTGCCTTAAATGTTTGTATAATGTATATAATATGAATTTTTGCTCCAATGTATGTTAGTCAATAGTGTAAGTGATGAAAATAAGATCTTTTATAACTTTAATTTGTGTTTTTCATTATCCTATTTCTAATGTAAAATAAAAAATATGAGTGTCTTTGTCTTTTCGAACAAATAAAACTTTACAGTCCAATTGAGCCACGACAGACGGCTCATCAAGTCTAACACATGACCAAGGATTGTTACCTCAAGTGTTAGTTACTGTCCGACAATGTTGATCATATCAGGAAATTATAGTCCACTGCTGGACAAGGTAAGCTCTCCAGCCCTCAGCTTACATAGAATCAGACACAGTCTACTGTATATTTGAGGTCATCGGTTCATCATGCAGTGAAGCAAATTGTTCATTCACTTAATCATAAGTTCATATCTGTGGGTTCCAGTTAAATTAGCTCTGAGACAGATTTTTCACTTTGATTAAAAGTGAACTACTCGTAAATGTTCAATCTATGAAAAAAAAGCATCATGTATCACTTCTTTTCATTGACCTCTTCAACTTTCTTAACTCAACGATATTATCTTACATCACTCTCTATCCGAACAAAATACTTGCCAATAAACAAAAAACGATAGAAAATTTGGGAAAAGCGAACGGTTACGCGTTCAACAAAAACAACAAAAAAGTTAGCTGCACCGTATTAAAAATAAAATCTACTTCGCTGCAGTTATCTTGGCTCCCACTGTCATTGCGCTGTCCACGCTGCGCGCACGCACGTTAAAATTCACTTTATTTATAAACAAAATAGCTCTTATTTACCTTAAACCTAATATTACAAACACTATCAATAATGTAGCTTATGTAAATATAAAAATAATGGATGTAAAAAAGTGACAATAAATCAAGATTAGTATAATAGTGATGAATTGATATCGATTTCAAATTAATGGAGTCAAATTGTATCAAGTGTTGGTGTGTGTTTGGACTGAATGTTTGGAGCAATTAAGGTTTGTACCTAAAATAAAATAAAATTATTAAGTAGGTAACTAATACATTTTGTAGAAATAGAAACATTAGTCTTGAAAAGAAATGGATTGTTTCAGCGATTTCAATATTTTTCAATATTCAATCAAAAACTTACCTTTATTCCTTGCCTAACTTTTGTATTTCTTAATAATCAATTTTTGTGTGGTATTCATTATTTACTTAAGTAAGTACACAGCTTACAATTGTTGTGTTCGTGGCTTATATGATTTGTTATTGCAATATTTATTTATTGGTATAAACAGTAGGTAGCCTACACAAAGAGATAAACATTTAGTGCGACGCACAGTAAACATAACATAAATTTGATAAGATAAACAAATAACACAATACTGTCGACCTTTGGCAGATAATACATAAAACGTTTTACAGAAATAATGAATTGGGAAATCAAGTAAAATACATAGTAACGAAGTAAATGGTTGTGAAGAATGTGAAGGTATATTTTTGCCTGACGTAACAAAACGAGCCAATATGGAAATAATCTGACAAAGAATCGAATTTAGGAAACTGCCTCTAGTAAAATAAAGACGTGTGCAAACAAAATCAATGATATCACACTGATTATGAATTGCAAATAAAAATAATGTAGCAGATGCATTTAATAATTTTCCTCAAGCAATCACGGAATTAGGCACTTATTACAAACTTGTTGGAAAAGACCTACTTGTGTATTGTATAGTATACAATTTGAATAATCGGTAGGTATGTCATTATACCATCGTATGACGACATATCCGAATTCTACGGTGCTTGTCTTTTTAACTAGCTTCTTCCTGCGGAAAACGTCGACAACAATTTGCTGTCAACATAGTCCAAAGTTTGTACTGTGTTGACAACAGAATAATATTTATTTACATATTCTTACAACATCATGGTCATTATCCAGCAGGTCATTAGTCCCCACTGCAAGGGCGAATGAAGGATTTGGCTTATAATAATTTTATTTTTCTTTATTTAAGGAAACAAACAGCATGAATAATGTACGAGTTTGTTGTGCCCAGTACTCCCCACGCTGGTCAGTCTGACGTAAAAACACAAATGGCGACCTTAATGCCAGTCGAAATTTTCTATCAGTCATTACATTGACCAGTGTCAAGCAGAGACAATATACTCTTAATTATGCACCGCCTTAATAATTAGGTACTATGTAACAAATCTTATTTTGCGGCGACCGTAAAATGTATGCGCCTCGACTGAGGCGTACAAAATGCTTGATTATTATACAGGGTGTTAGGTAAATGGGTTTACAAGCCGACACTAGCCCATGTTAACATGTGCATATAAATGGTATGGTGATGTCAGAAAAATTATATCAACATTTTAATAAAAAAAAAATATTTTCATTTTCATACCAATCTGATTTTATAAATTTTATTTTGTATGAAAATTCAAAAAATAAAATGATGATATCACTGACTTCACCATACCATTTAATGTTAACTGGGCTAGTGTTGGCTTATAAACCCATTTACCTGACATCCTGTATAAATAGGCAGTAGTGGCGTCACCCCCGACTTTTGCATGTCGAGCGCATACCGAGATTTGAATTTCGAAGGAAAGCTCGCATTTCGTCCGTTTATATGAAGTTACAATACTGTATGATAGTATTACCGTGTCTGTGATATTTTTGAGTCAGCAGAAAGAAAGAGAAAAACAAATGAATGAATCATCTAATAACGATGAATCAATGTACATATTTACTGAAATCGTTCGTTCGTTTCAGTCAAATGACGTCCACTGCATGCTGGACAAAGATCTCCCCATGGATTTCCACGACCGGTCCTACGTTGCCCGCATCCAGGCACTTCCTGCGACTTTCAACAGATCGTCGGTCCACCTAGTGGGAGGCCTGCCCACACTGCTGTCTGAATTATACACCAGATTATTAAAAAGATGTAACTATACCATTCAATTACTTATTAACATTACTTGTTAACATTCAATATTAAATCATTAAAATAGAGAACGTTAATTTGTAAGTTCTCGATGTGACTCAGACTACATCTTTCGTATGAAAATATGTCACAAATAATATGAGTCACATAAAGTTTTAGCCGAATAAAAAGCAATAAAAACATTGTACCAATGTCTAGACATGTTCGAGACACTTACACAAAGTAATGGTTGTAAATCCTGATGATTCTTATCCGCAATTTTCTAAAATTGTGTCAAAGTGATTTTGCTGACAAAAAAGTGGTAGGCGTTGCCAATATCAAGAATAGGCAATCATGGATGATACTGTACGGTAACTTCTTAGAATATTGCTCATCAATCTGGTTTCCTATATATAAAGAACATAAAGATAGGGTGGAATCTGTTCAGCGTCGATTCTTGAGAGGTCTGTGCTGTAGACTGGGACTTAGACGCAAGTTACCTAGTTATGAGGATAGACTTCGGGAGTTTGGAATGAGCAGTTTGGAAGACCGTCGGGATGTGGTAGATCTTTGCACCTTGCATAAAGTAGTGAATGGTGCACTCGACTCTTCACTGCTTCAAAAAGTGTTTTCTATTTTGAATTTCGCTAAAAATATGAATATTTTCTAGTTTCGGTAATTAAAAGTGATTCTAGTGCTCATAAATATTTGATTGAGATGAACAATGGAAGTATTAACACTAACTACGAGTCTACGAGCACAGAATAAGTAACCTACCTAAACTTTCTAATACCTACTCTACGAGTACATAATTGCCCGATCGACTGTTGAAGTTTACTTATACGGAAGTAAATACGTTAAAAAAGAGATGTTTAGATGTATTAACTACGAATATAACCCTTCCAAGGGGGGTGGAGGGGTTTATTCCACTTTGATCACCTGGGTTATTTATAGCCCTCATTTCACCTCGGAACTATTTCACCCAGGTGAATTGATTCGACTAAAGCTCACTAATAAATAATTCACCCTGGTGAAGAGATGCAAAGACCAGATTCACCCAGGTTATATCACCTGGGTGAAATGAGGACACTAAAAATCCACTTTCTTGTTCCAGGTGATATCACCCAGGCGAACAAAGTGGAATAAACCCGTTGGAGATTTAAATCCATCCCATCACTATGTTTCCGTAACAAATGCTCGCGCCTAAACGAATGTTCGCAAAGCGCTAAGCGTTATTCTCCGGGAGTATCCTCATTCTCGCATATTATTATTAACATCTCACAACACCTGTTATTTAACAAACAAACAATTAGGTTATGAAAACACGGTGTTTATCCAGGTATTAGGGCCGTGTTCTAAGTAATTTACCTCAAATCGATTTGGTTACGTCAAAACAGTTTAGCATTAAGTACTCAATCGATTACACATGAGAAAGATTTGAAAATCTATACTAATATTATAAATGCGAAAGTAACTCTGTCTGTCTCGCTTTCACGCCTAAACCACTGAACCGATTTTGATGAAATTTGGCATAGTTTGAGTCCCGGGAAAAGACATAGGATAGTTTTTATCCCAGTTTTGAAACAGGGACGCGCGCGATAAAGTTTTTCTGTGGCAGACAAAATTCAACGCGGGCGAAGCCGCGGGCGGAAAGCTAGTTAGGCGAGATTGAGATGCGATGCGACTCTTAACGCTAAAAATTAAATAACTATGAGAAATAATTATTACTAAAGAGTGTGATATTTAATAACTAAGTGGTCTCAATCCGTGGAAGTCGTAAAAAGGAGCGACTAAGGGACAATAATGCGAACATCAGGCCTCCCCAACCCAGCTGGCCAGCGTGCAGCGTGGGGAGTGTAGGACAAATCCTCTTGCCTCTGGTCAATTGAAGAGGGTCGTACCTACTCCTGCTGTGGAGCTCAAATTATGACCTCTCCTCACGACTGACTATAGCATGCCCTACGCCCCTACCACCACTTCGGGACAACATATGGACTGGTGCTGAGAAGAAATGGCGGAAGAAACTCAGTCACTTTTGTCATGTTTATGATGATGATGATGGAAACAAGTACCTATATTGAAGCTAACTGACCAACAGTCATTGCTCTGCAATTTTCTTCCATAAAAGGCACAAAAACGGGACTATTCCCACCTCTCGTTCCCACCGCTGCAACTCCTGTGTAGCCAGGATCTACAGCTTGACCGCCAATAAAAACCCAATCAGTGAAGGTCAAGTTTGTCCCGGGGGAAAGTTAAAGTAGGTAGTTCTTTCAATTAACAAAGAGGTGTACTATATTGATTCTATTGATAAATGTCTGTAAATTGTCCATAATATCTCTCATCTATTCTATTGCATGTCCTAACAAACCTAACCTTGCAATTGAACCGCAGACCTCGAGTGCGTGTACCAACATCTACTACGCTATAGTTTCGAAATAGATTGTTTACAAATCCGTACGTAAACAACTGCGTTTACGTTTCTAAAGGTAAGTGTTTTAGTGCACGAAGTGATGGGAAACATGCGTGTGAGTAAGCTTTAAGGTGATGATTTCAATATATTCAATATGCTATGACATATTTACTTGACTCACGATATAGGAAAATAGAGTATTTAGATACTACACAATAAGCTAGAGGAAATGTAACAAGAACAAAACAGCGCAATGAGGGTATACTGTACCCTGTACCTATTTACGTTCGTTAGTTGGCGCCACTAGAGAGTTCGTTTGTTCGTTTCAGCTAAATGACGTCCAGTGCTGGATGAAGGATAGGAATACCAGTTGGCGCTACTGTCTTAGCCACTAGAGGGTGACAGGACCTTACTCTACAGTGGCGGCAACTGGTGACACTGGTAACGCAGATTAATACTACACGCATTAAATGGACTATTTGAAGCCCTACCCCTGGTAACCGTAACTTCATAACACTAGGTATGGCCCATTTTACCTGATAGTAACTCTATAGCTACTCGTATTTCCAATTCCATAAACTTTGTACAGCATTATGACTCTTTGACGTCACGACGTGCACGTCGTATGTGCCCCGCCCACTGTTTAGTAGTTTTGCTTGGCTATATCGGACTTTGGTTCTTTTATCATCAATTTACTTAGAGATGAACAAACTTGACCTTCACTGGTTGGGTTTTTATTGGCGGTCAAGCTGTAGATCCTGGCTACACAGGAGTTGCAGCGGCGGGAACGAGATGAATGTGAGTTGGAGGCCAAAACATAATTAATTTCAGCTTTATTTTGATACAGTCTGATGGAAAGTCAATGTACGCGTATATTCACATTAATCTCAACCTATTTACAAATGACAGTGAAATTCTGTTTGTTGTTTCGCAATTTATTGCCGAATCTATCTTTAGATGAAAGCGTTTTGTGAAGTTATTATTGTTTGTTCGTTTGATAACAAATCAAGAATTTGAGTACAACGCGACCAATTGGTAGAAGTATTTTTAGGGTCAATTTCCCAAACACATTTTTTGAGCGGCGTAGCTGAAAATCATATGTTTTTTATGACATAGAACTTTCATTTTTTTTTACACGAAAATATACAGAGGTTCCATTTTGAGGACAACATTATTAATGAGTATTTTCTATTACAAATTCGACAAAAAATAATTGAACTAAGCNGTTGGAATATTTTTTTTACTGAACAAATGAAAACTTCTGTTTTGACATACACAAATAAAGAAATTATTAACCGGCAAACAAAGTGTAATGATCCAAAAAAATTGTACTATATGAAAGAGACAACAGCTTTGGAATTCGACGCTTTTGTTGGTTTGCTATATATTGCTGGACTCAATAAATCTAGTCGCCAGAGCCTCAGAGATTTGTGGAGAACGGATGGTACAGGTGTTGATATTTTCCGCACAACCATGTCCCTACAACGATTTTACTTCCTGCAAAACTGTGTACGTTTTGACGACAAATCGACAAGGGACGAGCGCAAGAAAACTGATAACTTAACTCATATCAGAATGCTTTTTGATCAATTTGTTGATTGCTGCCAGCAAGCTTATATTCCTCATGAATATATGACCATTGACGAAATGTTGTTAGCTTTTAGAGGGAAGTGCGGATTTCGCGTATACATTCCAAGCAAACCTGCTAAGTATGGAATAAAAATCCAAGCTCTTGTAGATGCTAAATCTTTCTACACGTTCAATTTAGAAGTTTATGCAGGGAAACAACCCAGTGGACCTTATGCAGTTAGCAACAAACCGTTCGATCTTGTGGAAAGACTTGTTCAGCCCATATCACAGTCCAAGCGCAACCTGACATTCGACAACTGGTTTACTAGTCACGAATTAATGCTACATCTACTGGCTAACCATAGGCTTACATCTACAGGAACAGTTCGAAAAAACAAAAAATGCATTCCGTCCGCTTTATTGAAAACTGGAAAAGAACCAGGAAGCTCATTGTTCTGTTTCCAGAAGGACATTACATTAGTGTCCTACGCCCCGCAAAAGAATAAAGTGGTTTTAGCTATGTCCACTTTACACCATGATGATAGAATTGATGAGACCACGGGAGATAAAAAGAAGCCCGAAATTATAACATTTTATAATGGTACAAAAGCAGGAGTAGATGTTGTCGATGAACTCTGCGCCACTTACGATGTTTCGCGTAACAGCAAGCGGTGGCCTATGACCATCTTTTATGGGATACTAAACATAGCTGCTTCGAACGCAAATATTATTTTTAGGGAAAACAAAAATGTAAACATAAAGCGAACAGAGTTTATCCGTAATCTAGGGTTAGCTCTGGTGTATGAACATTTACGATTACGAAAAGACCAAAAAAACATTCCAGTCTATATTCGGAAGAGGATCTGTTCGCAAATTAATGAAGAACCAAGTCGTTCACTCCAAAATGCTACTGGGCGATATATGAGATGTGCTGATTGTCCAAGGAAAAAAGATAGAAAGACAAAGCACTCTTGCTGAACATGTGGGAAGGCCATATGTATAGAGCATGCAACATTTTCCTGCAAAAATTGTTGTGATGATGACCCTAGTTCCTAAGCTGTTCCAAAGTATTATGATAGTTTTTTATTTCTAATTCAAAGACTGATGTTTTTTACTTAATTTAGTAGTTTTTGTTTAAAGTAAAATTTTGTTTTTGTTTATTTTAGAGGTTTGTGAAGATAATACATATTTTTGTTTTAAAAAAAACTCAGTTTCTTTTATTTTCCTAAATGATAATAAAAAAATATTAAAATATTAAAGTTTTTTCATTAAAAGCTGTTTATTGTTTATATTAATATCACAAAACATAAGATTAGAACTTTATTTATCGATATTATGATCTTTATGGCCAATTTGATAAGTGGGTATGTGACACCCCACCACATACTCATTGTCACATTTTGCCACCACAGCCTCGCCGGGTTAATCAATTAGAGAAAATCTTAAATCATATCTATAGAAAATACTCAAAATCAAATATTATTATTGGAGGCGACTTTAATGTTGATGCTCTAATAAATAGCCCAAAAACAGTCCGCCTTTTGGGCCTTATGTCTGAAAAAGGATTTACTCAAAGAATAAAACAACCAACACGTGTTACAAAAACATCATCGACATGTTTGGACCTAGTATTTACCACTAATCTTAATCTATCAAATAGTGTTACAGTAGAAGAACTGGGATTCTCTGACCATTCAGGCACAGTAGTACATTTGAAACTTAAACAAAATAAAGATACGTGTTTTNTAAATAAATAAATAAATACTATAAGTGCTTATGTTCACGCAAAACCTTCTCAAAGCAATAATTGTAGAGAATTTTAAGAAAAAATGGGCAACCCAAAAACTTGAAACATTAAAAAGAATTGTGGAAGTTAATTATTCAAATCACCCGGTCTAGAGCGAGATTAATAACAGAAAGTAAGAATTGATTACACACAGAAGTTCTTTGGAGGAAACTTCCAGAAGAATATTGTGTATATTCACTGGGAATTCTAATTCTTGTGAAGTTATGTTCCAGTAGGGTGACAACGGTTTTGAGAGTCAAAAGACTTGTTTTTTATTTATAAAAATGGTTCAGCTATGAAATACCAACAGAACACAAAAAGATTCTCCTTAGATTTAATATATTTATATTTAACTTCAGTCGAATGGAAGATATTTTCCATAAAAATTATCCCGTATTAAAAAAATAAATTTCATAAATACACTTTAAGTTTTATTGTAAGTTCAGTTTCGTTTTAGTTTCTTAAAATAACTGACTTGAGATGAATAAATCATAAACTTAAAAGGAAATGATGATAGTGGCAGGCCTATCAATGTATGTTCAGAAGTGACTGAAATGATAATAATGAATCATAAAAACAATATAATAATTCCATATCTTTATACATCATTTGGGCACCCTACAGAACCCTAATTTGTATTTAACAACGCGTTGAAGTTGCGAAATTTTTGCGTAGACCCTACAGTTTGAAAACTTAGGTACTTAGCAAGACATAGAACACGAGGCAGTAAATAATTACCCTTTATTTCAAGAGGTCTTAAAACTTAAGTTGGTAATAAGGACAATTTTTACTTTTTATTCCAACCTCTTTCCTTCCCAACCCGTCTGGCCAGCATGGGGATTCATTAAATGTTTTTAGCGATCAGAGACGCTTTTTTCAAGTTGTGTAGTTTATTTTATAACTAGCGGCCGCCCGCGACTTCGTACGCGTGGATCCCGTTTTACCCCCTTCATCTATCTTACGCGGTTTAGATTTTTCATACAAATGTTTTTTCCCGCTAACTCCCGTTCCCGTGGGAATTTTGCAATATGCTGTTGTAACTAGCTTTAAGTTTACTAAGATACCTTCATGCCAAATTTCAAGCGTCTAACTTAAGCGGTCCTACACCTCAGGTACTAAGTTATGTGCTAGAGTCTAGACCGACAGAGTAGCCAGGAAGCTACAACAGTATGTTACTGTGACGAAAAATTAACGTTCTTTAGACCCGAAAAAACTTTTTATCTGCGGGGAGATTTTCCCAAGGTTGTGGAATTCACCCCTAAACGGGGGTATCAGACACCCGGAAACTAATTATAAGTAGGCCTAAAACTAAACCGCCGAATTTCACGCCCAGAATCTTTCTCGCTCATCTAATTAATTCGAAAGTTTAATTAAATAATTACTTCTTAGTTAATGAGAGGAGAGAAACTTGTAAATCTTTGAGATTACAAGTTTAATCCTTGAGTTAATAAATTTTTGTTAATCTACGTTATTAAACTGTCTGTCACTTGCTGGCGAGAGATTATTTATTTATTAATTTACATTTTCGTGTCAAATAAAGATTTTCTATTTCTATTTATACATTATGTCTTTACTAGCTTTCCGCCCGCGGCTTTGCCCGCGTGGAATTTTGTCTGTCACAGAAAAACTTTATCGCGCGCGTCCCTGTTTTAGGAAGCGGGATAAAAACTATCCTATGTCCTTTCCCGGGACTCAAACTATCTCTATGTCAAATTTCATTAAAATCGGTTCAGTGGTTTAGGCGTGAAAGCAAGACAGACAGAGTTACTTTCGCATTTATAATATTAGTATAGATTAGTAAATATTATGTTAGTAAATTAGTAATAGTAATATTAGTATAGATTGCTTATTGTACACAGGCATAAAGGTAACTCTGTCTGCTGCCTTTAGTATACTAGTTTGGGACCCAGGAAAAATCATAGGATAGTTCTTATCCCAGTTTTTAAAGCGGGGATAAGCGCGATAAAGTTTTTTTATCCACAATCAGGAAGCTTCACCCGGAATTCTCAACCACAGAGGAACTGGCTAGAGAGTTTTTCTGAGATATACGTAAATACACGCGGCCGAAGCCATGGGCAAAAGTTAAGGAGTTCATAAATATATCAGCATTAGATAATGCTACTGCTTCAAATGTAAGTAGGTACATTAATTAAGCTTCCCTTAGCATTAAAATAACAGACCGATTATCACCAACTCCCAGCTAATTGTCAAAGATATCTCGCAAAGTCAGTGCAATCAACGCTTCTGGACAATGCCCAACACTGGCCGGTCAAAGTTTAAACCCGGCTAATGTGCGTTCTGGCCGCCCGCCAGATGGCGCCACACCTGACTGCAGCCAAAATCTAGAACTGGGTTACCTACTAATACTTAGTTTTTGACTTATTAGTTTGTTGTAAATGTCACAAAAGCTCGCTTCCACCTTCGGCCTGATCATCACTTACCATCAGGTGAGATATAGGCCAAGAGCTTCCTCGTTGTTGATAAAAAAAAATCTTCAATAAAAATATTGAATACTAAAAAAACACTGCAAGAAATACAGTCTTTGTGGAAAACCATGGGGGAGGTCTTTGTCCAGCAGTGGACGTCTTACGGCTGAAACGAACGAGCTGCAAGAACTCATTTATTTACTACAATAATCTTCATGCTTTTTTCCATCTTTTTCATCTTTTGCTAGCTACCAGGATGTCGTTCATACTTTGCTTTAAAGGAGAAGCATAGATAATAGAAAATAAAGAATATTTTTATCCCATGTGACAATTTGTCACATGACATAAATATAAATATGATAAAACTAGCTGTGCCCGCGACTTCGTAACCCAAACCCAAACTTAGTAACCCGTTTTCGCAACATTTTTCATTTTGCTCTGCACCTATTACTCGTAGCGTGATGGTATATCACCTTATAGCTATAGACTTCTTCGACAAATGGGCTATCTAACACTGAAAGAGTTTTTCAAATCGGACCGGTAGTTCCTGAGATTAGCGCGTTCAAGTAAACAAACAAACTCATTAGCTTTATAATATTAGTATAGATATAGGAAAAGAAAGTAGGTCATTTTCCAATCGCTTTATGGTTTAATTTTGGTAAAAACCTATTCTCCCAAAAGTACAAGTATAAACCTATAACATTAACATAAACAGAAAATTGATGGCTGCAGGTAGTCAGTTCAGCCGAGGCTGCCAAATGCATTGTTTCTGCAGATAGCACAAATATGGCGCCGGTACATAAAACCGTCAAAACCGGTTATTTGGCGATATCTCGCCTCTCCTGTGCCAAACTAAATATGTAAGATGAAGGACTCTATTTCTGTTTCAGTGATTCTGGAAATACATTTTCAGTTCGGTTTTGGAAATTGCAGGCTTGGATCAAGTTATTAAACGATGAGATGATCGAATGATTCTGAAAATAGATTAGCAGTTTGGATTTGGACATTGTAGGCTTGAATATTGAAAACAACATTAATAACCTATTGTAAGAAAAATTTAGAAAATTGCTCCCTGTAAATTAAAACAAATGGAAAATTTTCAACCAGTGACCGTTCGCTTTTATAGATATAGATTAAGTAGTTCTTAAAATTAAAATGAAATAGAAAGAATAATGAACATAGCCTATTGTAATAAAGTAATACCTACCTAGGGAAAATCGGCGGCTTCACACTGTACCCCATATTGCAACATGTTTGTACCTACTTAATAATTACTAGATAATGTTTGTACTCATTTACAATATAATGTTTAACTACAACTAATAATGTTCCTAATGATATGAGGCAGTGTACTGTATACTTTTTACTGAAATAAAATATTCATAATCTTATAAATTATGCGATATGAAAATTCTTGTCATTTTTAAATGCATTAAGTTGCATATACCTATCCTGCAGGGGCTCCCCTCATCAAAATGATGAGGCATACCCACTAAAATAATCCCGGTGCTCCGTCGTTTTTCTTGATGGGAAGAACTATGGGAATCCGGACAAAGCCTTCAAGTTCAACTACCTCATAGATCAACCTTTTTTTAGTTTTCGTCATCGTCGTTTCAACCAAAATGTTACTCTGCTGGACAAAGGCAGATGTACACATCGACCGGTCCTACGCAGTCGGCATCCAGGTGCATCTCGCGAACTTTACCAGATCGTCGGTCCACCGAGTGGAATGTCTGCCTGAACATTTCCAGTCGAGAAAACTTTTCAGAACCAACATCCATCAGTTCTACTTGTACTAGCTATGTAAGAATCATAAAAGTAGTTTTACTTCCATAAAGTTTTAAAATTTCAGTTTTTGTTTTATTTTCTACTTGTTTCTACAGTTTGTTTAGTAAAAAAAACATCCAGATATGTATGCTCTTGTATTGTCGCTTACTTCTGTTGCCAATATGTACTTAGTTTATGATACTCTAAACTGCAAAACTAACTTACTTATCATAAACTATCGTACAGTTGGTAATAACAGTATCAAATATATTTATTTGCTAATAGTAACTGTGAGCAATTAACCTGTCAGCGCCGGTTTACGAGCGCGATAACGTGTAGTCGCTACTAGATTTGGGATTATTATCTTTTAGCTAATTAGCGCATTATTATCTATCAGGTTATAAAGCCGTTGGGGAATAGTAAATTTATGTATGCGTACTAGCTTCGGATATTTCAATCTGCCGCGGAAATCTTTATCGAGCAACAAAATCACTAGATCTTTTAAAATATCTTCAGCATGAGAAATAATTTTCCCTTTAGATACTCTCATCTGCCTATAACCTATTTCACTTTCTCCAGTTTTTTTGACAAAAGCTAGCCAAGTCTTTCAGGTCTCGTATACACTTAACTAAGAACTAAAGACCGCCTCTGTGGTCTAGTGGTAAGACCACCTGCTTCAGACGCAGAGGTCCCGGGTTCGATTCCCAGTAGGGGCAGATTTTTCTGTTCGGTTTGGTTGGTGGTAGGGCTTGTTCTAAGTCCGCCTGGCTAGCTACCACCATCTTATCTAAGTCTGTCGCCATAACAACAATGTTAACAGCATTGTTGTGTTCCGGCAGTTAGAGGTAAGACAGCCAGTTCCTCTGTGTGTTGAGGATTCCGGGTGAAGCTCGCTTCCACCTTCGGCCTGATCGTCACTTATCATCAGGTGAGATACAGGCCAAGAGCTTCCTCGTTGTGGATAAAAAAAACTTACAAGAGTTACTTTCGCATTTTCATAGTAACCGTTAAAACAAAGAGAAAGATCACTATTTCATTAACCTTACATTGAATTTTAAAAACAAATTAGAGTACCTAACATTGGATTTGAGTTTAAAAAATCCCAAGTTAATTTGCACCTTACTAAGTTAAAATACGCAAAAAATGGCTTTCTTTTGTGCTCAAGCTTGAGAAGCACTTAGAATTAGAATCCACAATTACGTCCTTCTGCTAAATAATGCTGAATCAGGCTTCAAAGCGAGCAATGACACCGCAGTTGTAATTATACTGTCGCACCTCCTGCCCAGTTTAACTTGAGCTGGACCGAACAGGCGGTTTTCTCATAGTGATGTGCTTGCAAGTTGTCGATGTTTTTGAAGTTATTTAAATATTTTTTAAGCTTTTACTCATATTTAAAAAGACAGGATGAAATTGACATTCATACGGTGGCTCTTGAGTAGCATTAAGTGGGGCAATAAAACTATAGTGATAGTGATAGATAGTGGCGGGCATCGACTCAAAAATGACAACTAATAAACTGATGAAAATACTGCCTAAAACAATGAAGATTGTGATAATGATTTTATACAATACCATGTAGACTATAATATGATATATCGTTCGGGGAGTTTGATCCGAGCGTCATTATTGTAGTGTGCGTGTGCACTCATGCATAATTTAGCGTGTACGGTTACGTGTACATTAGCGGAAGAATAGTGGGGCGCGTCTTCGTGGATGGAACGATCTATATGGATTATAGATTTATATTATAGATTAAATTCATGCACAAATTGAAATTTATCAAGCTGAAAAAAGAAATGACACTGTCATCAACGCGAAAATATCTTCCGATACGCTATCAAGATTAAAAATAATTTGATAACTATGTTGCAATTAAGCGACATCGATTTCAATTGTTGTGACAATTACCTCGCCACAAGCGCCACTATTGTTCCGAGTTCCTCAGGACTCAAGTTACACTGGCCGCGATAGCCGGCCCAGTTAACCAACTTTGTAATTGGACCCCACAACTTTCGCCGCGGTTTGTTTTGGAAAAACTTTTGTTTTTCGTGACCGAAGTACCGAGTTATGATCCGTGTGAACTTTTATAGGTTAGATTTAACCAGAAAAACAAGATCGTAAAGTTTAATCGAAATTTTTGGTATCGGGAAACATGAAGAAAGTAAACAAGCTGTTAGATGAAACAACGACATTTTTGAAAATACATATTGAAAAAAAGACAGATACCTATTTTGCACAAGACTCAAGTCATTCACAATGATGTTATTAAAGTCTTTTAAGAGCATTTAATACTTTGGGACAGCAAAATATTGATGTTTATGAACTTTGATGAGTCCTAAATTTCCAAGTATTGTTTTAAATATTACCAAAACAAGCTAAAGAACTGCTGCCACAGATAACAAACGGCCAATCTAAAATTATAACGCACAAAATATCCTTATAACCAAATTTCAGTTGCAAAGCTTAAAAGACAAACTTAATATTCAGACAACGTTGAAATTCAACACCAAAATTCCGCAATTGTGATCAAATTTACCTCTTCAAAGCTGCCGGTGGCAAGTGTCATAAAGAATTAATTAGATTCAGCATCAGCTGCTCCCTCCCTCTCACGAAAATAATCTAATTTAGATTTTCCCCTCAGAAATACTGTTAACTTGTCGTTGAACAAAATAATGCAAATTATGTTGATTCAATCAACTTTTCTGAATATTAATTGGATAGTTAGAAATATTCATTACTTTCGTTTGGTGTTATTTTTATAGCAGTAAAATACGCGTAATATCATTGTAAAAGTGGAAATAACAGTGTAACAAAGTGAAAGCTATAAACATTTGAGGAGTGTCTATTCAAAAGGGGATATTTACATTTTTATTATTTATTAAACTGAGTATGCAGTCTTGTTCTTAGTGCTGAATACTCACTTTCGTCACTTGAATCTTAATCAAAACGGGATATTCTCCCAAGTAAAGCAGCTTCAAATATGAGTGTTCATTTCAGAACAGGATATTTACACTTACAAAATTAAAAAAATAATAGTTATTTTTCATTTCATAACAAGAGAGGATATTTACAATACAAATATTTACACTATACCAATTAGCCGTTTCAAAACGGGATATTTACTTTTACATAGTGTTTTATTTCCTTTAACTTTATGCTTTAGGATTTATTTTTAGACATTTTACTCTGTAGAACGGAACGCAAAATTAACGTAAAACGGAATCTATGTTGTGTGATTGTCTGACACCTGAGCCCCGATTACGGTAATTTTTAACGTCTACAATCCAGACACGCTTCTCGATTCTGTGATACGATTGGTCGTTCAACAGCGTACGTCAGCTGTTTTGACCAATCGTATCGCAGAATCAGAAGCGCGTCTGGATTGGAAACGTTAAAAGTTACCGTAATCGGGGCTCTGATATTGGACAAATCAGGATTTGAATGTCTAATAATTAAAAAATATAATTCTGTTTAGTAGCGTCTTTAATTTTGGTCATTATTATTATTTAAAAAAAAGAATAATCTGTGTTTTATTATCATTTAAAATCTTGAGATGTACAATACAAAAGAGGATATTTACAAAATAGTAGGCTCAACTAAAGGGGATATTTACAGTAAGTACAGAACAAAGGGGGATATTATAAAAGATCCGTGTCAAAAGAGGATATTATGATTTTTCTGAACTCTGTAACTTTAAATTAACAAGTAATATTTTTTGGCAAAAAGTGTAGTTGAAACACTGTAATGAAATAGTTGTAGCATTATTTCTGTTATGAACAGAAATAATGCTTTTCGGTAGGTCTGTAAATATTTCCCATATAAGTTTTTCCCATTTTGTGAAAAATAAGATAGAATGTAGGTATCCCCTTTTGAAAAGACACTCCTCATTTGTACTAGAGATGTTCTATTAAGAATACATCTAAAAATATGAAAATAGAGTAAGGAAATGGGCGTAGTTTTATTTTAATATTAACGATCACTTTGTTTATGAAGTGAGTGACTAATTTGTATTCTTCTATCAACTTTTGTACAGATGACGGCACATCAAGGTAATCGCAGTGGGATCTTATCCAGTTATGCCTTGATCACACGTACCGAGCAAACGGGCGAGACAGTGCTCTCGGCCGAGTACTCGGTGTGTATGAACATTACGCCGAGTGCTCGGCCGAGCGCTCGAGTATGTGACTCGCTCACCCAACTGTCTCGACCGAGTAAACATTTTACTGTCTCGCCCTTTTACTCGGTACGTGTGATCAAGGCTTTATAATAGGAGAGAATTTTCAACAACATGTATATTTTGATGAGCTGTCGCCTGTACTATAAAAGTGCTTTAATTTAATCACCAAAAACCGCGTAACTAAATTTCACTCCACCGTAAACACCTCGATAAAGTCTCAAGAACATTTATCGCAATGAAGTAAAATTTTCATCAGAACGTTAAGATGGAGCCGGGTTCGAAGTATCATCAAATTCTATCGAGTGGTACTAAATCAATATTATCTTCTGCCAAGATCAGCGGTGCCTGCTCTCTTAGGAGTATTTACAATCTGAGATTACGTTAGCGACAAAGAAAACTCTTGACGTTAAATTCTCGTTTTGGCGAAGTTGGGAGCTTTTGTAATTTTGGTGTATTTGGATGACATTGTTATTTTGCTATTCTAAAATGTTAAGTCTATGAAAACTTATAACGTAACTCTATAATTCCAATCATGCTTAATAGCGGCTCGTACAAAATAAGATCAACAAATACACAAGTTGGATGAAATTTTCAAGTTATCATAAACAGTAAAAGTCAGGGTCGATTAATTACTGTAGTTTAGATTAATTTAAAACCATGTAAAAAATCGGTACTATTTTTTTAAATATTAGTTTTAAATTCTAGACATAAATAATTAGGGCAGTCGTTAAACAAAGTCATATCTTTTAGCATTCCAAATTAAATAACTATACCTAGATGTTGCGTTCTTTCTACTGATATCGACAAAGATATTTGTTTCAATATTCATAATTAGAATACTGTCACAGTGTCATTTTAATGTAATTGAAAACGAACGTAAAATTAGGTTTCACAGCCGATCGGCATTCCAATAATTGTTCACCTAAGTCCCCAATATCTTCCCGAATTCTCATGCGAAATTGATTTATTAAGAAAAAGGCCAATTCATTCCGACTGTTAATTTACAAGCGAAGCTCGCAGCTAATATCTGGAATTTGAACTGAATTTTACAATGCTTCTTTTGAGATTTATACATAATTACACCACAAAGGAAAATGAGTCGAATGTTTATGAAATAAAGTTGAATGTGGAGTTAATGGGGGACTTGGTGAAAAACAAACAACAAATTTTCGAGTATATTGAGGCTCGAGCGTTTCTCTAATTAAAATGTCCTTTGAAATTAAACAGCTTGGGAATGAAGTCGAAATATTAAAAATATCAACCGTTTGAAGTAGCAGCGGGTTTTGGTGACATCTATTTGTGTTGCGAAAATAACTAAGGAAAACGTTATCAACAAACAAATTGTTTTCCTGTTCGCTGAAACGTGCCAATAATGGAGATGATATCTTATTTTTTCCTCTTTATCATTGACACAGTTTTTGATCAGTATTTTGTCCAGGCATAAGAAAAGACTTCTCTGAAAATATTCACTTTTACTTTTTCGCCTATTTACAGTTTCCGTTATAACGGTTTTCTAGGATAGCCTGTATATTTGGCAATGCTGATCACGTAGGTTCATAGCATTGCGGCTATCTAGTTGGATCTCTAATTACGTGACACTGTATGCACCTTAATAACATTTTACATTGGAATACGGATTTAGAATTTTGTTTCATTTAATGTACACATCCATTAGTCCTTATCTAAATCCTTATTTGCTAAACTAAATTACTACTTTTATTACTAAATTTACGTCCAATAGCTAAACATTTGTCTACTGATTCACAGGGGCAATTCCCAGAATACAAAAATCGGGGCTAATCAAGAAAAGTAGGTTCCAAACTACAAAGGCATTGGCCGCCTGCCACCGAGCTGATTCCGTCTAATCAGCTATCAGAGGTTTGCGGAAAAGCTGAAATCAGGATTGGGTAAAGCTTTTATTGTCTAAAAGCCTCGTTTTATTGAGCTTTTGAACTTGGTCGCTTTATTGTCAAAGACAGTCGGATATTGCATTTACATTGCTTTAAATATTAAGGAAGAAACATTTATTGTAAGGAACATCGCACAGAGATAAAAAGGTACATAAAAAACACAATAAAGTAACACATAAAAATATTACGAAGGTAGAAAAATTGTACTGACTGAGCAGTGCTGCCTTGTCGCAATAGTGATGCCCCTTGCAATGGGACCCCACTCAGCATATTATGCCTAGGCTCACGGTGACGAGAGAAACGACACTGGTTTTCAGTGTGTACGAATTACAACAGTCAGTCAAGATGAATTCTACTAATATTATAAATGCGAAAGTTTGTGTGGATGTTTGTTACTCTTTCACGCAAAAACTACTGAACGGATTTTGATGGAACTTTACAGTATTATTGTTTATAACCCAGAATAACATATAGGCTATAATTTATGACGATCTGTGACAAACTAAATTTCACGCGGGTGAAGCCGCGGGCGGAAAGCTAGTAATTAATAATTCAATGGTTAGCAGTTTGATTGAGTAATTTGTGTTAAGGTAAAAAATATCTCGTACTGCAGGCGCTTAGATAGAGTAGATTATTAGATTAGATAAATAGTAATCTAGATGAAAGAAAAGGAGAAAAAGAAATCAAGAATTAATAGCAAATGCAGTGACTAATGACTTAATACTTCTGCCGCGTCTGCTCATACATTTAGCTGAAAATTCCATTAATTTAATTCCTTTCAAAAGTTACGTTCAGAAGACGAAGCAAGTTCGCGTCGAGGCAGTAAACTACTTAAGTTTGCGAACTTCGCGACGAGACGAGTTGGCAAAGGGCACAAATTTGGAACTTGATACGGGGGAATTATTAAAGGAATTGACTGAACATTTTAAAACTAAATTTTTAAGTAAGTTTTTTAACTTTAGTGACATTTGCGTTAGTTATTCATCAGTTGTCTCAAAAGTTTTTGGTATACTTTTATTAATAAGTCTATTGGAAAAAAATGCATTCTTATTGTAATCGTAAAATGGTCTACCTCCAAAGCGAAGAGCCATTCTCTTCTTAAATGAAGTTGTGTATAATCTATATTATAATATTATAATGCGAAAGTAACTCTGTCTGTCTTGCTTTCACGCTTAAACCACTGAACCGATTTTGATGAAATTTGGCATAGAGATAGTTTGAGTTCCGGGAAAGGACATAGGATAGTTTTTATCCCGGTTTTTGAAACAGGGACGCGCGCGATAAATTTTTTCTGTGACAGACAAAATTCCACGCGGGCGAAGCCGCGGCCGGAAAGCTAGTTATACATAATCTAGTTTCAATATTACACAGAATATACTTAATGTTATTTTCGTACACACTTAAAATGTCAAATAACCCGCTTTCGTCAAAACGAGGTCAATATTTGAACGATTCAATTTCGGGTTTCTGCAAATTTTAGGAAACTTCGAACGACACTTAACATACAAAATACAACCTTAACAATATTATATTAAAGCACATTTAGTTGTGCGGTCAGGATAACATTTTGGGTTGAATCCTGGATATGAGATGATAAAGAGATTTAACTAGAATACCGCTTTTATTAAATTCGCAATTTAATTTTGTTCAATTTAACTTCAATATCAAATTTCAAAGTTTATAAAAGATTGAAATTCTTGTTCTACAGGTAGAAAGTTATTTTTCAATTTGTGTGATTCCTTCAGTTCAACATTGTTCGACTTTCTTGCTATTTTGTGATTATATTAGTCGTAAAAAAATAATCATCAGTCTACATTTTTGTTTCAATTATTACTATTACAAAAGATGCCACAGTTGCCGTCATTATTTGTAAGTCCCATTGCTGGTCAGAGGCCAGAATTACAAGTACATCCTTCAAATTTGTATCTTAACTTACATACAAAAGTACCAAAATGTGTTGCTCCATGATTACTTATTTGTGCAAATACTTTGCGCGCCGCCCTACATAGCTTGGGTAACATTCCTTCTAGTTATACTGAGAGCTTAATTATACCGTTTATAATATAATATAATAGCCGAGACCAAGGAATGGAATCCCATGTATTTTGGAATTCATACAACTAAAGCCGCGGCCAAAATACGCTCAGCGATCGAAGTGGTGTGTGTGTGGATGACTAGAGATGTCAACTAAAGTATCGATATGTTAAGCTTAAAATTTCTTTTGGATATCGACAGTACGTAGTACATCATTATCAAGTTATTTAGTCTCCACAGCAGGAGGACGACCCTATAATTTAATAGAGGCAAATGGGAGTATTTGACCTACACTTCCCATAGGTACTGATCAGATGGTTTTGGGAGGCCTAATGTTCGCATATTTCTTACTTGTGATAGTCATGGGAAGAGTGGGGGTGGTCCTATTATAGATCGTTTCATCCACGAAGACTCTCCCCACCAATATTTGGTCGAGGGAAATGCGGGGTGCGGGGAGTTTGATCCGAGCAACCCGAGCGCCATTATTGTAGTGTGCGTGTGTACTCATGGATGATTTACCGATAACACTCAAACATTAGCGGAAGAATGGTGGGGCGCGTCTTCGTGGATGAAATGATCTATTTAAGGAACCACACGGCTAATTCTTCATTCGTAAATAAATAGTAGGTACAAAAAGTTTTTTAAAGCAAAGTTTCCATAAGTTGCGTTTCAAAATGTCTGTCGTAGTTGTAACAACCCACACGAGGTACAAAACACGTCAAACCAAAGCTCATATTCCATGTATATCCATTACGCTCTCTGAAGTTACATTTAACTGCCCGCAAAAAATATTTAAACGATTCTGTTTGACAGCAAAGAGACTTATTAAGAACGTGCATTTGCCAGTCAGAGCCCTCGTGCGGTTTGGAGCTCATGTACAGACAATATTAGAGGCTATATATTATGTAAAATAGCATTTAATACGAGGACAAAAGGTGCCATAGAGCTTAGTTTGATGTGCCGTCGACTGTACAGTACAGCACCTAAGACTATACCACAGACCACAGAAACTAAAGGGAGATGTGAAAAGGGGGCGGGGCCGGTGTCGCAGCAATATGCCCAAAAACAGAAAATATTGCTCGTGACAGCAATAATGACAGCAGCGACGTCATACTCATAATGTAAACAGTTAACATTGCTTGCGTAGTACTAAAGATTGTTCGAACGTTGAGTACTGATACCGCAGTGGATAATGAGCACATATTTTGATTACTTTGTGTGTGTGAATTTCTAATGCGACACTGAGTTTCGAACTCAGCGCATTAGTTGGCATCTCTCTATTATGTATATCTCTATGGACTATACATTAATTGTAGCAAAATAGTACTTATTAGGAGTACTTATGCTGTCACAGTGTTTAAACTTGTTAAGTTTGCACTAATACAAGCAACAGTGACTCAACTTTTGAAAATATTGTTTCTTCTGAGATGACTGTAACTCATGTTGAAATTATAAACACGTTATGAATACTCGTAGATAATAAATATAATAATAAATAAATAAATATCCTTGGACATTTTACAATACGCTTCTAGTCCCAAACTGAGCAAAGCTTTGGGTACTAGACAACGGATATATAAAGATACTTAAATACTTTTTTTTGTAAATAGGTAACTAAGATAAGTTTTATCCCATCAAAAACAATACTTGTAAAAAAAACCAAGTCTCGCAACTCAGTTGTTCTACGGTAAAAAGTTGTGAGATCCATGTAATACCAAGTCCAGGCCAGGAAATCTTTAACGTTTTACATAAATACAGGGTGACTTTTGTATCAGTATCCAAATTTTAATATAATAATCTATGAAGCGAAAGACAAAACACGTATTTTTTATTTTTGTATCGTCCAGTACAAAAATGTCAAAATAAAGCACCCAGAAACAGTCTGAAAAAACACTTACACCGTGGTCACGGCTCACTCGCTTACGCACGCACACACGTCCGCGCCTGCCCGCGCGCCGCATTTCATTCATTGCGATACGATTTATAAGTTGTCGATTTTCCCTTCATACTTTCACGGGCTTAGGACCGTCAAAATGCAAAAGATTTCAAAATGGTAATTAGTTTTAATTAAACAGACTTACTAATTTATGGTAGAAAAATTAAATACCTACGACAATAATTACGCTATCAAAAATAAAATAAAATCACCGAGAGCGGTAACACTACTTTTCTTGTGTACCTATTCGGGTATTTATCGTTATTTTCATGTGCAATAATGCCAATAATTGAGATTGCTTACCAAACCTACCTAACCTAACAACAAACTAACAAATTATGAGTAGTTATTTTAATAATTGCCCAAAGTGCATACCATTTTTCTCCAGACAGACTTGCACGCTTTTGTACATTGTCTTTGAGTTTATTTAAAACTACAGTGTCATTTCGCACTTCGCGTCTCGTGTAGGTATTTAACGAATGTTTTTCAGAAACACATTGGAAAGCAGCCAAGAGAGTGCTGCGATACTTACGGGGTACTACTAACCTTTGTTTAACATTCCAGAAAGGTGGCCTTGAGGTCTCCGCCTATGCTGATGCAGACTGGGCGAATGATGAGGGAGATCGGCGTTCGTATACTGGTTTTGTTTTCAAGTTGGGTAAGTCAGTTATTTCATGGGAAAGCCGTAAACAAAAGACCGTAGCTTTGTCGAGCACTGAAGCTGAATACATCTCTTTAGCCGACTCTTGTAAAGAAGGCTTATTCATTTGTAAGTTGTTGAAAGATATTTTTAATAGAGATGTTAAAATTACAATTTTTAACGATAATCAATCTGCTCAAAAATTGTGTAAAAATAGTCTTTATCATGCTCGAACTAAGCATATAGATGTAAGACATCATTTTATAAGGCAGTATGTAAATGATGGAAAAATTTCATTGAGATATTTATGTACTAATGATATGTTAGCAGATATCTTCACGAAAGCTTTATGTAAAGAAAAGTACAAAGGGTTTGTAGGACAGTTAATGTTATGTTAGCGAGTCTAGTGATTAATGTAAACTAGAACAAGTATTATTATAAGTAATAATGTGTTTTTGCATAACTGAAATTGCATTTAATTTTGTTGTTCCTCTTTTTCTTTTGTAAAGCAACTTGATTTGTTGATACAATGTTTGTGATAAGTAGTAGGTACATGTAAGCCTAAGTTAACATTGTTTAATGTTTTTAATTTGTGTTTAAGGGCCAGTGTTAGATTGTAAACACAAACTAAACGCAAAAGTGTTTGACAGTGACGTTTGTTAGTGACAATTCAACTTCCTGTTTGTCTCTTCCGCTCTCGATGGTTGTTGCGCTGTGTAACCTGTGTTTTAATTACCGAAATAAATCTCTGATAATACTTAATATATCTCGTTTATTTTGGCCAAACCCATCACTAGGTCTGCTAGAAGTGCCTTAGAATTTTGATGATCGGTGAGTCAGTGAGTCAGTGAATGACAAAATTAAGTAACTTTGACCCGTTATAATTCTTAAACTACTGGTTCAAATTGAATGAAATTTTAAATATACCGTGTCTTTACAATGCCTGCATAGCTAATGAAAATTCAGCCTTCTAGTTTTATCTACAACGAAGTTACAGGCGGTCGAAGATGGCCTGAATTGCTTCGAGAAAAGGATGGTACGGCCGTGCCGTGCGAGATGTATGTGGTGGGCTCACTCGTGATACAAGCATATTGAGATTAATACGAGCGGCTAACGGAACTAAGTAATTTGTGTAATAACAATTACTGATAATCTTTTTTTAATAAAACCTTTACTTCTTTAGTTAAGAGGTGACATGTCATTACAATGGAAAAAGTATGTAGCGTTATAAGAACGTAAGTAACTTTTTTGTGCAAAATCAAAGTTAAGTAAACATAAAATAAATTAAGTAGTCATTAACAGCCAATCAATATTTTACCCATTTAACATTCAATCGGAAATATGTGATACTCATAATTTCACATTAATGTCGGACGATTACGTCCAGCATAACTGGTTTTATTCCTGAACGGCAGAATTAACTGTTTTTCCATACTTTGGCTGTTGCCGCCACATTTCTCACCGCCGGCCACGCTGCAGTTTTTAATGCGAGAATTTATGGGCTTTTTGTGATTCATTAATAAATGGAATTACTTTTAGGGTTCCGTAATAGTTATGAGCTGAATTCTTGGACACCAATGTACTTAGAATCTGTCCATCCGATTGAAAAAGGGAAAACTTAGAAACACTCTGATCACATTGGATTGGGAATAGAGTTTGGTAATAGAACAAATATGCCTAATATTACATTCATCATCATCATCACCATTAGGCCATTTAGTCTCCACTGCTGCATGATTCTCTCTAATTTACCAGAGGCAAATGGAGGATTTGGCTTACACTCCCCACGCTAGCCAAGCAGCTTTGGGAGGCCTGATGTCCTTTAGTCGCTTTTTAACATCTACGGCATCTATCGACAGTGTTTTGCTGACAGAGTAGAAGCGGACCACACATAAATAAGGATAAAATAGTGCATTATTCACCAAGTGCATAAAGCAGTATAGCGCTCGTGACGTTATACATATTGAATCCCAAAGTGATCTAAAATTTTACGGTTGGTTCCCGAGCGAAAGGAGGGATTTAGGCTGGTTTAAGAGTCACGCTGACGCACGCTGACCGTCAGCCGAAATGTATGAAGCGTCGGCGCCGAGCGATGAGCGTCACTCAGGAACGTTCCCTTCAATTACATACATATTGATCTGTCAGCGCCGACGATCAGCGAGCGGTCAGCGCGATTCAAAAACCCGCCTTAATGGTTAGAATTTTAGAATCCTGGATGCAGCGAGGAATTATTATTACCTGTTAAACTATATTGTGTGGGGTTAAACTGATAGTTAATGGTAAAAATAGTACAATGTTTTGAATTTGAACTTGTATCTTGAATTTAATTCAAGCGCGAAGAGTTTCCAGTCACCTAATCTCAGATCAACTCTATGACTACAAAGTTACATTATCATAGACTTCCATAAGTATGCAAAACTAAGCTCAAACTCCGGAAAGTGGGTCGTATGCTACTCGTAATAAGATTTGAATACCAATAGTGGGACAGGTGCTGAGTAAAAATTTGCAAAGAAGGAAAGTTGTTCTAGAATGAACTTGTGTGAGATGTCTACGTGAAAGAAATGAGGAAGGAATTTGCAGAACCCAACCCATAAAGGGGTCCCTTTGTTGGCTCATTGACACAATGAAACAAACTTTTATAACTGCACGCAGGAAGATTTAATGAGGACTACTGACAACGCCATTCTTGTGGCGGAGTTTTGGGCTGACGCTGTGTAGGTTTGATGTCGACACGACAAGAAGAAGAAGAATAACTTTAGCAATTATTGAAATTCAACGGGGTAAAATGGATATGTTATCCATTATTGATTGATAGATAGATAAATAATTTATTTGCATACACTTAACACACATGAAATAGTAAAGTTGCAGCATAATAAAAATAAGAAAAAAAAAAGAAATGTTTTTTATGTAATTAAAATTACATAATTTATTAATTTAGCAATTCCAGTTACATACTTATCAAAACAATAAAGAAATGTACTCGTATGTTATTGTGAAATACACGCCATTATTCAGAAGTTACTTATAACTGAGTAAAAATTACTTATAACTGTGTGTACACACCTGAAACCGAGGAAAAGACTAGTAAACAATATCAAGAAAGCACAAAAACTCTTCTTCCTTGTTTTCATATTATTCCTGCATATTGGAAAACACGAAACGGATAAGTCCCTTGGAAGGGTTCCAACGTCACCCGTCCGGGTCCCGTCCGGGATCTGTCCGGGCGTCACGTGAGCCGGGTTGATAAATTATGGTTGCAGGTATGAATATGGGTCGCTTCACTTCCTAGCTGGATGGTGCAGGAATAAGCGATCTTGATCGTTGTGAGTTACAAAAGGTTTATAATGAATTTAAAGTGTATGAATATGGGTTTCTTCTAGCTGGGTGGTGGAGGGGACGAGCGGTCTTGATACTTGTTGTGATACTAAAAAGGTTTACAGTGCAGTCAAAGTTAAAGGGAGTTTTGTATAACTTACATTTGCCTATGACTTCTTATGTGCTAAGGCTAAGCTATAAGATTGTAATGCGTCATCAAAATCTGTCCAGTACCACCGCGCCAATAGACTTTAGAAATCTTGAAACAAATAAGGCATCGACATAATAAAGATAATAAATTGACATCTGAACAATAGTGTCTAGACAAACCTAAAGAGGATTTAGGACGCTATTTGGATCAAATATGTAATTGCTCAATAATGAATAATAAATAAAATAAAATAAATAAATAAATAAATAAATAAATCTTTCCATAAAATATCTTCATTGGCACAATGTATATTATAACGCCCCGGCTTCGCACGGTTGCAATGGAATTTCCCGGCTTTTCTCTTCTATAATAAGCATGTTTTATTCATATAAACCTTCCTCTTGAGTCACTCTGTCTATTAAAAAATAACCGCATCGAAATCCGTTACGTAGGTTTTTTTATGTGACAGGAGGCAAACGAGCAGACAGATCACCTGATGGTAGGTAGTTGTAATTAAGCAAGCATACGTTCGATCTAAGCATATAATATAGGGACAGACAGCGGAAAGCGACTTTGTTTTAAACTGTATAGTAATTACAAAATCACTGAATATCATTCGTTCTCAGAATATTTTTGTATGTTTAATTTTTACTTGTCATTCGAAATTAAAAATAACTCGATTTTAAACAAAAAACTCACAACGCGCCAGCGTAGGTTTTATTAATAACAACAGTTGACCGCCGGCCATTGGCTCGGAAAATTGGAAATAGCACAGATTGAAAAGAAGCGCGGAAAATTCGCGCTAAATGAAAAATACAGCGCTGCAGCCGCTGCGAAATATTATCTCTGCCTTTTGACACCTCGTGACTATTTTATGCTGCTTTTGGCAGGTATTTGGTAGCAATATTGCAGCCACAATAATATTGGCGAAACTTTTAGGTGTGACTTTGACTGACATTATCTTTTGTTGTGGGTGAAATAAATGGGACCCACTCATAATTTAGACGCACTGTTGAAACCCTTTTGTTTTATGGAGACACGGGAACACCTCTCTCCAGAAATAATACACCATGTTCTATTATTCCAGTTGCATTATTTCCAATTGACATCGGTACAAATTAAACTGTTCGGAAGAAATTTGATTGTTAATTTATTTTTTATTTATTTGGTGCATAAAACAAAGATACAACCATATCCAAAGCAGGTAATACACTAAGATTTGTTGCAGCACCAATAGGCTAGTTGCCTAAAAAAATTTTTTTAGTCCGTAATGTTTAATATCAAAAAATATTGGACACATATATTTTTATTTGTCAATCTAACAAATAATTACATAGTTATGGTGCGTTGAAGTTGCGCACGACGTCACAACGTGCGGCATTTTTAAGCAAGCGTTGACGTCACGGGCCTCTTCTTATGAACTTTGGGGCGCTCTATCTCTTTAAATTTTCATTAGTTTGAAAAAGTGAAAAATACGTGTAGAGTATTTTTTGATAAGTTAACTGACGGACTAATTAAAACTCTTGCTTTTTGACCCAGGCAACATCCCCATTGCAAGAGCACACAACATGAACGAGTTAAAAACTTAAAATTAAATAAAAAACTTTTTTAGAAATGAACCACAGACTATCATGTAAAAACTTCAACATTCCACCCAAGAAGACATGACTCATAATAATGCAGTTCGATCATAATTGCAAAAGCTGGCAAATAACATCCTCTTCGTTTTAAAGGGGGCGTCCTATTATAAAGGGGGCGTCCCCATATAAAAGGGGAGGACGTGAGAGGAAAGAGACCTGATATCCGAGATACCTAAGCTGAGATTTACGGCCAATTTTTATATTTTAATGGGGTGTATCTATAATGGAACCATCTCCGAGTTTCACTTCAGTATTCACCCAAATTGGTAGCGTTTCATCATACTTGTAATTTGCGTGCGATGATCCGATACTGATTGTTTTTGATGATTTAAAGTCGCATCTTTTCTGAGTTACAAGACAGGTTAATTTTTGCTTTGGATCTTGCTAAGGGAAACAAACTTGAAACGAGGTTTTGGACACAAGATTTAACAAACATACTCCTAAAATATAGAAGTCTAAAATGTAAAATAATAGAAACCAAAGGCAGTGAAAATGTCTTAATTAAATTACATTAATGAAATCTCATAGAGGTATGGTAAGTATGTGTTTCTTAACCCTTCAAACCCTAAGCGGTCGCATGAGGCCGCGGTACGGGACTATTCCCACCTTGCTTTCGTTCCCACCGTTGCAACTCCTGTGTAGCCAGGATCTACAGCTTGACCGCCCATAAAAATACAACCAGTGTCAAGTAAAGTCTGTCCCGGGGGAAAGTTAAACTGTCATTGGACCTGCAACGAAATTAATCAGAAGAAATAGGAGGAGTTCGAAATTAAGGTTCGAATTCCCTCCAGTGCAAAGCGGATGAAAGGTGACAAACAACCTTTAAAAAAATATATGAGGCTACGGTCCCGGCTACTTGAAGGGACAATAATAAGAATAACTTATACTTAACTAAAACAATAAGTTCCATTTTCACCTTATTTATATTTTAGCTCAAAAAAGAAAATAAGTAATTTAAATGACGTCATTGATAACATTGAAGTATAGCCAAGCAAAAGCTTTAACCCATTTAAGTTGGACAACATGAATCATGTCTGAACATCAAATTTCCGATTCAGGCAATTCTGGGCTAGGCCAAAGTTTTAGGTTTCGCGTGTTTGGCCTTACTCAAAGCTCTTCGTTTCCGATTAAAAGCGCTTTTCGGTAAAGCTCCATCCACACTGACAAAAGCTTTGCAGCGTAACATACCTACTCGTATGTATTTAACTCATTTCAAGGGGCAGGTATGTACCATCCTAGACTGCATCTAATTTAACATCAGGTGTGATTGCAATGAAACACTTGCTTTGTTTTGCACAAAAAAATATTCCTAATCATTTCATTGTGCAGTCGATCCGTTTGTGGGACTCATTTTGACAATGCTAATTCGTTCAGTGTCAGTGTCAAAACAGTTGGGGCAGGCCTGTTCATCTCCGCGAGTTTACATCGAAAACAAAACACGCACGATGGCCCACCTACAGGATACTATTCGACAAAGCCTCACATACGAGCGAACATTGACTTACGCACGCGTATTCTTGTGTATGACGGAAGAAAATAAAGAAAATGGTGTACTAAATACTGTGCAGTATTTAACTGCCTAAATAATAATAAAAACACAGAATGTACTTTTTTAAGTTGCCTCAAGACACTGAGGGGTAAATAAGTACTTAATATTATTCATGATAATTCATGCTAAATCATGCATTTCCTCCGCCATTTTCCGCAGTTTGGCACCTCACGTCACATCATTTTACCGAAGTCAACCCTATAGCTTCGGCGCAATGCCGATCACTGACGTTTGTCAACAAAATGGTGCTTGACTCTTGAGACACGCTAAATTACACCATATTGTTAATGACATTGAGCATACATTTTTTTAAATACCTTCGCGAAGTAAAACTTCTGTACGTAGTACTTATTATTATTCTGTGGTTGGGGTAAGTAATTTTTAAGCAGGGTACCCTTTTGGTTTAGATATCTACATGAAACATAAAGGTGTGTAAGAAGGGGCAAAAAAAACATACAGGCTTATTTGATACATGCAGCTTAAAGTTTATACATAAACAACTTTATTCATGCCTGTGTGGCTAGGCCTTAATAGTTAGCAACGTTTAGCGTGTTATCTTGTGTTCCTATAAAGTTTGCGCTGATAACAAGAGAAAGCGCCTTAATTTGTAACCTATCCAACTAAGAAGCGCCAATAGAGACCGTGAACTATTCTAACGATGATATTTCCAATCCAAAACTACCTACTATTATTAATTACTAGCGGCAGCCCGCGACTTCGTACGCGTGGATCCCGTTTTACCCATTAGGGGTTGAATTTTGCAAAATCCCGTCTTAGTGAGCACCTACGTTCTAAAAGGAACCCCCATGCAAAATTCGAGACTCCTAGCACTTGTAGTTTCTGAGATTTCGTGATGAGTGAGTCAGTCAGTGACCTTTCGCTTTTATACAGTGTGAGTCACGTTAAAGTGTACATATGAAAATAGATGAAACTAGACCTATTTTTATCGACAAAAAAGTGGTCAAAAATTTTTTGAGATTTTTTTTTAATTTTTTATATAATTTTTTTTCTTCCAATTACTTATTGTAAAGAAAACGTAATAACTTTTAAACTAAGCAGTATATCCTGATAAAATAAAAACAGTAATAATGATAAATAACAGGCAATAGTAAAAAAAATACATAAAATACACAAAAAATGCCAACAAATAATAAAAAATGATACTTTTTGAAAAAAATCTGCTTAAAAATTCGTGTTTTTTTGGTTATTTGATAAATTTCTCCAAAAAATGCCCCTATAACAGGTGGTTTTTATTGTTTTGTATTATTCTCTATCGTATTACCTTTGTAAAACCAAAAATTGCATGTCTCTATCCCTATCACAACATTTGCTATGATCGTTTGAACTAAGCCTCTCCGGGCGCGCCATTCAACGCTTCGTTAACAACGAAACTGAAAATGGCTCTAGATTTGTAATTTTGATAAAGACAAGTTAGATTTCAAGTAAAAACAAAAGATTTCGAAGTAAAATAAGCATTTTAGTTAAAATTAAAATTGTCCCTACCTGTAGAGGAGAATAATGTTGTGGTAGGCCTTTGTTCAAACTATCATAGCAAATGTTGTGATAGGGATAGAGACATGCAATTTTTGGTTTTACAAAGGTAATACGATAGAGAATAATACACAACAATAAAAACCACCTGTTATAGGGGCATTTTTTGGAGAAATTTATCAAATAACCAAAAAAACACGAATTTTTAAGCAGATTTTTTTCAAAAAGTATCATTTTTTATTACTTGTTGGCATTTTTTGTGCATTGTATGTATTTTTTTAGTATCGCCTGTTATTTAGCATTATTACAGTTTTTATTTTATCAGGATATACCGCTTAGTTTAAAAGTTATTACGTTTTCTTTACAATAAGTAATTGAAAGAAAAAAAATTCTATAAAAAATTAAAAAAAAATCTCAAAAATTTTTTGACCTCTTTTTTGTCGATAAAAATAGGTCTAGTTTCATCTATTTTCATATGTACACATTAACGTGACTCACACTGTATATTGTATAGATTGGTTAAACCCATATTGCAAGTTACTGGCACGGACTATACATATATCCTACGCAATCTCGTACAGAAAACGCAGCGTGAAAACCCCCACCCACAAGGTGGACTGACGACATCCTAAAGGTAGCAGGAAGGTGCTGGATGCAGGCTGCTATCAACTGGGCGATGTGGAAATAATTGGGGGAGGCCTATGTTCCGCAGTGGACGTCCTGTGGCTGAAATGATGATGATGAATCTACAGTTTGCGAGGATATACGGTGGTTAGTTATGAATCGAAAAGATTTTCAAGATGAAACTACTTAAGGGCTTTACCCTAACATATCTGGCAAAAAGGATATTCTGCCTCTTCTCAGCACTGGCCCATTTATTGTCCCGAAGCAGTGGTAGGGTTAACCTTCCACTGGGACGTGTAACAGTGCTTTTTAAAAGCCTATTTGCAAAAATAAATGAGTTTTATGAGTTTTTTTTGGTTTTTTATGATAATACAGCTCTTGAACTAAGTTATTAAACTCGTTTATTAAGAAATTTCTCGTTTATTAATATTAGCCGTGTGGTGACGGCAGAGTAGAATACATTTGTCACCAACCCCTACTCTTCCCGCGGGTGTCGTAAGAGGCGACTTAGGGACTACACATCAAACAGAGAATGGGCAGCAGCGCTCTCTGAAAAACATCAATCTTTTAAACTGCGATCTCCAACCCGCCTGCCAAGCGTGGAGATTATGGCAAAACCCTCCACTATAGTGGAGGAGGCTCATAGTCCAGCAGTGGACTGTAAAGGGCTGTTGATGATGATTAATAAATTTATGGAACCCACACTAAAGCGCTACCTGAAAATATTAAGCAAAACACTACCAAAGCCCCAAACGATCATGGGGCAAAAACTTGCCCCGCCATCTGGTGAGAACGTAAACAAATTACGGCCGCGTTGTTTGCGATAAAACCCGAAACTTTCGGAGTTACCCGAATTCGGGTAAATCATCGAGTTTACCCACGCATAGCCTAACTAGAAGATAATAGGAGTAATTATTTTAAATAATAGCTAGGAGATTAATAGTTTGTATTGTTTGTGAGTTTATTTTAGACAGATAAGAAATTATTTATAATATGTTGAATGTTAATTTTCCATTTCGTATGTTTCAGCCAAATGACTTCCACTGCTGGACAAAGGCCTCCCCCAAGGTTTTCCACAATGAACGGTCCTGCGCTGCCCGCATCCAGGCTCTTCCCGCGACCCTTACCAGATCGTCGGTCCACCTAGTAGGAGGCCTGACCACGCAATTTTCCATTTACTATAATTTATTTAACCGACTTCAACAAAAATAAATATTAATCGAATTGAGAACCTCCTCCGGTTCTCAATTCGATTAATATTTTTTATATACAAGTTCAATACCAAAATTATTATTTTTTGTTTCAATTATTTGCTATTTTAAATTAAGTGACGATGAATTTATAGAATATTAAGTACCCAAATTATAAGCATTTACATCCGCTGGTACAGTCATCGTATTAGTTCGTGACACCCAAAGTAAATAGTATTTACTAAATACATATATTACACTACGCCTCTAGTCCCAAAAGTGGTCAAAAAGTTACAAATACAAATCTTTTATTCAGCACACAGTTGAAAACAAAATCTTAATCTAATTGTAACAAAGACGTGTTGCGAACTTTTTCGCTACTTTACCCATACACCCTTTGCTTAATTTGGGACTGAATGACGCCAAAAAATGTTAAAGGAAAATGATTTATTCACATACAACTACTTACATAAGCCTAGACGCAGACCACCGACTTTTAGTCGCCGATACTTAGTTGGGTCCGATTTTAATTTGTATGAAGAATCGGCCGATACCAATCGGTGTAATGTGCGCACTTTCATACACCTCCATACTGATTAACAGCCCGACCCAACTATCGGCCAACTAAACGTCAGTGGTCTGCGCCTAGGCTATTATTTATTACGATGTAGAATAAGATTAATCTTCTACCATTTTATGACATTCCTACGTTTGAAATACTTACATATTTCTACCATCAAAGTCGGATCCTTGTCAGAAAACGGTCCAAGGCCCGATAAGTTATTTCAAGGTACAGCCATCGAGAAATTGGGGCTGGAGAGACGGCTTGGAAAATTGAAAAATGCCTCGCGTAGTGAAGGGTGGGGCCTCGGACATAGCGGACAGCGAGTAATAAAAAAATGATTAAGTGTAATAAAATAGCTTCGAATCTATTACCTTTTTTGCAAGACATAACTAAATTCGACAGCCTGCATGATCAATATACTATTAGAGGCCGGTAGATCTATTCCCACAAATAAAACACTGAATACTTAACTTTCAAATTAATATTGCATTATTTTAATTACAATTTATCATTTAGCACAAAAGCGCGCGGAGTCGTCCCCGCGCGTCCCTCTATTCTAACGTTTGATCCTAGTGTGACATTGACATTACGTCAATGTCACTATGACAGCATCTCATTGGCCACAACGATACCGTTATAGTTCCAAAATACTGAACTGTCCTATGCATGACATTGACAGTGGGGCGCCACCGTCAATACCGGATCGCTGGTTCCGATTTTTGCCATGTTGGAAACCATATAGTTGAACGATGGTAGCGCCCCCCTGTCATTGAGTTTGGTGGGACAGTTCAGCGTGGGTCATCTATAATATAACGTTTTAGATTTTTCATAATTAACAATACATTAAGACAAACTTGCAAACCAATAAGGCCGAATAACATTGAAGGAGTGTTTAAGGCCTTAGCAATTTGAAAACGTTGCTACAACCTTTGTTGGTAAAAAAATTCTTCAGATCAATTTATTGGTCAGTAGATTTTTACATTGTCTTAATCATCAACATTGCAAAGGACAGTATACAACTATGGGTTTCTTTATTTATGGGTTTCTCTCTTTGCGTATTTTCCTTATTACGTACTAGGAATCCGCCCCTGCTTCGCACAGATACAATGTATTATGCTTAAAAACCTTTCTCTTGGATCACTCTATCAAAAAAACCGCATCAATATCCATTGCGTAGTTTTAAAGATCTAAGCATACAGGGACAGATAGGAAAGCGTTTGTTTTATAATATTTAGTGACGTATAATCTGCCTGTATATTATTTACCTACCTCCATATCGTGTCATGAAAAATACAGAAACCTAATCTTATTTTTAATAAAGAGAGCTCGCTAAGTGCTAAAACTAATTAATATAAATATTATTAGGCCCCGCCACTCCGTCTCCATTCGTCATAATAATTTATTACGCACATCGCTTACCGCGAAATGTATGGCTTATAATATAGTTGAGGCGTAGCTTGGCTACATTACGTTAAGTCTGTGAGATATAAATAAATCATTTATTCTAGCATGTAGCATAATATGTCATATGACAGTAGTATGAGTTTCTGAGACTATTTCGCCGTTTCGTAGTTAGTAAAAACGTGTAAGAAAAGGATATTATCTGCATCTGCATGTGATCTGTCGGCCGTTTGGTGTAGTGGTTCGAAACGGACTACTATTCCGGAGGTTGCAGGTTCGATTCCCGCACAGTACAAACATTTGTGTGCATGAACATATTTGTTTGTATTGGACTGGGTGTTTTCTATGTATAATATGTATGAATTTACAACTATTCTATTCTCATTCCTTTTAGTTGATTGTTGTTAAGATGTAAATTTTATAATACTTAATATCTTTGCGTGGTATTCTTAAAAAGGTAAATAGTTCGTTTGAATACCGCCAGGGGTTTGTTTTTGGTTCGTTGTTCGGTTGTTCTCGCCATGACTGTTTGATTTGTAATACGTTTTATTTTACTTGAAATATACGTGAGAAATCTTACTCAAGAGTTTATTTTAACCACACCTTAACAGGTTATGGGCCCAGGTACGTTAATACCTACGGATTGAGTAAAGAGCAGAAAAAGTGTCGTTCGAAAAAAATGGAAGTCACAAATTCCATGCGGATCGAAAAATTCAACGGGAAAGACTTTAGACAGTGGAAATTCCAAATTAAATGTGCCTTGAAGGCTAAAGGCTTGAATATTAAAAGGAGTTGTCCCAATTTCGGCCCAGAGGTTGTACGCCATATCAAAAATCAAGAAAAATCTACTGATTAAGGGAAAAATATAAATAATTATATCTAGCATATAATTTAGCCGCTCAAAATAAAAAACTATTCATGAATTATCATTCTCAAATGCATACACAAGATGGCGTATGGCGTCAGATAAAAAAAAAGATGAACCATAGACTAACTAAACGTCAGTCGCTGTCCGATTTCATCTCCACCAAGATACGACTTAATGTCAAAAGTGACAGATGTCATCAAAATGACATTCGTCCACCATGATGGTTTTTGTTGTTGAGTATTGCTATTTTCTTAACAATCTTTTGTTTTAAGCGAATAAAATAAGCCATTTAAAAGAAATTGAATAATAAGAAACTGTTGTACATTTAAAAGCCCTTCTTTTTGGTAGGTGTACAGGTTGTGGGCCTAGGCTCCATACATTTTGGGACAACTCCTTTAAGTGGGAGTGTTAAGATGTAAATTTTATAATACTTAATATCTTTGCGTGGTATTCTTAAAAAGGTAAATAGTTCGTTTGAATACCGCCAGGGGTTTGTTTTTGGTTCGTTGTTCGGTTGTTCTCGCCATGACTGTTTGATTTGTAATACGTTTTATTTTACTTGAAATATACGTGAGAAATCTTACTCAAGAGTTTATTTTAACCACACCTTAACAATTGTGAACATGATTTTTCAACTGAAAACTTCTTGCTAACTCGGAACCTTGAATAAACCCATACATAATACTTTACGAGTATCGAGTTCAATACAAGTTTTACGAGTATTTTAGATAAACTTTTTTTGTCTGTAAGTCAAACTTTAGTAATTACTGAATCACAATTTTTTGTGCCCGAAATTATAGACTTTGTGGCGACATCTACGATACGCCACTACAAACGTGTACCAACAGATGGCGCTGTTACGACTGCACTATGGCACACTCCGCCGCTCATACAAACCTGCATCGCGGTGACGGAGTTTTCTACCCTGCCAAGTACATATAGACAAACCAAGATGGTGTAAATTGGACCTTGGTCCCCGAGCATAACACCCGCTCGGAAGGAAGCACTAACATCTAGCTTCCTTATTGTGGACGAACATCATTTCCCACAACTTCTTTTCTGCACCAGATGATAGAATGTTGTCCTACGACAACATTTTTGGAATGTGTTTTAGTGGCCTGTAAAGGGCCAACATACGAGTTCAATGAATTTGACTTAAAAACTTTAAAACGGCAGCCCTATCCCATCTGTCACTTAACCACACCGCACCGGAATGTTTCCAGGATCGCTCCAACAATGCACTGTAAGTTCCAGAACAGTCTTCCTCCGGGGCAGAGTTAATATTGTTGCGAACAAAACTGTAACGAGCTGCGGTAATACACGTCAAGTGGTTGCATAGAATAAGTGAGCAGATCTGACAAGATGTTATGTGCCTAGTTTCGATTGTTTTGGTGGGCGATAATCGAGAATGTTGAATGCTACAGAAATTAGGGAGTAGGCAATAAACCTGCCTAGAAAGAAATAAAAATAAGTGTGATTTTTAGTCTTAGGAAAGTAAAAATAGTGCCCACAAGATCTATTTGGCGGTTAAAACTCATTAAGAAAACAAAAAATTCATAAAATGTATTTACATGAGAAAGGAAAACCAGTATCTCCGTAGCCCAGTGGTTAGATTTCTCAGTAGTCGTGTTCGAAGCGAACAGTAGTCATTTCATTAAGTTACTTGTCAATCGGTCGTAGTTCAGTCGTTGGCTGGTAAGCGAAAGGACGAAGGTTTGAGTCGTACTTGAGGCTCTGAAAAACAACGTTTACTTGAATTTAATAAGTATGCGTAGGCGTGGTAACAATTAGTGGTGTATTTTAAAATTGACTTCTGTTTTATTGTTCTTTGCCAGTAAATTCAGGCTATGCCAAGAATCTCTGAATTTCAGAATCTCGAGCGCCTCTTATGATATTGTGCGGTTAACCAAACTTACAATAATTTGACGTGAAAGTTATTTTCATGAATATTTCATATTTTCAGCTTTCCCTTATTATAAAGAAACTGAAAAGATCCCAAATGTTTCACTTAAATAAAAATATTTTTTGACCCAAACTTTAAAGATTCCGTATTTTTATCAGTCATAAACGTAATATTTTTAAACAAAATGGTCTTATTTAAAACTAGCTTTTGCCTGCGGCTTCACCCGCGTGAAATTTCGTTTGTTACAGATCGTCATAAATTATAGCCTATATGTTATTCTAGGTTATAAACAATAATACTGTAAAGTTTCATCAAAATCCGTTCAGTAGTTTTTGCGTGAAAGAGTAACAAAACATCCAGACATCCAAACTTTCGCATTTATAATATTAGTAGGATCTGGCTGAGTATTTTCTTTTTTCCAGCCAGTGTAGGTACAAAAACACAATTTCGACAGCTTTATTATACCTACGTATAAAAGAATAAAAGCTTTTCTTCAAAGTTATTACTAAACATCTAAAAAACTTATTCTTCAAGCAATTTGCTTCCAAGTTAGCGAAATGATTAATCAAAAGAATTTTAATTATTTTTCTTTTTCAAATTCTCAAACAAAGTGAGTTGACACTGCGTGTAATTAACGATTACAAATGAAATTCTGAGGCCATTTTTGTATTCTACAAGTATTTTTAGACTTTAATGTAAAGGTTTCCGTTCCGATGAAGTTTTTTTATTTTAAACGCCTACCTACGGGGAACTGGAATCATTAGTAAGTACTGTCAAAGGTAACTTTGAGAATAATTAAACTTATTTTTTCACAGTTTTCTATCGTGAGGGTTGTGTCAACTGGCATTATAATGTCTGGTGCCTGATATACATAGCTCAATCGTGACCTCTAAAACGTGGAATGGTCTTTGTACTGTACAAGTTGATCCAAGCCGATGCAGCCATAGCTATTAAAATGCATCAAATATTGCCTTTCATTTGTTAGTTTTCTGTGGTGTGTTAAAAAAATTGTACATCTGTAGGAAAATTCATACAATAAAGTACACACCTTATACAATATGAAACAACAGTGAAGCCAACTCGATTAACACGTTTATCGACATATCGACCCCGCGTCGCATCACTAGTCGCGCTCAGTCAGCCGTCAGCCGTCAGCCGTTCCCGGCCGAGAGCAATTTGTTTATTTCAAACGCATTTGCAAAATTTATTTTTTGGTCAGAAAAAAACGGTAGCGTGCAGTGTGGTGAAAATTTATCGTAAATGCTTTTTTGGAACTCTAACAGGCTGTGAAGATGCGGGCTCTAATCATATTGTAGTGTAGGCTGATATATTTATTAATAGTCATTAGTAACGCCATCTTGCGATAGATAAATAAAAGCTTGTAAAATGTGAAAGTTTTTCAGGATGGATAACGATTGTTACGGTTTCACGATTAAACCGCTGAACCGATTAAGATGATAGAGACCCAGGATAAGTTATTTTTGCACAGACCGAAAAACGCGGGCAAAGCCACGGCGAAAATCTAGTCATCAGATAAGGGGCCATTCATTTATTATGTAAGACTATTTTCGCTAATTTTTGACCCCCTCCCTCCCCCCTATTATAAGAAAAAATAAGAATAAGCCGATCCCTTCCTCCCTTGTTTAATATTAAATTTATTACGTAAGAATCGAAAGGAAAAAAATGATAGGTTTTTACCCGTTTGACGGCTGGTCGATCCTCCTCCCCCCTAAATCGTCTTACGTAATAAATGAATGGCCCCTAAATAAGTATCCACTGGAGGAGCTCATCATCATCATCATCATTTCAGCCATACAAAGTCCACTGCTGAACATAGGCCTCCCCCAATGATTTCCACAATGGCCGGTTGGTGGCGGCCTGCATCCAGCGCCTTCCCGCTACCTTTATGAGGTCGTCGCTCCACTTTGTGGAGTTCACCTTCGTGATAATACTCGTAAGTCTGATGATGGCTCCTGTAAACATAATGATCGAAGAAAGTCAAGAGGTTAAGAATACTTACTTGCTACAACTTTTTCTCCGCGTTTGTATTTTTTTTAATTCGATAAAATATCTTCCCATCCCTAGCATCCCCATACCGATCCCCGGGGTTTGTGTATTCGTATTTCATCCCTGGACGCTGAGGATTCCAAATTATACGTTTGCTTTCCTTGCGTCTGTCTTAACGAGCCTAAATTTTTTTTTGATGTCTTCGAACATTTTGGGTATTTTTATAAGCGAAAATTAATGTTGTTGGTGTTGCAATGTATTTTATTTTTATTTGTTTTCGATAGTAAGTGTTTTCTTCTCGATTTTTTGGACAGTTGTAATCTATCTATGTAGTGTAAAGTTTAAAAGTAAGTGTGTAAAATTTAGATAAAGGTAGCAGAAAGGCGCTGGATGCAGGCCGCTACCAATCGGTCAATGTGAATAGTATTGGGGGAAGCCTATGTTTAGCAGTGGACGTCCTATGGCTGAATGATGATGATAATGCTGAAGTATTTTACAGTTTTTGATAATTCACTGTTATTTACCACCATATTTCCTGTAAGTTAACCCACGGAAGAGAGAAACCTAAAGCTAAACAACGAAACAGAACCGAGTCGCACCAAAACAGTAAATTAAAATCGAGAAGGGTATTGTTATCGATACAAAAATATCGATTACCACGAAAAAGAACGTCTTCAGACAATCCGCTAATTCATATCTGGCCCGGCACCGAACCTGTCAGGGCTGTCCAATTAAATCCACTGCGAAAATACTGTTTTCCCAGACTCATAGCAGAAGAGGGCAAAGAAGGCCCGCCTACAAAAATGGATTTTTAATATTATGTTCAGATGGAAATGTTCAGATGGAAACAAGTAATTTACTGCGTTGTGTTATTAGTCCCTATTAGAAAAGATATAATAATAAGCCATAAACTTGTATAAACCTTTATTTTGAGATTCTTAAAGATTCTCCAAAGCATCGTAAAATCTCGTGACCGCGTTTTAAAATAGTCTAATGATCGAAGATCACAAGAAATAGTTTTTTGCAAATATGTCGCTTCTTATGGTCGTTAGGTACTTATTGGCACCTATTACAAAAGTATCGTGCGTAAAATTATCTAAAAGGTTTGCCTAAAACATTTTTTCATTCGATTTAATCGTTTTTGAGAGGGAGTGCGGAGAGCGCTTTGCTCTCCCACACACAGGTACTCGTATTTTTACCATTACAGGATTAAAATAGTAGTTTTGCGAGCTATTTCATCAGTCTAGTCAAACTATATTTAGGAGCTGAATCTGTCAGTCTGCTCAACAGTGAAACCCTATTTAATAAACTTTGCCAAACTCAGAAAATACAGAGCAGTCTACCGTTGTTTACGTGTACTGCATCGAATCGAGGATATTACATTTTTTGCGCGGACTTGGGAACGCGCGAGTGACGGCGGGACGCCGAATTAAATTCCGGGACACACCTGTGAGTGTATGCCCAAGTTTTTGCGGTATTTTGAGAGACTACCAAATAATCTGGATACTTGTGTAAAGTGGATAAATGTCTGGAACGGCTTTTCGGCTTAATTTAGTAGACAAGTAGGTTTATTATGAACTTATCGTGCACTGGTGTTGGGCAAAGGTTGGACAATCATTTCCGTCGGAAGGGCCAATAACCTTCAAAATTGAAAATAACCTTTAGTGGGATATTGTCAGAAATTCACATAGGTACTATGTATTTACCGATGAATTGATTAATTCATCCAGTCGACGGGTTCATCCAGTGTCTAAGTAGCTCAATATTAGAAGAGCAGTTCGCCTGGCAAGCGGAAGGTCGTGGGTTCAATTTCCGCCTTAGACAGTTAGATTTTTTCAAGTTAATTATTTGTAATTTTAGAATTGATTATTTATATGATATATGAGCTACTTTTTAAAATACAATTGTGCGCTCTGCCTATTTCACTCTATGAGTATTTCACCAAACATTCTTTGACGTAAACTTTGCGAGTCTATTTGATTTCGGCTTCATTCTTTATTTATTTTATTGACCCTGTCCCTCATATACCTTCCAAAATATGATTTTATACAGACCTAGATATCTGTGACTACGTGACGACGCCAAGATCTCGCTAAAGCAATAAAATGGCGTCGTAAAGTAAAGCAAAGATAAGGTTTGTCGTTGAAGATTAGCGCCGACTAGCTGAATGGACGGTAGTAAACGTTTTACGGTGGAGTTAGTGTGACAGAAACTAATTCATTACTTAACTAACATTCCACTAGCTCGCAAGCAGTGCTAACTCTTTTATAAAACAGTTAGGGAGTGGAATTCGCTGCCTGCTGATGTCTTTACCGAACACTTTAAACGGTTCTCTTCAAGGTGAGGGAATAGTACTTACGGGGTAGATATGTACCGTCCTTGACTGCATCTCAGTTAACACCAGGTGTGATTGCGGTCAAATACTTGTCTTGTCTATATCTATACTAATATTATAAAGAGGAAAGATTTGTACCTATTTTTGTATGTTTGTAATGAATAGGCTCAAAAAGCACTGGGCCGATTTAAAACATTCTTTCACCATTCGAAAGCTACATTATCCACGAGTAACATAGGCTAAATTTTATTTTGGAAAAACATAGGGTTCAGGGGTCCACGCGCGCGAAGCCGCGGGCGGAAAGCTAGTTCTTCATAAAAAGATTACTGTAGACAGTATTTTTGTCATGTATTTTGTTGTTTAATATTGTTTAATCTTCACACAAAATATGACAATTTAATGCAGATTTGTTGTACTTGAAAAATCGCCAAAAGGTGGTTATTTTGGTAGGAAAAGCCCAAGTCAATAAATTCTCCAATCAAACAGCAATTTTTTAGATCTTATTTCAACCAACCGATATTATAGGTATTAATATGGTCACGACATAAACTACTAACAAAACCTACTGTAACCAAAAAGTACCCTATCTTTGACAATCCACTGCCTACGTTCCTCAAAGTTTCCCGAAAAATATTTGTTTAGGGACTACGGGGAACATACACTCGTAAAAAACGTATCGGTCGACTCCTGCCTCCGTAATCCTGATTTACGAGGTTACGAATCCCTGGATTTCTTAGCGGAAATAGGAATATCCTGGGATTCAGTTTGAGGAACACATTCGTTTATTGAAGATATGAGTTACGACTACTTCTAGGGATCCTATTATTTTACAAGGCGGGAATCAGACGGCTGATTTGCCTTTAGTGAATTGGAGAGAATAATTAGATAGATAGATAGATAAATAATAAATAATAAATAATCTAAATATATAAAAGGAGAAACTGACTGACTGACTGACAGATCAACGCACAGCCTAAATGGCTAAACGTAGGCACTTGAAATTTGGAAGGGACGTAGCTTAGGTACCGTAGAGGTGCACTAAGAAAGGAATTCCCGAAATTCCCACGGGAACGGGAATTAGCGGGAAAAACGGGATTCACGCGTACGAAGTCGCGGGCGGCCGCTAGTAAATAATAAATCGTGCCCTGAGTGCGCAACAACTGCACGCAGAAAGATTTAATGAAGGCTACTGACAACGCCACTCTTGTAGCGGAGTTTTGGGCTGACACTGTATAGGTTTGTTGTCGACACGACAAGAAGAAGAAGAATGCTCTGATGATGATGACGATTTAAATATGAGGCGCTTTGTACGTGCATACTTATATTAGACTGTTGTATGGGAGCAACAACGAAAATTGAACTAGTTAACTAAGTACCATCTTGTAAACTACATGAAAATGAAGTGATAACTAGAGACTGATGACCCAGTAGGACTACCCCAAATTATTGTTGTACCAAAGTACAAAAAATGCTTTCAAAAATTCAAGTTAAACTATAGAATACTGCGGTCAAATACTTGCTTTGCCTATTCCAGCGGTGGACGTCATTTGGCTGAAACGAACGAACGAAACTGCTTTGTTCTGCATAAAAATTTTGCTGACAAAATGAAAATACTCGTAGTAACTAAATCACTTACGGGACTATTCCCACCTCTTGTTCCCACCACTGCAACTCCTGCGTAGCCAGGATCTACACCTTGACCGCCATAAAAACCCAACCAATGAAGGTCAAATTTGTCCCGGGGGAAAGTTAAACTGTCATTGGACCCGCAAAGAAATTAATCAGAAGAACATAGGAGGAGTTCGATAACTAAATTACTTAACCGACAGTCCCCTGCATCAAAGAATTTTAGTCGGAGTATACATCTAATAATTATTTACGATACGACGGGCCTAATCCCGTATTTACATTTTCTAGCCGACCCGCTATAACTCTATCTAAAAACCGCTTGTCCCTTAACCCCTGTCCCTTGGTTTTGGTTTAAATTACCCACAATTAACATGCCTTATTTCAGATGGGACTAAAATTTATTACTTACTCGTATTAGCGGCCAGCCCGGCTTCGCACAGGTTATACAATGTACCTACGAGTATGAAGTATAAACCTTTTTATTTAATCAAATTATTTATAGCTGAAAACTGTATAAAATCCGTTGCGTAGTTTAAAAGATCAAGAAAGCTGGATCGACTTTATTTTATAAAATAAGTAGCTTTTCGCCCGCGAGAAAAGCTTATAGAGCCTTTGTGTTCTTTTGATGTATGAACAACTAGCGGCCGCCCGCGACTTCGTACGCGCGGATCTCGTTATACATCCTTAGGGGTGGAGTTTCGTAAAATCCTTTCTTAGCGGATGCCTAAGTCATAACATCTACCTGCATGCCAAATTTCAGCCCGATCCGTCAAGTGGTTTGGGCTGTGCGTTGATAAATTACTATGTCAGTCAGTCAATCGGTCATCTTTGAGTTATATTATCTAGAATTCTAGATAATACTGTAAAGTGTCATCAAAATCCGTTCAGTAGTTTTTGCGTGAAAGAGTAACAAACATACACGAGAAAAATGTACTAATTCAACTTAATAAAACAATTCAAAACAGTAATACACAACAGCCTAATCCTAAATTTACATTTAAACCCGACCCGTTGTAATTCTATCAGTGTGTGCCCAAAACCGCTTGTCGCTTAAACCTAGCTTAGGCCTTCGTTTTGGTTCAAATTACGTTTCATAATCCATCTAGAGCAATCTTCCTAGTGGTCCACCATGGTCCCAGTGGATGACCAGGACCGGATCTAGGGGGTTGGGGGACAAAAAAGTTTTGGGCCGCTAAAAAACGAAATGAAAAAATTATGGTTAAAAGTTGGACACAATGAGCCTTCGCTTTTGTTCAAGTTACATTATAATGCGTTTTGCGTATTCTTTTAAGTAGTCTGTTTCCACCATAATGCTAAAGACTGGACAGAGCTGGACCTAGGGCTTTGCTCTGGGGCTCAAGGGAGTAGTCTCAAAAAAATTGAGGTTAATTTTGAATCAATAAAGATTCCTGTTCCAACCCTTGCCAAACAAAAGAAAAGAGCCCACGTGGTTGCTATAAGACATTAAAGAGTTGGGTGGTCTGCAGGTGGCCTTGGTTCACCTTAATTTAACATTGTATTGAGAGATTGCATGAGTACTACAAACTACAAAATACTTGAAGTGCGTTGAAAGCACTTAAAATTGTGTGTTTCCGCATGAATATTTTTTCCGATCACTCACTCTACTTGACACGTTCCTTGATCTTCCAGCTACGGCCCTGATCGATCCCTGGAGTTGAGTGATTTAGTGTCTACGGGCATTGACCCCGTTCGGCGGTGACTTTTAGGCGGGTCAACGCACTGGGGGTAGTATTTTCAGTTGTATTTGTATCGTCTAGCCCGAAAGTATTTGAATTATGTATTGTTTGAAGTTTGTGACACAATAAAATACGTTTATTAGTTTCACTTGGATTTTCTTTGTTGTGCACAGGATTGTGAATTAAGGAGCTTTTGTTTAGTGAAAGAGATTTTTGTGACAAAATAACATAATGCTATAATTTTCCTTTTTCATATATTAAATAAAGTGCTAGATATTCCGTCACAAAAAGTATAATGTACAGACCTCGTATCTTAATAATTGACCTAGTAAAGAACTAAAATTCGACAGAAAAATAGATGTCAAATACAAATCGTCTGTTTTGTTAATAATAACCATTCGTATATTTTATATTTCATAGACCAGTACCTACATGAACAGCCCCACTTTCACAGGCCACCCTGGATATAATTTAATTAAAAATAGCATTAATTGAGTATTATCTAAGTACAGTAACATTTAGCTTGATGTCTTGTTTTCTAAGCTTGCTCAACAAACTCAGACACTTGTTGTGCGTCAGCTACAAAGAGGTACTACAACTTTCAAAAGCACCTGACGCCAGGTTCTGCGCAGCCGCCACTAATCTGGGCTCTGTCCCGCGATTTATGTACAGACAGCACAACAAGCTTTACACTGTGGCATCTTAAGTCGTTGTAATAGAACCGATTTTGCAACAACAATGTTTGATGTGAAGTCGACTGTACAAGAATCACTCCAAAGGCGCTTGAAAAAATGTCTCAGGAGTGAACGACTTTCCACAGGGATGTCACATCTAGGAGTTATCTTTTTAACCTCTCGCTATTTCGTTTCAATAAAAGTATATGATGTATATCACATTGTTTGGTAAAAACTTATAGTCACTAAAGGTTTACATAGAAGAAATGTTCAGACACTTGCGAGAACAAAATGGTACAGTAGCTAGATGTGAAATAAATAGAGAAAGAAAGAGATGTAATTGTATTTAAACAAAATCGAGATTTGGTAAGCTATTAACGTCTGGGTAATCCATTGTGGTTAGGCGGTTATCACACTGCGCCGCGTGATTTTCATATAAAAAATCACGCGCGCGGACGCGTTGTCAGTGTGAAGTGCCGCGCGTGTTTTCTATACAAACTGAGGTACTTGCATACAATGATTAAATCTGTCGCCGCGGAGCGCGGCGCAGTGTGATAACTAACTGCCTTACTGTCTACCCTTAGAAAACTCGTCAAATTATGCGGGTAGTTGAATTTAACCCCCTAATCTCGTAATTAGGGGGTTAAAATCAACGAAATAGAATTTTAATATTTTATATAGCTACAAATAGCTGAAAATGAGATTAATCAATCACGGTTATTATAATGGTACAAAGACCTGCCCGCTGAGACGAATTTTTTTTTCACTTGCACTTGCTTCAAATCCAAGAGGCAGCCCTAAGCAACTCTCGGCATTACGCTAAGTGCTACTTAGCTGAAATAATGAAGCAGGTTTTGTCGAAACTTGATTTGCCACCATTACGGCCCGATGGCGCGGTGGAAAGGTCGCGGGTTCATGCCCGGCTAATACCAATTTTGTTCAAAAGTTTTAATTTTGAAATGGACAAAGTTGTTGTGGAATTGTGTTGAAGCGTAGTTTATTGCCTTCATATGTGGCTACGGGATTTGGTTTGAGTTCAATATTTGAACTTTAATCCGCATTAATTATTTTGAAAAAGAAAAATGTTGCTTGTCACATTTTTTAATTCTTTTAATAAGTGGATTTTCAATATCTTAGAAATTTTTTATCTGCAGGTTAAATTAGATACTGTATTTTTCAAACAAAATCTATTTGACGATTTCAAAATCTAGAAAATGATTCGAATTTACATTCGGAAGAATCTTTCTAAACCTACTCCTAAATACGTACACTGGTTATCACAAAAATCGGCCCACCTACGTTTTACAGGAAAACTCGTTTTTACTGACACAATCATGGTGCGCCAACGATATTGGTGTTATAGTCCAATAAATATCCTTAAAGATAAAACCGACTCCAAAAAACCTACATTAAAAAGCAGAAAAATAATTACTAATAACCTACTTATTTATTAGGACGAATTAATATTTATGTAGGTATACCATGATTGATACTTACAAACATGGAAAAAAAAAAAAAAAAAATACGGGTCGAATTGAGAACCTCCTCCTTTTTTTGAAGTCGGTTGAAAAAAAACACATTTAATATCTTAATAAACGATTTAAACGATTAACATTATACAAATTTAATGACCTGACTTATGTACCTGTGATTTCACAATAAACACAATTTGAATTTGAAAAAAAAAAAAATAAATAATGTGACTTGAAAAAAGACCTCACTTTGGGCCCACCTCTGGGATCAATTTAGACCAATTTTTATGGTTATAAAACCAAATAATGATCTCACGTGTCCTCTTTAACAGATTGATAGCGATTAATCCCAACTTCACAGTTTTATAGCCATAAAAGTTGGCTCAAGCGTAACTACCTATTTTTTGAAGAAGTGACTCTGGATTCTTCTACAGACACATTTTTGGGGTAAAAATCTTTCCTTTAATGAAATGAAGTTTAGAACTAGGCTTTTAAATGGTGCCAATATTAGTGGAAAGTGGGGGATGCATACGTTTGAAAGTGCTTGTCGCCGGAGGGTCGATTTTTTGATGACCAGTGTATTTAACTTTCGGAATTTTCGTGTTTTGTTTCGAAGATAGGTGCCAGTACAACACCAATGTCCTGGGTCCCAACGTAATTACTGTTACGTGTAAGTATTAAAATGACGCGTTACTTTTATGTGTATAAATTTTCCGCTAACCTGTGAGCCAAGTCCCGTTGAAAGGCTTGTAATGGTCGGCGAGGACGTCTTGTAGCGTCGGCCTGCGCCCGCGCACCCGGCCGCCGTCCCCAGCGGGTGTTAGCAGCGCGATGCTGAACACTGTCAGTCCCAGCACAGAGGCTATATTGGTCTGATGTGCTTTCAAGTAACTAAGATGGCGCAGCGACCCAAAGAGAGTTTCCGACAATAACCCGGTGTCTTATGTGAGTAATGCGACCGTGACGTGTATCATACGCGACTAGGTAGGACACTATTATTTATTTATTTGATCACCAACAAGGTTACATTGTAGCGTTCACAAGAAAAACTTACAAAATTACAATGTACAACGACTTTCTTGTCTTCCCAGGGACCTGGGATGGACCAACGGGTCTATTACCACCCCTCGTGGCTAGCGTAGCTTGACCGCCATCAAAACCAAGCCAATAAAGGTCAAGTTTCTTTCGGGAGGGAAAGTAAAACTGTCATTGGATCCAGACCGGCTAGTGAAGTCAACTGAAGTCGCGCTCACACACTCACTGCGGCCGCCCGTCGCACAGTCTCGACAGCAACATATACGCGCGAGCGATAAGGATGGATAGCTTGGGGTCATTGGACGAAAGTCTACGTGTTCGGCGACCGGACTTAACCGCCATTAAAAACACAGCCAATAAAGATCAAGATTTTGTTCGGGAGGGAAAGTAAAACTGACATTACACCCAGACGGGCTAGTGAAATCAAATTAAATTTAAGGACTCACCTGTGAGCCAAGTCCCGTTGAAAGGCTTGTAATGGTCGGCGAGGACGTCTTGTAGCGTCGGCCTGCGCCCGCGCACCCGGCCGCCGTCCCCAGCGGGTGTTAGCAGCGCGATGCTGAACACTATGAGTCCCAGCACAGCGGCTATCACCAGCAGGGCGATGAGAATGCCTCGCCAGTTGCGCTGCGTCGGTGTCGCTGCTGCGAGTTCCTGGAAAGAAGAGAGTGATGAGATGGGTCTTTGGGAGTTGAAATAAATATATAATAGCCACGATAGCCGAACGGTGAAGGGGTCGGAGTGGCCGACTCGAGATCCGAGGAACGCGGGTTCGAATCCCACCGCGCCGCTCGACTATTGTGGTGAGCCCACTCGTAACACAAGCTCATTTAGCTTAACACGTGGGGCTAACGGGACTATTAGTAATTTAGGCAATACAAATTGCTAATAATCGGCGACCGGACTTAACAATCTTTAAAAAAAAAACATTATATGGCACACTGTGCGTTATAATGCAGCGTGGGTATGCATCTCATTCACACAATGTTCAGGTCGTTTTGGGCAATACAAATTGCTAATAAATCTTTAAAAAAATACATTATATGGCGCACTGTGTGCGTTATAATGCAGCGTACTCGTGCATGTCATTTACACAATGTTCAGGTCGTCCAACGTTATCACAGACGACACAGTGACACACGTAAGAAAATGACACTCAGAAGAGTGTCAGAATGAAGCCCATGTTCCTGCTGAATTCAAGATAAAACATTTCTAAAATGTAAAACCACATTTTTTACAGTCAAAAATATGGAATAGTATTGTAGCAAACTTTTGGAAAAATGCTAACTATGATGATTGAGTTCTTTGCGCTGCTTCTTTTCAGAGGCAGGGATATACAGGAATGTATAAAATACCACAGGTAAGTTTACACTTTTTATTGTTTTGATCAACAGTAAAGTAATACATAGATCAATACAAGTAAATAAGATAGCAATACACAATAAGAACTAAACAAACATCACACGATCTGATGTAGAAGTTTCGCGTCCACAGGCCGTGATTCTCTAGTGAGATATCTATTAATGTTGGCTTGTTTACTAATCCTATTGTTGACAGTCATAGCTTTGAGATAAAGCTGTGTTTACATCGACTAGTGTAAACTATGTTCCAATATTACACTAGACTAGCTAAACTGAGCTTATGATAGGACCGCCAGCGTCAAATAGTTAGTGACACTCAGAGTAGCCAAAAGTTGACAATAAATCTTATTTCAATTGTAATAAAGACGTGTTGCGAACTTTTTGGCCACTTTGGGTAACACGAACTATTTGACGCTGACTGCACTATTGAGTTTATTGTAATTAAGTGACTAGGACAAATAGGTTTACATGTTCAAATAAACAATAACATGTTACTTCTGTGGTAAAGCCCATGTCATGTGATAAAGGACAGTCAACAGTATTAGGCTTTGAACTCACGGCGCGATTTTTACCTGCACCCGCGACGATTGCGGGCCCGCACTTCTGTAGAATGCAGATACTTATGTAAAAATTAACGCACAACTCACGACGCAGTTTGCGCCTGCAGCGTGCGCGGTTGTATGTGGGTCCCGCGGCACCGGCGGGCAACTTGTATAATCGCGCGGGCCGCGGTAACCGCAGCCTCGGCGATTTGCGCCCGCGCGCTCTGCAATCGATTTGCGGGCGACCATTTTGTACCAGTGACGTAACTGTCCGTCTTCCAACCGCCCACCACGTTTGCGGGCGATGATCGGCGGCTGCGTAACCGCGTAATTAACCGGTCCTGTGAGTTTTGAAATAAAACCGCAATTCCACAACCGCCGCAAAATCGCGCCATGAGTTCTTAGCCTTAGTATCAGACTTTACAATTTTGTTGCAAAACCACATCTATGACCACGTAAGATGACACAATTTTAAGCTTGATATACTGTCTCCTACATCGATTAAATATCCAGTATTTTCAAATATCAATAACTTAAGACTACCTAGACCCAAAAGACGTTAGCTGGAACTAATAAATATCTAAAATACATAAAACCAAGTGATGGAATAATCATATTGCACGTAGAAGATAAGTCACTTTAGTGACGTTTAACGAGCGAGTTTAGCTTGGCTCGAGATAGTTTTATGCTGTGAGACGTGTAGCTTAGGTAAGAGTAGTAATAGAGTTAGTTTCAGAAGGTAAACCTCTGTGGTTTAGTGTTGAGAGTTCGACTTTTACTACTTAGGTAGGTATAGTATTGGCGGCGTGCTCAGATGCCCTCAATATGCGAGGGAGTTTGCCGCGATCGGCTTCGTAATCCATCCTCGTAGGTAGAAGTGGGCGCCATGGCCGAAATCGGTCGAATGAATCATCAATCACCATCATCAAAGGTGAAGGAGCTTGCTTATATTGGAGAGATCCGTAGGAGAACCGAAGTAACCGACATAGCCTGCAAAAGCAGTAAGCTTGCTTAAGTGGCAGTGGGCGAGGCAAACAGCTCGTAGAGCTGATGGCCGTTAGGGCAGAAAAGTTCTCAAAAGGCGACCATGGGCTGGAAAACGCAATGTGGTCAGTCAGGCCTCCCATGGTGGATCGACGATCCGGTGAAGGTCACCGGAATCACATGCTTGCTATGTAGGCAGAACTACCAATTGATGTATTGACGATCTAATTAAGATCGCCGAAAGCACCTGTATGCAGGCAGAGCAGGACCAGACGTTATGGCATCATCATCATTATCATCATTTCAGCCATAGGACGTCCATTGCTGAACATAGGCCTCCCCCAATGATTTGATGTATGAACTGTATGTTAGATGTTTTTATTAAAGTATGTAGAACAAGCAATTTTATGTAGCACATTGTATTGATTTAAATCTTAAATGTAACTTGTGTAGATTTTAATTGTTAGTTTAAATATGAATATGTATATGTTACAGGAAATGTATGAATTCTAGGAATTGTATACTATTCCTAGGAAATGTATACAATTCCGAAGCTATTTAGGAAATGTATAAAATATTGCTTCAGAGATTTTTTAATACGCACATATCCTAGGAAATGTATACTTTTCCTAGGAATTTTATAGAATTCCAATATTGTATTAGGAAATGTATAAAACTAAGCGGCACAAGCGCGGTCGTGTGATCGGGTGCCCCTCAGTACGCCTAAAATTTCATTTAGACAAACCACATTGGCCGATAGGTAGTTTTGACTCAAAACTATTATTGGATATGCCTGAAAGTTGTTTTCGCACTATTATACTGAAAAAAATATTTGCCTATTGGCATACCTTTCTTTCGGCATCACGCATATTACGCTGAAGTATTGGAAAACCCTAATTTTAACATCTCTTTTATTAAACTATTATTGGCATGAAGGTTTTAGTACTCCTGTAGCTGGATAACAAAGTCTCGGTTAGGTTAGGTTAGACTTGCGACCGTACACATACACAGCGGCCGCGGCGCGGTAGCGCCATTTAAGTTTCGGACAAAAAAAAAGAAATCTTAATTACATTTCCGATTGCTGTTTAGGAAATGTGTAAATATCCTAGGAAATGTGTCTAATATAATTTACATCACACATTTCCGGGTGATTTTAGGACTTATACACAAATCCTAGGAATTGTATACAATGACGGATTTCATACATTTCCTGTAACATATACATATTAGATTATATATTTTGCTAGAAATAGTTCTATTAATAAAGTAATTTAAGCCTTTTTTTGCCTAAGATACAGGAATTTATTATTCTTAGTTCAGGCACGTATGTAATTTTACCTATTATAGTTTAATATTATTAGCCTATTGTTAAAAACTGTCAATAAGTTATTCAATAAAGAATTTATTTATTTATTTATTTATTTATTTATTTATTTCCACAATGGCCGGTTGGTGGCGGCCTGCATCCAGCGCCTTCTCGGTACCTTTGTGAGGTCGTCGGTCTAACTTGTGGGTGGACGTCCTACGCTGCGCTTTCCGGCACGTGGCCTTATGACATTATGGCAATCCTTGGGGAATCAATCTAATGTGCATAAAACTAAGCTATGATAATTATTAAAACCTGTATTATTATTATAAAATTTTTATGAGAGGTGCCACTGACTTTACGTCCGTTGTGATCCGAACAGAGTTCAAGCGGTCTCTCAAGTCGTATCGCCATTAAGGTGAGGTAGGGGCTATTATTTCTAATGACACAACGACATCTCCATGAAGCGGTGTTATCGTCACAAACTCAATGATGCAGTTTGTTTTAACAACACAAGAGTTTAAACTTTGAGTTTTAGAATTGGCAATCCCTCTCCGAGGGCACAAATAAATTTAGTATAATATAGGTATTTAAGCGATTTGAACCATAAGTTGAGTTGAACCTAACTTTCAATTACTTGCTAGCCCTACCACTAAGCAAAACGAGAAGAAATATTCCCACTGGGAATCGAACTTGGAACCTCTTGAGTGTGAGACAGGTGGCATAAGGTCTTGCGGGTTCCTCTTGTCAAATCGGCCTTAAGTTGTCTAGAACTTTAATGGGACTAACATTCGAAAAATACAGTCTATACGCCTCTCATTGAAAATTCATTAACCCATCATAGCCCAGTTTCTATATTTAGATTTTCATCATCGTGTCCGCAACGTGACAATTGCGTCGCGTCCGCTGACGTGTCAGTCACGTCATTTTTTTTTTGTGAAAAATAATCCAGGCTTCGAGGGGTAGGTGTGTTTCCATTGTCTTACTTAAGACGATAAATTAATATTTTTCAATATTAACTCACACACGGTGTAAAAAGTGACAAGCAGAAAATTTATTGCGTCTAGTGGTATTGTAAAACCTATTTCAGAGCCAGAGGTCCTGGGTAAGATTTCCAGTGGGAACAACATTGTCTGCTCGCTTTGGATGGTGTCCTACTTATCCTTATTACTTGTCCTAAGTTTTCCAGACTAAAAAAAAAGGTCATTGACTGACATTTCTCAGAAACTATAATACCTAGAAACTTGAAATTAGCAGGTACGTTCCTTAGAAGAACGGATTTTACAAAACTCCACTCCTAAAATGGGGTCCACGCGTATGAAATTGCGGGCGGCTGCTAGTCTTAAATAAGTCTGTCGACATAACAACGGTGTTGAGAACATTATTGTGTTTAAATAGCACTAAGAGATTGTGAGCTTGATGACAACAGAAAATATATTTTTTCGTCACAGATAACGGACACAGTGTCTCTCGAGGAGCGCGCAATTAACGAGCGCGTGCGCGCGACAGATCAATTAGCGATGTTTAGGGCGCGCGAGGGGTTAACCGCACTTACGGGCGCGGCTAACCTCTGCTATTCTGACTATTATTCACAATTGAAGTGGTGTGTGAGAGGTTAACAAGACGTGGTGAGATAATTGACTTTTTTTTTTTCAGGAACAAAAAGGTTTATTTATTTTTTCTTGTAAAATACTCCAGTTATGTGCCCTGGATGCGGGCAGCGCAATACCGGTCGGTCAAATCCTTGGGGGAGGCTTTTGTCCAGCAGTGGACGTCAACAAATAAACGGCTGAAACAAATAAACTTACAATGCTTATGTGTGTGCTAACAATGCACCAGTGTCTAGCAGTTGATAGGAATTGAACGCGTCCTGTCTAGAATCCAATGCCTGAAACTTTGGGCTATTATCTATCACCTCTGTTTTATTTGTACGTTAAGGGTAATATCGAATTACTTTTATCTAAAAATCATACGATTCCACAACATAATAGTTTTGTTTCTATACAAAGCAATCATGTATTTATAATTAGTTTGTGAGTAAGACCCTCAGGGTTAAAGCCTCCTCCAAAGAATTCCATTTATTCCTGTCTTTGGCATCGTATTGATTAGTAATACGTAATTAATCATGAAACACTTAACATAAGACCGGGCGACTTTAGCTAATTGATTCATATTTCACACGCCAAACGGAACAAGGAAATGTGTTGGTAATTAATTTCACGCGCGAAGTTAGGATCAAATTAGCAAAGATGATTTGTTAAAATCCGTAGTCTGGGACCTCGTAACGTGTTTTGTGTTCTGTGCCAATACATACATAATAGCTTAGGTATTCTACGAAATATTTCTATTTATAAATAGTGCGTACTTAGCACAGAACGAAGTTCAAAACACAAGATAAAGCATAAACTTCTATGAAAATCAGAGTTTACTGTCATGCGGGGTGCACGCGCTACAGTCTTCTTATTCTGTATTTTGTAAATTAAGTACAAAATGAACACTTTTTTCAGTTTCTCGTCCATTGTATACAACCACAATGAAATCAAATTTTCAGCGTTCGTGGCAATCCCGCATGCGTGATAAAATCCGTACGATATAAAAAAACCCTTGCGTTATTTCGTAACACAATCCAAGACTGTGGGCTCTTTCAAATCCATTATGAGCGTGACGTCATTTACCACATAACAATACCTATTTGTGTAGATCAAACTAGAAATTCAAGTTGTCTGGAAATGCTAATGTAGTCGTAACATCTGATAGAACCTCAATAAACTTCAGTAACTAGTCTAGACCAGACTGGCGTACTAGTCGACTAGTTGACTAGTCAATAGTTACGAGTATGTTTTGATAGTATGCGTTTGTGGCGTTCCGCTGTCGGAATGGGATAGAATTGCAACATTGGTACCGATAGAGTTTGTGCTTCTTGAAATAATAGAGTGGTTTATATAATGAATTTGTAGAGCGCATGACAGGTTATTAAGATATAGATAGCATTCAAGAATGAATCGCCTTCAATACTCAATATTTTATTGCATCCATTATGTACTACTTAAAATTAAAACTTCCATCGTTGTCCAGTTGTTATAGAGAAACATTAGAAACTAAAGTAATAAGACCCTGTAGCCTTATGTAAAAACATGGCTCAGTAGTTTATTAGGTAAACCTCTTGCGAATTTTCATAATCATATTATTTACTTTATAAAATTTAACTTGTTTACTTCTTCATATTTTGTGTCACTCGACCGCATCTGAACACGTCTTTTGTCACTTTACCCTCTCGTTCAGTACTCGCTCCTATTATTAAAATGCCATTATCATTCACAAACCATCTTGTCAACATTTTGGTTCAAAAGTTACCCCATTACGTCTACTTCGAAAGGTTTAAGTATAGCGACAATAGGAATTTGGTTCTTATTACTATGTGAATAAGAGTGAGGAGACAGACTGTATTCTTCTAACAATACCTAAAGGCTGTTGACGTCCATTGTGGATCGTGAGTGGGCATTGTGCCCCGATATGTATAGTCAGCGACAATAGTTTGTGACATTCAAAGTGGTCAAAAAGTAGACAAATGACAACACAACCTTATTCCAAATTGTTAGAAAGTATTGCGAACTTTTGGCTACTTTGGGTGTAACGAACTAATTGACACTCACTGTACAGTTGCTCTTATAACTTCATGAGAGCTTCTTATTAACACTGGCTCATTATTGTACCGAAGCATTGGTAGGGTTTAAGTAATACGGGGACCAGTAAACAAAATTCCTGTTATTTGTTAATATTGCGGGTGTCTATGGGCGTCGGTAATCACTTACCATCAGGTGATCCGTCTGCTCGTTTGCCTCCTATCACATAAAAAAAAAAACTATAGGGGTCACTTAAAAATTAGGGATAGATGGTGAAAACAGGCATAAACCTTGCTCTACAAATTGTTGTGTATATTGTATGATTTTATTGGTGCACATAAGAATTTTTTTTATTGTGTTTCACGGCTCTGGGCCAGTCGTTCGTTGAATATTGAACTTTTAAATTTGATTTGACACAAGTGACAAAGTCACTTTAATATCCCTAAGTGTTGCCCTCACGAGACTTTTTTTATTTCCCATATTTTTCGTTCTCTACCATCAGGACGCTTTTTGCAACGCTGAAAAGAAGCGAAGTTGTATGATTTATTTACATCAACTAGCACAACATAACTTCATTGACAAAAGAACATGAAAGCTCCCATAATAATAATATATTTTTGAGTTCGACTGTACAATATGTGACTGTTATTTCTGATGCCTCACAAAAGAGGTCTCTGAAATGAGTTTTGTAGGCCTTTTAGGTGTTCCGATTCAATAGAAATGAGGGTTATGTTTTTGTATTCACTCGCCAGTCATTTATAATAGAATTTGCCAATCTTAGCTAAGATATAATAAATAATATTGATGTATATCAATGGTCTCTACGTTATTTAATAGTGGATTTAACCATAATAAATGAATATTATCAATACAATAAAGAATGTTTTAAATCCTATCATAATAATATTATTATAATAAATATCAAAGTTTGTATGAACGGATAGATGTTGTTCTTTTTCATGCAAAATCTACGAAATGGATTTTGATCAAACTTACTTATTTATTATATTATCTATATCTATATACAGGGTGTCCCAAAAACAATGGATAACCCTGTAACCATCGATAGGCCTCGCCATGGTCTCCCTAACGTCCAATTTTGACCCCAGTAAAAATATCACCGTTTTCAAGATTTTTAAGTTTTTGTGCATTTTTAGAAAATTGCCACCTGCGATTACTTTTTCTCATGCCATTTCTACAAATGAGGATACTTTTCAATCTAGTTTTTTTCCTTATCACAAGGGATAGTTGGGCTATCAAAAGAAAAGATTAAAGTTCAGCAAACTAGTTTAAAAGTATGAAAATTTTAAGATATTGCAGAGAAGAAGGAAAAATTAATTCATTGTCTTGCACTTTTGATCAGCCGTCGTGTAAAAAAAATGTAGGAAGACCATCGTGCCCATTACCTTAAAAACTTCCTTTTTTTTTCAGGTAAAAACTACATAGCCAAAAATCTTTATAATATTATATTTAAACAGAATAATAATTAACATGTTAAATAGTTTTAGCATACTATTAAATATAAATAACATTTATGTACGTTATATACACTTTCTAGCTGAAGTTTTTGTTGTCTACGCAGTTTTTTACCAATCGTGAACTTCAACGGAAGTAAAAATATATTTTTAGTTATGAAACGCATACATATTATATATCAAATTAAAGCCAATTTAGTACACTTCATTGGCTCATGTAAAACTTTTAGTAGAGTATAAGACATTTTGTAAAAAAATGATTTAAAAAGTAGTATCACAACAATGTAAAAAAATTCAATTTTCCCTTAATTACTAACTAAAGGTTGATTTTATCGATACAATTTATACCACAAAATATCAAGCGCACACGTAAAGCTATCATATAAATAAAAAAGTAATGAAATCGGACAAATGGTTTTCAAGTTATGGTTGATTTTCTAAAATTGATTGCCATTTTTGTTAGCTTCCACATAGAGATGCCAATCATTGTTTTATAATAGCGTAATAAAATTATTAACCTGCTGTGAGAAGGGAATTTNTAGTTCTTAAAATAACAACGATAAGTGTCAAGTGAGTCAGTCGGTCTTTGTGTGACAAACTGAATTTCAATCAGGAGATCGCGAACAAAGCTACTAGTCGTTTTTACATAAAAGAACCGTTATTTAGTAAATAAAATCTCAGAAAAAATATTGTACAACTCATATAATTGGTACGCGAAAATGAAATAGTTTCTCGTTACAAAATAACAGAATTTGAACTCTCCATAGTCAGGGTTAGTTCTGAAACTTGAAGCATCGCGAAATTGAAAATTTCCTCTAAAAATAGTAAATCTTTTCCGGCGCAACCTCTCGCCATCGCGGCTCGCAAAATACCCTCTTATTACCGCGGCTGGCCTATACGTAGAGCAAATATAACAGACAGGCTTTAAAAAACAAAATAATACAGATAAAAAACGGAACGCTAAGGACTGGAATTCACTAACTGCTAATGTCTTTTCTGAACAAATATCCTGGGCTCCTTCAAGGCGAGAGTGATTACTGAATAGGCATCTAAAGCCTGGTCCGTGAGCACGTAGAATTTTGTCCAATGACCCCAAGCTACCCATCCTTATTGCTCGCGCGTAATTATATTGCTGTCGCGACTGTGCGACGGGCGCCCGCAGTGAGTGTGCGAGCGCGACAGCAACATAATTACGCGCGAGCGATAACGATGGGTAGCTTGGGGTCATTGGACAAAATTCTACGTGCTCACGGACCAGGCTTTAATGGGCAAGTATGTACCACTCTAGAGCGTCTCGCTCGCGTTCGTTCGTTTGTTCCAGCCAAATGACATCCACTGGTGGACAAAGGCCTCCTCTAAGGATTTCCACAACGACCGGTCCTGCGTTATGTCGTAGAACTGATGGGGCAGAAAACTACTCAAGTTCGTGACCACAGATCGGAAAGACGACGATCTAGTGAAAATAATTCCATAGTATTATCACTGCAAAAGTCTGATTTTGCAATATTAGTAACATACTGCGTTGGCTGTTCTCGTTGTGCTATGTCAGGTGAAAGTTTCAATATACATAGCGGCTATGAAAGGCCCATGAATTTTTCGTCAGCTTCGGGTTCCGTGGACGTTAACCCCCATCATGATCACGAATCACGGTTCATTTGAGCTCTTCCGTGGGACAGATTGTCTAAATATACTTTAGTAGATATTGAAGAAGGAAGTTAAATTGGAATTTTGATTTTGTAACTTTTTTGTTGATGAGGATATTTTGGCGTTAGTTGCTTGCGTCATTTTTGCTATAGATTAAATAAACTACAAAATCTGTGATAACATAGTCAATTGAGTAACTTAATTAGTTAAAATCAAGTAAAATGTGAAATGCATTTGATTAAAAACTTGAGTTTTCAGCAGTAGATTGTAGTGTTATTTTATGAAATTCGTACGTTCGTTCGTTTCAGCCGAAAGACGTCCACTGCTGGACAAAGGCCTCCCCTAAAGATTTCCACAAAGACAGGTCCTGCGCCGCTCGCATCCAGGCGCCTCCAGCGACCTTCACCAGATCGTCGGTCGCTTTAAAGAAATTATGTCTTGGCTTGGAATTAAATTATTGATTCTGTCTGATGATGACTACACACTATTGCTTTGAATTTTGAATAACGGAAAAATATTTCAACATTTACTTACACCACTTAAAAGGCCCAAATGGTTAAAAAAACCCAAAATTTCAGCAGCATTCTTTCAGAAATAATCCTTATTCCATCCATGGTTGTGCCTCAATCCTTTGGCGCAAACAATGGCGGCGCCATAAAGAACGGCCTTCGTCAAACAAAGCGCCACATTTCTGATTCGTGCTGTTGTAACAGACAGGGTTGGCAGTTAAAAGAAGTCATTGGAAGTGCATTTACGGGACTATTCCCACCTCTCGTTCCCACCGCTGCAATTCCTATATAGCCAGGTTCTACAGCTTCATCGTCAATAAAAAACCAACCAGTGAAGGTCAAGTTTGTCCCGGGGGAAAGTTAAACTGTCATTGGACCCGCAACGAAATTAATCTACACCTTGCCGTTCACTCGATCGGACGTGTCAGCGCTATGAAAATAAATATTTAATTTAACTATTCACTAGCAAAATCGCGACCTACATTATCGAAACTCGGAAGTGTTTTATCTGTGTTATTATTTCTAATTGAACACTGAACTTATAATGATTTGTGTATAGACTTGATAATATGGAAGGAAGTCCCTTCAACCGGAGTGCGCTCACACAGCGTAGCCCTCCGCCCACACCCACGCAGCACGCGCCGCCCGCCGCCCCCGTCATGGAACCACTCGAAGTGGTGGCCACTTCAGAACTCCAGAACTGGATGAAAAGCATCGAGCAGTGCCTGAATGAGGTATGCATAATCTCATCGGAAGGAAAGCTCAACACTGACCAGAAACTGAGGATTAGTAACCTGTGCAGGAGGGTGAGCCATGGAACATCCCAAATGGCCGTACAATACCAGTCGCTAAAGCAAAAGGCCATTCAAGCTCATAGCAACATACAGGTCCTTAAAGAAAGTCAAGACATTTCACAGCAACTTCAAGACCTCAAGAAAAGCATAGAAGTGACCTCAAAACCTATCTCGGGAGCGTTTTCCTTTGCTGACATGGTTAAAAAGAGTCCTGTCAATTTTATTCAGCCCAAAAACTTCAGTTCTGTAGCGATTTACCCGAATGATAAAATGAAGTCAAGCGAGGAAACCAAGTCCCTAGTGCAAAAAATAATTAAGCCCGAAGAAATGAAATTGCACGTGAGAGGTCTACGGAAAACTAGAGATGGCGGCGTTATCATCAGCACCAACTCCAAAGACGACATCGAGAAGATAAAGCAGTCAACGCAATTAAGAACATCAGGCCTCATCATAGACGAGACGAAGAAACGGAAGCCCAGGATTATAGTACTGGGAGTTCCTGCTTCCATGGATGAAACTGAGGTATTTAAATGCATATACCATCAAAACCTAGCCGACAAACTTCAAAATACGTCACTGGAAGCGTTCATGTCCTCTATTAAGCTAAGCCATAAATCAGGGAGGAAAGACACCGAAACCTGTAATTATGTAATTGAAGTCACAGCTCAAATACGGAAGACCTTGATAGCAAATGACAGAGTTTTTGTGAACTGGTCATCGTGCCCTGTTAGAGACTTTACCCTAGTGACAAGGTGCTACAAGTGTCAGCAGTATGGACACGCTGCTAAGACCTGTCGTGAAGCTAATATCACTTGCGGCCACTGCGGAGAAGTGGGTCACGTATTAAAGGATTGCAATAAAAAGGATGAACCCTCAAAATGTGCGACCTGCTTGCACTTCAAAAAGCCCAACAATCACAAGACAGGTGACGCTGAGTGCCCTGCTAAGAAACTAGCAGAACAAAGATATATTAACACCATAGATTACGAAGGCGCCTAAGAGCGTCCCCTGCGAGTTTATGTTTGTCTTGATGTGTCAGTTTTATCATTAGCTAATTTACTACCTAGATTGTATAAATTAACTTTTACCATTAGTACCTACTAGTAGATAACTCCATAATTAATCATAGAGCTGTCCCACTAACCTTTTATCAAATCTACCTTAACAAACCGAATTGCATTTAAGTATATCTAGAGTAAACGTAAATAACTTGTATGATTTTTGCAACATTGAGCGTGACCCAGTTTATTATTTTTGTTTACGCAGACACTGTATGTTGGATGTTTTTAATAAAGTATGTAGAACAAGCAATATTATGTAGCACATTGTATTGATTTTAAATCTTAAATGTAACTTGTGTAGATTTTAATTTTTAATTATATATTATTATGTATAAATATTAGATTATATATTTTGCTAGAAATAGTTCTATTAATAAAGTAATGTAAGCCTTTTTTTTGCCTGAGATACAGGAATTATAATTCTTAGCTCAGGCACGTATGTACTTTTACCTATTATAGTTTAATATTAGCCTATTGTTAAAAACTGTCAATAAGTTATTCAATAAAGAATTTATTTATTTATTTATTATTTATTTAATTAGAAGAACATAGGAGGAGTTCGAAGTTAAGGTTCGACTTCCCTCCATTGTAAAGCAGATGACAGGTGACAAACACAGGTTTAATAACGGAAGTGCTGTTGACTTTTTACTTTCGTTCGTTCTTTACAGCCAAATGCTGGACAAAGGCCCCAAGGATTTCCATAACGACCGGCTACCCGCATCCAGGTACTTCCCGCTACCTCCACCAGATCGTCGGTCCACCTAGTGGGCGGACTTCCCAAGCCTGTACTTACTATACAATCATGATCATCATGTCTATTAGTCTCCCAATGAAGGAAGATTTTTTTTATCCACAACGAGGAAGCTCTTGGCCTGTATCACCTGATGGTATCTGATGATCAGGCCGAAGAGGTGGAAGCGAGCTTCACCTGAGATTATCTTATAAACTCATTTTTAGTAAGTAAGTAAGGGTAAGAGTAATAAAGGTATGTAGGTCCAAAAAATTTCGTTTTCTTTGATGTATGTACCTTGAACACTTATTTATTTATTAGATAATGTTTATGCACACAAAATGTGGGAACCCCGTGACATCTCGCCAGTCAGCCGACCGAAAGAGGTTGCATATTTTTTAACGCCATGTGCCAGCCCTGAAAGACCCAAAGTGGGTCTCTCCAATATTCACGCCCTTTGTTACAACTTCTGCCGCTTTCGTCGAAACCTTTTCGGCGATCGTTCAATTGAATCTTGCGAAAGTCATTACAAAATTGAATGTTTAATATCTCCATCCATTGTAATAATGTATGGGTTGAAGGCTAAATTAAGAGCCATGAAAATGCAATGCTTTCAAATAAAATTGGTCATAACCTTCGGCAGGCAACACTTTTTTTGTGTACGTAAAAGGCAACAGGGGTGACCAGTCACCCCAGAAATATAATTTGAAATAAAATAGCTTTGTAATGAAAAATGAAGCTTATTAATGATTAGATCTATTACTTTGTTTCATTATAAAACTAAAAATGCTTTCATTTAACAGTTTATATATTTTTAATAAATTATTTTTTAACATAAGTATTAGTTATTTGTTACCATTTTGTTGTACATAAAGCACAGTTACAGCAAATATCTTTTCGATTTTCAGGGCATGAGGGTAGTTGACATTTGATACGAGATGTTTTAACTTTTTTGTCCAGTTTTCTTTGACACAACACTCACCTTGCCTGCTTCTGTAGCTTTGCTGAAGGTACACCCTCAGGAGGTCCCTAGTTCATATTTAGAATGCCATGTGTAATTGCTCTATAATTCTCGCATCTCTCGCAAGAGTTACTATATTTCGGCGAGGTGTTTGACTCCAAGGTGATGAAACCAAGAAGACCAAACATGTCTATTCTTACATAGTAGCACATTTTGTTTGAATTGTGCTAGTAGAACGTCATCGTCGTAACAATTTTCGCTATTGGAAATAAAGTATTCCTCCTCCGACTGAACTGAGATTATTGTCTTCAACTTTAGAAATCTTATTATCATCTGAGCAGCGTTTAACATAGGAATTGACATCAGCAAGTCCATGAAAGTATTTTTCGATTTGATCATCCGAAAACAAAGCCATTTTAACTCCAAAACCAACCATTTACTTTAGCAACACGAAAAAATAAAGTATACGTAAAAGGCAACAGGGGTGATGAGTCACCCCAGCAGTGTCAAAATATCAAAAACATGAACCTAACGCGATATGTTGACGCATGCGACTGATAGCTCTCCCTCCAATTAGAGAATAGACCAAACGACAGAAAGACACAACAACTGCAACTAAACGTACGAAGACTTTTTTGAACTAGTGGGGTGACTGGTCACCCCTGTTGCCTTCCGAAGGTTAATTATATTTCTTCTATTGTGGATTGTAAAAATTGTGGTTAATAGCCAATGAGTCTGTTATGATTAAATTGGACGACATTGAACTTGCCCTCTGGATGTGAGAGTTAAATTATTATCTTTATCCTTTGGTCTTTGGTTCGGTTATCAGATGCAATAGGCTAGTTGCCTAAAAAAATTTTTTTAGTCCGTAATGTTTAATATCAAAAAATATTGGACACGTATATTTTTATTTGTCAATCTAACAAATCTAAATATATAAAAAGAGAAACTGACTGACTGACTGACAGATCAACGCACAGCCTAAACGGCTAAACGTAGGCACTTGAAATTTGGAAGGGACGTAGCTTAGGTACGATTGTACGATTATTTTATTATTTATTTTGCACGATTGTACCTATAACTTGTTGGCGCGTTGGATTTTCTGTAAGCCTTCAAGCAGCCTTCTAGAATAAATAAATAAATAAATAAATAAATAGGTACCGTAGAGGTGCACTAAGAAAGGAATTCCCGAAATTCCCACGGGAACGGGAATTAGCGGGAAAAACGGGATTCACGCGTACGAAGTCGCGGGCGGCCGCTAGTAATTACATAGTTATGGTGCGTTGAAGTTGCGCACGACGTCACAACGTGCGGCATTTTTAAGCAAGCGTTGACGTCACGGGCCTCTTCTTATGAACTTTGGGGCGCTTTATCTCTTTAAATTTTCATTAGTTTGAAAAAGTGAAAAATACGTGTAGAGTATTTTTTGATAAGTTAACTGACGGACTAAATAAAACTCTTGCTTTTTGACCCAGGCAACATCCCCATTCATAAAAAATACTGCTTTTGTTCTCAGTTTGGTAAGGACAATCAAATGCTTGAATAAACTGTTTATTAAACCTGAGGAATTTTGTGCTTCTAGGGGTAGGTACGTCAAGTTCTCTGATAGAGTCATAATATAAGTTAATACCAGAGTTTCGTACACAACCCGAGGTTGATATAAAACGGTAATAGTCTTGCAAAAAGTCAAAACTTACCTATACTACATTAAAAAGACTGTCAACAAAATGCCCCGTATTCACCAAAATACTTTAAATAACTGAAACACCTCAACAAGTACCTTCCCCAACTCACTTCGAACTGCGAAAACAAATGACTGCCCAGTAAATCACACCACCCGCCCACTTCGAAAAAACGTGCGATTTTATCGCGGGGCAATTCACAAAAAAGTTCGCACGAAACTATTTGCATTGAAAAATTACTTCGCAAAATGTATTTTTGCGAACTACGTGAGTACCTAATAACCTTTTTTGCTTACAATTTGTTGGGAGGAGGGGTAGAATTTTGGGATGAATTGCGTTAAGAGGGGAAGGAGATTTGTGGGTTTTGTGGGGCTTTAATGGTTTTAAAGCGGGCTTCATTGAAAATAAATAAGGCGTGTTAGAGTTATCTTTAGTACGTGTTTATTGCCTTGTTTAATATGGCGAGAAGGAAGAAAATGTGAAACGTGTTTTCTTTTAATATGGTTCTATGAGATTGCTTGGTTATAAAATAAAGTTGCTAATCTAGTTTTATTATCTTATAGAGTAATTTTTAGATTTAGGACTGGAAATTATTTCACACGAGTCGATTTTTTTCAGTTGAAAATCACGTGTAAAATTTTATCGATTTATTTAGGTTTCATTTACTCGCTTGAGATAATAATGCTAAATTTATATCACGTTAAAAATGCGTGCAAAGCAGCGGGCAACAGCTGGTATCTTATAACGTACAACACTTCAAACTCATAGCGTTGAAACAATGACTTTTCCTTTCTTCTGGCTCAAATTGTCAAACTCGTATCGTATTAAAAAGCAAAAGACAAACTCCCATACATGTTCGGAATACATTTTGAACTCCGCACGTCAGACTACACATTTTAGTAGCAAAATCAACCTTATTGCGATGACATAAGGTACCACAGTGTAAGCTTGATATGCTGTCGTCTGTATACGAGTATACATTAGGGGTAAAAACCTTCGTGGAGGTCGGAACTTTTGCAATATGTCTTGTTCGGGCGCTTGACTGGCATGTGGCAACACCGATAGAGATAGGGTTGTCAACAGATTATTTATAGAAATAAAGCAACTTAATTGTAATTAGTTCAGCCAAATTACGTCCACTGCTGGACAAAAGCCTCCCAAGGATTTCCATAATGACCGGTCCTGCGCTGTCCGCAATTGAACATAGGAAATAAAAATTAGTAAATGTGCAATAGCGGAATTTCAACATGACTCCATTATATGTACCTATTCAGATATAATAGACATATCTCTGAATAAGTTCTATGGTTAGTACATAACTAAAGTAAATAAATAGACGTGTTGACACCACCAATAAATTTACGTACTTTTTTAAACTGTCAAAACAAGACTCCCATAGATTTTGTATGGCAATACAAGCAAGTGACGTCACTATTTTGCCAACTCAAATAAACTATGCAACCAAAAATCTTAATTTACAGGTAATTTAAAATTAATTAAGTTTTCAAGACCAGAATGAACTGTGTTTTTAAAAAAGTTGTGTGAAATGGTGTCAAATAGTCTATTATTAAGGGTTCCTCAGTATTGGCCCACAACATTATACCGAGGCAGTAGTGTGGTAGGATAAAATTATGTTTTGGGAGTTTATAAAATGTCACCTATAACTTTAACTCCTCGTAGTAAAATAACAACTCAAGCTGTGTTACAAGTAAGTAGGTAGTCCAAATAAAATGTTTCATCATAATTTCAGCCACAGGACGTCCACTGCTGAACATAGGCCTCCCCAATGACTTCCACATCGCACGGTTGGTAGCGGCCTGCATCCAGCGCCTTCCTGCTACCTTTCGGTCCACCTTGTGGGTGGACGTCCCACGCTGCGTTTTCCGGTACGCGGCCTCCATTCCGGAACAATTCTGTCCCATCGGCCATCAGTTCTGCGTACTATGTGCCCTGCCCATTGCCACTTCAGCTTGCTAATCCGTCGGGCTATTTCTATCTGTCGGGCTAATAAAATGTTTGACTTTTCTGACAATCATTGTGGCAGCCCTAGCTCCGGCTGACGCTGGAAGGGATTTGCCACAAACTTCGTTGGAGTTACCCCAGACTTTCTATTTGGAGGATTCCATACAACTGTAGGGTATCATATTGTGATACCTGAATAAAGGATCGAATAAAGTTTATATTCGAGTTGTTCAGCGATTGTGAATAGCAAATTGTATGTTATTGGATTCCCGTAAATGTTTTGCTCCTGTTGAGGAATTGTGGTTGTGGAGTAGTAGTTTGGGTAGGTAAGTAGTTGAGCCAAAGACTTTAGTTCGATGCCCAGAGGGACAAAGTAGCATTGGTTTGACTCTAGGCCTAATTTTTTTTATGCAGGACAAGGCATGTTTTTGGTTTCGAATACCAAAATATATCATTAGAATTATTATTAGTATGCTACTGACAACGCCTCTCTTTTTTGAGTTTTGGGTCAACGACACGACAAGAAGGAGAAGAAGTACATATTTTATCCAAAGAAACATAATACATGATTAGATGAGTAAGTTATGTGCGTTCCCTTCGAGAGGCCACTGTGGTAAACGAAGGTTTGGTATTGGACACAGTTCATCTGAGTGGTCCCTCAGATGAACTGTGTCCAATCAGCGAGTTGTAGAGTCCAACTTACTTTATCATTCTGGCTACAATAGAAATGTTTCATGGGTAAAAAAGCAAGAGTTTTAATTAGTCCGTCAGTTAGCTTATCAAAAAATACACGACACCTATTTTTCACTTTTTAAAACTAATGAAAATGTAAAGAGATAAAGCGTGCCAAAGTTGTAAAGAAAAGGCACGTGACGTCAGTGAGTGCGTAAAAGTGCTGCACTTTGTGACGTCACGCGGAACTTCAACGCACGATAACTATGTAATTATTTGTTTGATTGACAATTAAAAATATACGTGTCCAATATTTTTTTATATTAAAATTGACGGAATAAAAAATTTTTTTTAGGAAACTAGCCTATTGTATTAGAGGTTCTGCTAAATCTTTATGTATACGAAACAGTGCCCTCTCGAAGGGAACGCACATAGTAAGTTTAACAGCTATTGATCAACTCAGTTCCAAAAGTACAGAAAAAGCCAGTAGATATTAATATACAGGCGACAGTAGCTACATCAAGCTTTCAATAAATATGTACTCGTAGTAGGTAACTCTAATCTACCATGCACAAACATGTACACCACCAATATAATATTCCAGTACTAACCCTCAAATGCCAGGCTATTTTAAGACTCAATACACAACACCCGTCCGTCGAAGAGGATTTACCGGTCAATGATTTTGGGGGTAGACTTTAAAGAGCTTAAAAGGAGTTAGTAACACGTCATACCAATATGTAGGTAGACATAATAAATAATGTACAAATTATGGTGTACTTTTAGGGACCATACAGAAAAGTTCTTAAAATTCTACATAAATAAAAAGGATGCTAAAATTGTCCTTACAAAACTCAAGAATTCCTTCAGTTTTTTCCCTATTCTTTGATGTCCAAAGAAGATTTAGATGAACAGAAAAATTATGTAAAGTTTTCCGGAAAGATTTGGAATTCGGGAAATTGATTGAACGTCCTTTTTTTTGTAGGATAAAGTTTTCTTTGAGGAGATTTTATTGATAGGATGACGTTGAATCAGATAGTAATCAAATAACTTCAGTGCTTATCTCAGTCAGGGCCTGATGGAGGGTGTTTTGGTCAAACGTCAGAGAGACTTCAAATGTGCTTCAGATTTGTATGCTGAAAATAACAAGTTCGAGAAATAAATCTGCATTTATCTCTACTTATATTTAAAATGCGAAAGTAACTCTCGTCTGTCTGTCTATGTCGCTTTCACACCTATACCACTGCACCGATTTTGATGAAGTTTGGCATAGAGATAGTTTGAGTTACGGGAAAGGACATAGGATAGTTTTTGTTGANCTTTAAAATAAAAGAGATACACGTTCATAAAACGTACAAAGGCTTCCCCTACACTAAATATTCAACGCGACTGGACAGTTATACTGGACACTCTTTTATGTTCTTTACGACTGGACAGTACTTTGTGGACTGGACGACAAACGAAAATCAGCTGTTTGCACAAATATCGCGTGTCGCTTTGTGCTTTGCGCCATAGAGGAATTAACGACTAGATTCTTGCGCTAGTTCAACAAACGTAACGTAAACGGAATGCATGCAAGTGCATCTTTGTGTAAAAGCAGACAGAAAGCTAATTAATTTTTCTCAAACGCTTCACGAACATTTGGTATCCTTCCGTTTGGCCAAATTACTTTTCGCCAAATTTCACTTCGCAAACAACTTATCGCCAAAGTTTCATTTCCCAAATGAACTTTTAGCAACTGTACTTTTCGCAACTAATTCATTTGGTCAAATTATCATTTGGCCAAATTTTACTTGGCAAATGTTTATTTACCAAATGTTTTATGTTGCCAAATATTATATCCCAAATAATTTGTTTGGTCAACAATAATATGCCAAAAACAACATTTGCGAATTAAAAGTTTGCAATAAGTTGCTTTGCCAAATGAGAATTTGCCAAATAAAAATTTGCGAAACGTTGTTTGCGATGTGATAATTTGGGAAACGTTTTTTGGCCAAACATTAGTAATCCCGAACATTTGCTGTGTTGTTTGTTCGGGGACGGGGCCCTTGGATGAAAATATTTGAAAAAGATATACTTATAGGTCGCGCAATGAGAGTTGATGGTTGAGCCATCAACAAAACAAGCACGCTGATTAGCTTCAACTTTCACTGAGCGACTTAATTTCAGCAACTTTTTTGAAATAAAAAATATTAGGGTTATTGTGAGAATCGGCCAGTTATACAAGAATCATTCCCTTTAGGCTTTTGACAGTGACAATTACTGTCTGTCATTGTGATGTTGAAATCTTGTTCCATTGTGGTACAATTTTTATACAGTCGAAATTCACCACTGTTTTATATAGAAATCTCAATACATTTGAAAACACCAGCGTTGAATAGAGAAAATTAGTTAACTAAAAACAAACACAGCTTCATTGCGATGTTACGATAAAAACAAGACTTAATTTTAAAATTTGTTGTGTTTTCACATCTTTTGTGGATTTCCATTCGTAAGCACGGTGTAATTAACGATAATTATTATTAATTATGCTCCGAAACAACGCCAGATATTGTTTTCTGGTTAAAAAATGTGACGTAAGTAAAGTTCATAACCTTTTGATTCTGAATCAATAATTCTCTGTTTTAATGACTTTTAAATGATAATGTAATTTATTTCTCAATTTTTAGCTTCAAAGATGTAAGCATACATCAAGTAAACTTGACGCCATCAGAGAAAAACTTAAGGAAGGACCCAGCTTAGCAGAATTTGTGTCAGAAGACAGACCGAAAAATTGGGAGGAATATGAAGGGAAACTTAAAAGGGAAAAAGGGGAGCAAGAGCGTCTTCGTCTTCCCCCATGGCTGAAGACGACGATTCCTACAGGTTTGTACCGTATTTTCTGTATTATATTGTTTACAGAAGCCATAGTGTTGTTTCTTGGCCTTGCCATTACAGCTGATTTGCGATAAATGCTGATTTCTACTCATGGTATGGCATATTTTGATAAATATATCTGAAAGTGTTTTCTATAAATTTCTGTTAAGGTGCTCAAATACCTTTTTAATTTTATTTATATTTAAAAATATGAGAAAAAAATAAGTGTAAAGCTTTGTTAAAAAATGCCAAATCGATATGTCATTAGTATCGTAAATTATTGTAAACTTAATTTGTTTCATTATTACTTTTGAACTTATTTCCGTGCTTGTTGACTTGCAAAGATAATAACTGCTTATCTTATTAATGAGCTGATGTAATAATTATTGTTTACTTTCCATTAAATGGCCATATATTTTTAAAATACCAGGGTTTCTCATTGTCAGCTCTTTATAATACAATGGTGTCTGTGTTCTAGGTTCAAAGTTCAGTGAACTAAAGCAACAGCTCCGGACTTTGAAGTTAAGCACAGTATGTGAAGAGGCTCGATGTCCGAACATAGGAGAATGCTGGAGTGGGGGCAAACATGGCACTTCCACAGCTACTATTATGGTAACATATATTTCAGAATTTAATTTCTAATGCTAGGATTTGTGTTGAGCCAGTGTGTGCCAGGTATTTAAGCATGGAGCTGTGCCAAATTATTGAAAACTAATTAATAAATCCTATCCTATGTTATATTTTGTTCTACTAATGTGCACATTGTTGTTCTGTCTGTCAGTTTGTAAAATATAAATTGTCAATAATTTAAATAGGAATGTTTATTTTGTTAATAAAGCCAAATAAACGACATCTGACCTAGTCTGTTAACAAATATTTGTTATTATTATAATTATGCAGATAAGATGAATAGTATTGGATGACCTAAAAATAATATCAAAAGTTTCTTGCATTGTTATCTGCTTACTTGAATATAGGACACTAAATTGGATTCAGAACTTTATTTTATACAAGAGAATTGACTACCAACTTCCAACATGCTTTCCTCATGGGTCAAATACATGAACATCAGAGGTGCAATAAAATCTGTTGTATGCAGATAACATCTGTAAGGCGTTTGACATAATATAGCGTACATTTTGATCTGTTAAATGACTACGATTGCTTTGCACAATTGCACCTCTGGCCTCCACAACCTGTCTAGCCAAGATCAACATTTCTTGCCTGTTGTGGCACATTAGCGAGGAACATGTGTTTGCAGTGGAGACCACATGACCTGATAAGGATGATGAATCGGTAAGATATATCACGGCGCGCATCTTAGGCTGGTTTTAGAGTCGCGCTGACCGCACGCTGATCGTCGGCGCTGACAGATCAATATGTATGTAATTGAAGGGAACGTTCCTGAGTGACGCTGACCGCTCGGCGCCGACGCTTCATACAATTCGGCTATCAGCGCTGACGGTCAGCGTGCGTCAGCGTGACTCTAAAACCAGCCTTAGCCCGCCTGGTGAGTGCAAATGCGATAGCCCTCATTGGCATCTCATATTGTTGTCCCCAGCTTATGGGCGACACTTGTACTCGAGGCTGCATGTTCTGCTCGGTGAAGACGTCTCGAGCGCCGCCGCCGCTGGATGTAGACGAGCCTCGCAACACGGCGCTCGCCATCCACCAATGGGGGCTCGGGTACATCGTGCTAACCTCGGTGGACAGAGACGGTCAGTGACACAACACTAGTGCTACTTACAGGTTGTTTCAGCTGTGAACTTTGGACTGTTATCGGAGCAATTTCTAGCAGAAATTGTTCTGGATTTCTAGGATTAAATAGATATTTGTTACACCACCATTTTGATGCACTTTCAATGAGACCCAAGAACATTGTTGAAATTTTCAATTTCTTGCTACAAATAATTATGTCAAAAACTGTATTACTGTGTTTTAGCAAATAAACGTTTTGAATTTGAATTTTAATACATTAAGTTAAGACAGTTGGACGTTTCCTATGTGATCGTCCCTACGTCGTTATTTCAAAAACTAGTCCATTCAAATCTGCAATGCCCTGGCTATGTGAGTTCATGAAGACTATGAGAAATCACCGAATGAAAGTGACTAAAACAACTCATATTTCTTTACAGATCTACCAGACGGAGGCTCGTCACATTTCGCTGAAACTGTAAAAGAAATCAAGAGACAGTAAGTAACATCTATCTATACTTTATAATAAATCTGTAGAGAGGTCAATTTGGCATGCAGGTATCTTAGTAAATTTAAAGCTTAGTTACAACAGGATATTGCAAAATTCCCACGGGAACGGGAGTTAGCGGGAAAAAACATTTGTATGAAAAAATCTAAACCGCTTAAGTTAGATGAAGAGGGTAAAACGGGATGCACGCGTACGAAGTCGCGGGCGGCCGCTAGTTTTTTAAATATGTGTATTTAGATGGCATAAATGAATAGCAAGTACTGCACAAGTATATTTTTCAGCATTAAATGTTTCCCAACCCACCTGGGGAGTGTAGGCCAAATACTCCATTTATCTCTGGTAAATTAGAGGGGGGTTTCCTCATGAACACTAAAGAATGATTTTAATGCATTTCCAGAAACAGCGAGATCCTAGTGGAATGCCTGGTGCCCGACTTCCGAGGCAACCGTGAGAGCATCGAAAGGATCGCGCTGTGCGGCCTGGACGTGTTCGCGCATAACATCGAGACTGTCGAGCGACTCACGCCCTTCGTACGGGACCCTAGAGCTGGGTATGTGTTTGTTTTTATACTGGACGAGCTCCCAAGTGCCTCATATAGGGGCATAAGGTTGTAAAATACTACATCATTATATTCTAAAAGTCTACTGCTGGACATAGAACGCTACAGTCCCACACTTATTATACTTGTCCAACACTGAACCGTCCCAGCTATGACATTAACAGGAGGGCGCTACTATCATACTGGGTTCATCATCATCATCATCTTTTTAGCCATAGGACGTCCACTGCTGAACATCCCAAGTAACATTTTACTCCATTTAAGAGTTCAATAGTCGTTCACATGTACTCCACAAGCTGTGTATGTCAGCTGTATACGAGCTGTATAGCTTGCTATAATGCTTTTATAGAACCAGTTTGGGCACAAATTAGACAGCTTTAAGTTCACTATGGCTGTACATTAGCAGTATAATAGCATTATAATAGCAGTTTAAGTAGTAACATCGTACTTAAGGCTGACTTACGGCACTATATGGGACGCAGTGTGAACCATACAACGTACGTGAGGACAATAAAGAGTAACAAGTGGCTAAATGCACAGCTTTCAAAGTTATAAAGTCCGACAAAAGTACTCCAATGCTACATAAAGTTCACGTGTGTCCTAAATTATTTCCACATTTTAATATTAGTTTGGTATTTGTACGTGAGTGCCAAGAGGAAACAACTCGGGCGGATAATATAATCATTTATGCAAATAATAACACGGGTTTTAAATACTTAATAATGTTAATGCCATTGGGAATGCAACTTTATCGTGAAATGTATACATATTTACAGCTAAAATATTTACGCGCCTCTGTAAAAACGCGATATTCATTTTAAAATATTTAAAACTGGCTGAGAGGAAATCTACAATTTTCAGTTTTTGATATTGTATTGGCATTATAATTATACTACGGTAATTAATTATAACATGAAACCAAAACTCAATCGCTCTATCTGCGAATTTTGTGATAAATCTGCATTAATTTTGGAGATTTATTTGGTAAATATTTTAGGTTATGTAGAACAAAATGGTGGAAATGAAATACGGCTATGTGAACTGTTATAACTCCAATTTAATGCGGTGAGCGTATATTAGGTTCACATGTGTTCTGTTAGAATGCTGTTATCTATATTAAGTTCCACATTTGTACCACTACAGCGCTAATGTCTATAAATTTATTCTAATGTGAACTTATGTACAGCTTTAAGATGTACCTAGTTCAGGTCAATTGTGTATCTTTAATTCTTTCAAATACTGAAATTTTAGAGATCCGCAATAAAAATTATTAATGTCCGTTAAATCGCCTAGCCCAGGTACTAATAGTCAAGTATGAATACCTAAAGCATCAGACGGTAGTGTTCCCGGTTTAAATTCGTTTATTATGCCTGACAATTTATTCAAAGCGGAATGAGGAATACGATTTTCAATAGCCCATGTTCTTATTTTTTTGCTAAAGGTTAAATAATTGTCTAAATCAAAATTGTATTCACTATCACTAGAACTGCAATCATCACACTCTGATATCTGTATATTTTGAAGGGAACTTTCAGGTTCAGGCATAATATTTTCCTCTGCATCATGTACAGAACCACCATAAATACAACTAAAAACAGGCTTGGGGAAAAGTGTAATAGAATATCACATTCACATTCATTTTCAGCTTAAAGCAAATAAGAGTAGTACTTGTGGACAAATAAACTGCTATTGATGTTAATGGACAACACATATAGTCCTTTTAACAGCCTACAGTGCACATGCGAACCATTGAAACACTTTTGTACAGATAGTAAAAAAAGGTTATTTTATTAACACAAACAAGTCCTACTACAGCTACTAGCTGTATAACAGTCTAAAACAAGTAAACATAACAGCCTTTGGCTTTATAAATGACCACGTGTGTTCTATTAAAATGCTAGCTCTATAACATCGTACAAGTAGGCCGTTAAACAGCAGTTGCCGTATCTCTACCCTCCTATAATGCTCTTAGTCAGACGGCTGACTAAAGGATAGTTGTTAGAGTATTATAACACCAACAATCGTATAAAAGTATAACTCTACACTAGTCTACACTCCTATAAGTCCCTTAGACAGGTATAGGTGTAATTAATTGCAATAATACAGCTTATACATCACGAGTGAACTGTACTAATGCTTTAAGTACACATTGGAACTAAATGTGAACTCTTAAATGGAGTAAAATGTTACTTGGGATAGGCCTCCCCCAATGCTTTCCATGTTGATCGATTGGTAGCGGCCTGCGTCCAGCGCTTCCCCGCTACCTTTACGATGTCGTCGGTTCACCTTGTAGGTGGACGTCCCACGCTGCGTTTTCCGGTACGCGGCCTCCATTCCAGAACCTTTCTGCCCCATCGGACGTCAGTTCTGCGTACTATGTGCCCTGCCGATTGCCAATTCAGCTTGCTAATCCGTCGGGGTACTGGTTCATATTGGGTTATTAGTTTAAATTTTTGCCACGTTGGACAACTCCAAACTGTGCCATTGCAGGAGTGCGCTACTATCAATATTGGATTATTAGTTCTGATTTTTACCACATGACGTTTCAGAATCGTTTGAATATAATATCATTGTAATTTTATATTTCCAGTTACCGCCAGACGTTGAAAGTGTTAGAAACGGCGAAGGAGATCAACCCGGACCTCGTGACGAAGTCGTCAATAATGCTGGGACTGGGCGAGACGGACCAACAAGTGGAACAAACAATGAAAGGTAACATCCTTACACTAAACTTAAATGTAATTCGAGTCACTACAGGGTGTTAGGTAAATGGGTATATGAGCCGACACTAGCCTATGTTAACATGGGCATTTAAATGGTATGGTGAAGTCAGAAATTCGATATCATCATTTTTATTTATTTAATTTTCATACAAAATATTTTTTATGATGTCCGATTTGTATGAAAATTTAAATAATTANCGGCTATGCAGGCGCGGATCCAGCCCTCAAAAAAGGTTGTGGGCACGGCCACTAAAAATTAGCAAAGTGAGAGTTGGATTGGAGTACGAACTCACTCACGCCACGGTAATACTATCTATAGTATTACCGTGCTCACGCTCAATCACGCTCGATTTTTAAAGGCTCATCAGTCACCCGCTTTTATCATCAGCCTATCGATCTTAACAATAGATCATAAATAAAACAAGCAAATTAGGGTTGTGGGCATGCCCACAGTGCCCACAACGGTGGATCCGCGCCTGCGGCTATGTGAACTGTTATAACTCCAATTTAATGCGGTGAGCGTATATTAGGTTCACATGTGTTCTGTTAGAATGCTGTTATCTATATTAAGTTCCACATTTGTACCACTACAGCGCTAATGTGTATAAATTTATTCTAATGTGAACTTATGTACAGCTTTAAGATGTACCTAGTTCAGGTCAATTGTGTATCTTTAATTCTTTCAAATACTGAAATTTTAGAGATCCGCAATTAAAATTATTAATGTCCGTTAAATCGCCTAGCCCAGGTACTAATAGTCAAGTATGAATACCTAAAGCATCAGACGGTAGTGTTCCCGGTTTAAATTCGTTTATTATGCCTGACAATTTATTCAAAGCGGAATGAGGAATACGATTTTCAATAGCCCATGTTCTTATTTTTTTGCTAAAGGTTAAATAATTGTCTAAATCAAAATTGTATTCACTATCATTAGAACTGCAATCATCACACTCTGATATCTGTATATTTTGAAGGGAACTTTCAGGTTCAGGCATAATATTTTCCTCTGCATCATGTACAGAACCACCATAAATACAACTAAAAACAGGCTTGGGGAAAAGTGTAATAGAATATCACATTCACATTCATTTTCAGCTTAAAGCAAATAAGAGTAGTACTTGTGGACAAATAAACTGCTATTGATGTTAATGGACAACACATATAGTCCTTTTAACAGCCTACAGTGCACATGCGAACCATTGAAACACTTTTGTACAGATAGTAAAAAAAGGTTATTTTATTAACACAAACAAGTCCTACTACAGCTACTAGCTGTATAACAGTCTAAAACAAGTAAACATAACAGCCTTTGGCTTTATAAATGACCACGTGTGTTCTATTAAAATGCTAGCTCTATAACATCGTACAAGTAGGCCGTTAAACAGCGGTTGCCGTATCTCTACCCTCCTATAATGCTCTTAGTCAGACGGCTGACTAAAGGATAGTTGTTAGAGTATTATAACACCAACAATCGTATAAAAGTATAACTCTACACTAGTCTACACTCCTATAAGTCCCTTAGACAGGTATAGGTGTAATTAATTGCAATAATACAGCTTATACATCACGAGTGAACTGTACTAATGCTTTAAGTACACATTGGAACTAAATGTGAACTCTTAAAGCTATGTCAAAGTAATGCCCGAAGAGGAAGCGCAGTAGAGGATCTTTTTGACGTTGCGACGGAATCGGACGTGCTTAGGCTCGAAAATATCGAGATCTAGTGATGTCGATGTTTTGCTATCGTTCTGTAGCAGTTCATTGTAAAGCCGACACATTCGTACTACTGGGTTGAAAAAGGACGTGTTATTCTTGAATACTTGCAATACAAATGTCTTTTTGCGGTTTCTAGAAAGAATTCTGGCGTTAAAGTTAAGCAAGGAAAGCAAAATAGGGGAGTCAAAGGCAGAGTGCAAAATCTTATGTAGGTGAAGAAGATCCTGTTGCTTTCTACGCACTATCAATGGTGTCAACTTGAAGTGGCGAAGCCTGTCCTGATAGGACACCAGTTTTCGGTGGAGTCCGGCTCTGAAGGATAAGATCCTGAGGCATTTTTTTTGTACCCTTTCAATTCTCTCAGAGTGAACTGTGTAGCTGGGTGCCCAGATTACAGAACAGTATTCTAAGCAGCTTCTGACAAGGCTATAGTAGGTATAAAGAAGACTTAGGAGAATTAAAATGAAGATATCAATTTTCTGACGCTACCATACCATTTATATGACCGTGTTAACATGGGCTAGTGTCGGCTCATATACCCATTTACCTAACACCCTGTATATGAATATATGAGTCACCAAAACAATTTGCAGTCACTGATGACATCGCCTATTTGCTTTAATAGCGCGCTATCACTGGTTGGTTTTTATTGGCGGTCAAGGTGTAGAGATCCTGGCTACAGAGTAGTTGCAGCAGTGGAATGTGATGCAGGATAACATGCAAAAAATATTTATTAAGCAATTAATTATGAACTTTGTACGCTTCCATTACAGATCTTCGTTCAGCAGGCGTGGACTGCGTGACCCTAGGCCAGTACATGCAGCCTACCAAACGCCACCTCAAAGTCTTCGAGTACGTCACTCCCGCCAAGTTCAAGCAGTGGGAAGACAGAGGCAATGAGCTCGGCTTTCTGTATACAGCTAGTGGGCCCTTAGTTCGGTCCTCGTATAGGGCTGGGGAGTTCTTCATCGCGAGCCTGCTGAAGGATAGAAAGTCGAAGCGACAGTGACCGATAGATGGCGCTGCCGTTAGTTCCGATTGACGGCGATAGATGGCGCGATATTAGTATAATTTAGGAAAAATAAGCTACTGAACGTTAAAATAATTGGATGTAGCTTTTTGACTCATTGATACGTTGTTTCACTATATTATTTTGTTGTCGAAGGATTTTCATTAGCAATAATAGCATCTATATTTTTTCCTATGTCACGTTTCCTACGTCATAGGTTTATACGTATCAATAGATGATACTTCGAATCTTTTTAACACATATTCCTACTTTTTTCAAAATTTTGAACAGTTATATTATAAACTTTGATTGACTCAATGGAATATACTACACTGTTTTACTGTAGAAAACACCGAGGCTTACATCATAATAAGCTAGTATGTAGCTTGTACATAATAACTTTAGATATTAATATTTGTTATGTAGTGAATATATTATACTATGTATAAAGGATAAAATATTATTTATTTTTACATTTACATAATGTAACTATTGTAAACTAGAACCTCAATCTGCGCTGTGTATATTTTGTTATTTATTGTTATCAAATAAATGATTTAATTTCAGATAAAGATGGTTTTATTATGTATTTCATAACATAAACGTTACTTCGTCGATTTAGGGTGGATTCGACCAAACAAGAGTAAATATTAATCTCATAATAAATCGTCAGTTTTGCCATATTTTTCATACTGAAACTGTCAATGTCAGTTATACCAGGAGTTATTCTCGGATAAAAGTTTGGTCGAATCGGGCCTTGGTAGATTCTATACCTGCTCAAATACTTATCCCAACGCATAGATTGGTAAAACTTAATACCTACAAACCTAAGAGATGGCTGGCTTTAATGGACATGGCGCACAATTTTTGTTGAAGATGCCAAAAAAAACTACAAAAAATTAGAATGAATACTGTATTTTTACTTTTTTGATATCTTTAAAAATGACTGAAATATTCAAGCTCAAAGTGCGCTCTTCCGCTAGTAGCGATTTTCCGTGCGGATTTTAAAAATGTGACGTAGTAACATGAAAAGCAGCATGTAAGATATTATCTGTGTACAATGGTTAGAATGGTTAGTAGGGGAGCCGAAGCGGGAATTTCGGGACTTACTAAAGAGTGGCAGACTAACATACAAGGAAATACTTTGTACCTGGTTGATTACCTCTAAGTATGAATTTTTGATATAAAACGGCATTAGTTCCTATGCCTCTCACCCAAAAAATACCTCAATTAAGCCCAAATTTGAGACCGCAGCCAAACTTAAAGTGACGATAGAAACTAGCCTAGATGGAGGACACATGAAATTGAACTTCTGCTTCTTCATTGATAAAGACTTATCATTTACCATACCTTATCATTTTGTATTCCATTTTCAAGTCACTTTTTTTTCGCTTACTGTGAAACAAAACGTGGGATTTTTTTAAATCTCAGGTCTTTTGAACGCACATCTGAACGATGTCTGGTTTTAATTTCTTCAGTTACTTCGTGACCATGGCGCTTGCAACAGTGCCGAAATATTGGAAACTCAAAACTAAGGTACATGGTAGCAATCCCGTCAGTAATAATAATAGGAAAATGTCTTGAAAAATAAGTAAATCGTATATTACTTTATGTAACTAATTTTATTATGTATCATACTTATAACTAATCACTTCATTCAGAACTAGAAAACGATTCCAAGGATTCCACTTTTCTTCAATAGATGATCAACATAAAGAGGTATTTATTATAAATTGCTCTTCCACCATTTTAATTGTTCTATCTTACATCTTACTTGATGAAATCTTTTTCAATTTTATTTACATGGTCATAACATTTTCACCATTCCTCTGCACCAATTTGTGAGGTACACCTGAAACCCCAGATAAAGCAGCTATTATAAGAATAATATTTAAAAAAACCCTTCCGACGCAGTTAGGTAATAAACTAAATGTATCCAATTTCACTCCAACTTACTGTCAATTCAACGACGCGCTTTAAAATCAAAGATTGACTTTGAATTATGCCTTATTTTACAATACACATTGAAAACAATATGACTTGCTTGAGCTTTTTCGACTTTTTCACAAAAATAACAAATAGGCATGAAGAGATTACAAAATTTCTGCAGCGACTGACAGTTCACTTGATTTACTTTGACAGGTGACAATAAATCCATAGACATTTGCCATATGAAAGACACACTTTTCCAATATTTTTGTTTACCATGAGATTCTGGTACACCTATACCTATCATTTAATGAAAAGATAACCAACTGCAGTTCTGACTTCTTTGTGCGTCCACTACACATACAATAAAATTCGAACTATCGCACATTTTTTCTTTTTAATTCTAATTCAGTAAAAAATGTTTTTGAAACCTTCATTCAAAATTCAAAAGTTATTATCATATGACAGAACTTATGACCAGACTATGTACATTGAATAAAATATTTTTCTCTTTATCATCAAGCTTAGCAGTCTAATAAGTTACTATGACACTCGAGTTAATCCACATTCAGCACCATAGCCTCCCCTTCTACAAGGCCCTCTACAAATGTCAAAACGTCACTTAACCCTTTTAGCACCAGTTCTTTTGTTTTTGAGAAGATGTACCCAAATTTTTATATCAATTAAATTATAGTCCAGTCGTTTGATACAAATTAACGTGGTTACCTGGAAAGTGTTCAGGGAGTTTTGAAAATTGGTGATTAAAATAGATTTCGCTATGCTCTCTGTTAGTCTGTTAGTTAAGTGTGATTGCCGCGCTCGTTGCGAAATTGGAAAAATGCTGCCTTAGAGAAGATTTTTGATAGTTACATTCTTTCCTATTTCGTCGTTACAGCCAAATGACGTTCACTGCTGGACAAAGGCGTGAATCCTTTGGGTTTTCCATAGGTTTTTCATAATGAACAGTCCTGCGCTGCCCGCATTCAGGTTCTTCCCGCGACCTTTACCAGATCGTCGGTCCACCTAGTAGGAGGCCTGCCCACGCTACGTCTTCCAGCCCGTGGTCGCCACTCAAGAAATTTTCTGCCCCAATGGCCATCGTCTCTACGAGCTATGTGTCCCGCCCACTGCCACTTGATTTTAGCAATTCTGCGTGCTATGTCGGTCACTTTGGTTCTCCTGCGGATCTCCTCATTTCTGATTCGATCACGCAGGGAAACCCCGAGCATAGCCCGCTCCATCACCCTTTGGGTGACCTTGAGCCTTCTTATGAGGCCCATAGTAAGCGACCACGTTTCAGAACCTTAAACTTTCCTATTTATTTCACGACTAGCTTTTGCCTGCGGCTTCACCCGCGTGAAATTTAGTGTCACAGATCGGCATAAATTATAGCCTATATGTTAATCTGGGTTACAAACAATAATATTGTACAGTTTCAACAAAATCCGTTGAGTACTTTTTGCGTGAAAGAGTAACAAACCTGAGACACAGGAATCTTCCTAGTTCAGGTATCAACCCACCAACATTCTTACTTTTTGTTTTTCCTGATTGTTTGTTATCATAATATTATCTGTTATGTTGGTGAGAAATAAACATTACTTTACTTTATTTTAAACTTCCAGACATCCAAACTTTCGCATTTATAATATTAGTAGGATACAATTATGTAATGTAGAAACAAACAAGACAAAAAAAATGTATACTTCAGCAACGCGAATTTTTTTATACTTCAGCATATTTAGGACACCCGGCAGCGTGTCCTGCCATGATCAAAGAAAAAAGAACTCGCAATTTAGCAGGTACATTAATTTGACTGTTTCACAACTCTAAATCTATTTAACTTACATTACATGAAATTTATCACATTTATCAAAGCTTCTTAGCTTGTCTATGTCCCAAAAATTATAAAATGAAAAAAGTAGTTGTCAAAAACCTTTTTTAAGGCGGATTTTTTTCAATAAGGCGGGCGCGCGCGCGGCTATAAACGAGGTCACAAAATTCGGAAAGAACATAGCGAAATCTATTTATTCACCAATTTTCAAAAATTCCGGAAAACTTTCCAAGTAAAATTAACAAATAACTGGACTATTTACTCGTTATTGAGCACAGAGACACAAACTTGGTTATTTTTCCAGTAAATTTATATTTAAGTGCATAAATGTAAAAATGGCTTCATATTGCACAAAATTGGCAATAGGTGGCATAATAATGGTTACTTTTTTAGCGCCTAGTTTGAAATGTGATTGAACGATGACAACTAACAACAGATGTCAGTTAGGTAAAATTTTATTTTAGAGTGAAAAGACAAAAAGTGGTAAATGGGTTAACGTGCGGGGGCTGCAAAATCATGTTGTGACGTCACGCGCGAATATTGGAAAATTTTGAAAATTTTAAAAAGTCCGTGAACTTCTCGAGGCTCTATCTTCGGTAATACTGGATGGATTGAGGTGAAATAAAAACTAATGTAATGTGTGTGATCTAAACTTTAAATTAAGTCATAATTTAACTTAATATTACAACTTATGCGTGTTGTCCATTACAGCATTTGTTATACAAAAAATACTCAACACGGTTTGATATTTTTCTAAACATATTCATCTAAAACAACACGTTGGGCGCCAACATCAAATAGCTATGTTTGTGAATTGATAGGCATCGCCGTAGTAGAATAATAATTCTTTAACATTTCAAGAAGTTGTGCAACTAATGAGAACATCCCTTGCATGGATATCGGTTTGATACACATGTACAACATATTTAAATAAAATAAATAACGTACAATTTTGAATGTGGTCTTATTTATTGAAGTAATTCGCGATTCGAGTTGAAAACCATTTTTACCCTCGAGTACATTCGTGTACCACATTAGCCGCCGTTCGCCAAAGGTGGCCTCTGATACTTTAGCCGTCCTATTTGGGCAGCGCCACGCGAGCGGAAAAACAACGGCGTGCGCGGAATACAGATAAATGTAACTAATTTACCTCATGACTTGTATTGGCAGAGCGGGGGAGCCACGAGACTGAGGATATGGCATTTAAAACTAACAGGTAGGTACTAATTTATTTATTGCTCTTCATAACATAACGCATAGTTTATTATTCGTACATGGATAGAGATAAGCACTTAAATGAAGTAAGTTAGTGGCCAAGATGAACACTCATTTAAAAATCTTTAGACATTTTTGTTTGTTTACTGTTAGGGGGCGTCCATAAATTACGTGAGACGTTTAGGGGGGTGAGGGGGTCGAGAAAAACCTCACTAAATCTCACGTAGGGGAGAGGGGGGGTCTCGACAAATATCACGTAATTTTTTTCAGCAAGAAAAAGGGTCAAATTTCGAGAAAACTGGGTTTTTTAAATTAAAAAAATAAATATACTTTTAAGACGATAGTCGATAATGATAAATTATTCAATTTTTTATTCTAAACCGTCTAAACAATAAAGAAATTAGAATAAACAGTTTTTATTTTTAATATTAAATCCTAATCGAAGCACAGATTTACATTTAAATTGCAAATATGTATTTTAAGAAATCTCACGTGAGATTGTGGGGAGGGGGAGGGTGTCTGGAAAAATCTCACCAAATCTCACCAAATCTCACCAAGGGGGGCGGGGGGTTGAAAAATTGCCAAAATTTTCTCACGTAATTAATGGACGCCCCCTTAGTGACGACCGTGAACCACCGAGAACGTAAATGGCAAGTAATTTTACTTGATTTTAATAGGAGGCCTGGAGCACCTGGAGGTTTGCAGAATTTTAATGTTGCTATCCTTACAACTAAGAACTTGGTGTAACCGTAGGCGTTGATGTACATACCTGCTCAGTAGTGTACCACAGGTAAAGCCCGCTCGCACACTCACTGCGGGCGCCCGTCGTACAGTCGCGACAGCAATATAATTACGCGCGAGCGATAAGGATGGGTAGCTTGGGGTCATTGGACAAAATTCTACGTGCTCACAGACCAGACTAAAGTACTACGCAGAATTGTTGCATGATACTTAAATACCGCGTCCACACTATTCATCGTCCGCACTCTTTGCTGCGCGTACACAGACGGTGTGTTTGGGCGGGCGGCTTTTTGTGCGCTCGTGCGGCACCGACGCACGCCGCCCAAGTCTCAAAATTGCGCCCAAGAAAGACCATTGCCCGATTCTTTGATACGAAAATTGTATTTGCTTTTGTTTCTTTGTGAAAATTAAATTGTATTACTAAAAGAAATTCTTATTAGCGAAATACGATACAAGCAAACAATATTGATAAAGCGAAATCCCTTGGGTGACGCTATCTTGATTATTTTCAATAGTCGCTATAATGAGCCTTGACAGCAAATTTTAAAACGAGTAATTAAAGTTTATTAACCTGTAAAATATTTTTAACCTGCAAAAATGAGACAAAATAAATAAGTTTATTTATTATTCAAAACAGGAACGTTTAACGCTTTTGATTAGGCTCTACAAAATTACCGCCTCGTTCTTCCATGAAATGTTGTTCTTTTCCCCGAATAATGTAAGTTTAAAAGCGTTAATCGCAGTAAATAATTCCCATTTGCGAGCGCCACGTTTCGGTTCCCACCGCGTTCATCACGTATGCGCGGCTCTGAATTTTGAGCGGCGCGTATTCGAACGCAAACATGTTCCGGTAAGCCTTTACAACGCGTATTTTATTGGGCGCGAAATATTCCGATGAGGTTAGAAATGGCGCTCGTTTGCTGGATTTTGCAGCTCCAACGTGTTGGGCGCCAATGAATTTATTGGTGCCCAACGTGTGGCCGGAATTATTTTATATCTGTTTTTGAGTTGTTGCTAATTGGAGTAAATGCATTCTCAACACGTAGCGCAGATTCTCTTTTCGAAAAAAAAAAAAGATAACGCTAGCCGAGTGTTATATTTCATGCTGTGTATGCACTAGGCATGTTTGATCTCAAACTGTTTCTGTGGGCATTAAAAATTGAGTCATTTTTGTATTAATTTAAATTAACAGTTATTACAGCAGTTTAAGCAGTTCCCACTGGCTCATCAAATATGTATTTGAGTCGAACCAGAGACCGGCTACACTCACAGCCTCCGATTCAAACCGTCGCGACTGCTTCACGCATTCATGAATTTTGAGCGACGAACGATGTATTTACTCTTCGTTAGTCTGTGGGAGCATTGTGATACTTTACATAATTTAAATAAATAGATTTTAAGAGGTTTTACATGCGTAAGGTGGTGGTTCCATGAGTATGTACTAAGTAAGATTTAGAAATAAGCCTACTAAATTATTCGATATTTTAAAACTTGCTCAAAACGGGTTGAGATGTTGACTCGAGTGATTCCATTTTTGAAACCCACTCCTTTTGGACATTTACTTATGGCAAAGACATGACGTCATTGAGAATTCTACAATTACCTACGTCAAAATGTTGTTGTCGTTGACGTGAAACAACAAGATAAAAAAAAAGAAAATGTCACTTGGTCACTGGCTCGCTGGACTCGCTGCCATTGAGTTGACGCGACGCGAAATTTTATTTCGTTGTTATAAAATAATTAATCGTTTCTAATATTATTATTTATGTAGGCAGTCGTGTTTGTGTTTGCATGGTGTGTGCAGTGTTTGTGTAGTGTAACTTATTCTCGTAGGTAATAGGGATTGTAGGGACTTTTTACGTGTTTGAGTGAGTGGTTTTGAAGATGGAGATTATTGTGCTGGTGAGTATTTTTCTATAAAAGTTATTTCTGCCTTAATCTACGTGCTGTGGTTATTATCAACCACATGGTACTTATAAAAGTTTAAAAGCCAAAGCACACGATGCGCTGCGCTCCGACGTCGCAACGCATTCACCCTTGCCCGCCTCGTCTCGGTGGTCGCAAGTCCAGACTGCGTGGCGCCGAGGCGCCGCAAAGCAACGTGTCCTTGTGTCCTTTGGATCTAACACTTGCCTAGACGCAGACCATCAACTTTTTGTCGGCGGATAGTTTAGTTGGGCTGTTAATCAGTATTGGCACATTACACCGATTTGATTTTCATATCAAATTAAAATCGGGCCCAACTATCGGCCGACTAAAAGTCGGTGATCTGCGCCTAGGCTTATGTAGTTAGCAATTAAGTGTTTTTATTACTTCGGTAACGCGACTGTATAAGTAATTTTGATGATGCAGATTCGACATTATCTACAAGTCACTCATTAATCGACAAGAACGTAGTCCAAACGAAGTACGAGTTCATGCTTAGGGGAGAGTTCGGTATATTGTACCGCCGGGTAAATTGTACCACCCTCATATTTCGTAAAGTATTTATTGAATGTCTGTAATTGCAACACTCAGCGATACACAACTAAATTCAATTAATATCGGCCATGTGGTTTTTGCCGTGACAACGAACACGTGTGTTTTATTTTGAAAAGTATTTTTTCATTGTTTTCAAGTAACTTTGGACAATGCATATTTAGTTTGTAATTTTGTTAAATTTAATCACAGGGTGTTTCTAATATATTATTTAGAAGCGTAAATTAGTGCGGATTACAATTTTTTGAAACATTTTTCGGTATTTATAAGCTATATTTTTTACCGATTTTTTAAAAGCACTATCACCTAGTCGGCTAAATTGTACCACATCAAGTTGTATGGAACTTTACCAAAGGATTTTGAATTTTTTTTTAGTTAATCATATTTTGAAGTTATAATAGCGTAGTTATGTTTAACTAACAATAAATGAAAGCAAAATACTGGCAAAGTAGATTAAGTACAAGTGTGCGTTAGGATAATTGAAATTACAAAACTTGTACTCAAAATCGAGATAACGTGTAAAACAATATCGATTGTCTATGTTATTAACTACTGTTTCTTTTCGTTTCCTTATTTTTTAAGAATGTATCGTATAATATTTTGCCATAGTTTTTTTATAGGCTTGAAATTTATTGAAATCCAATTTAGTAACCCAGTGGTACAAATTATCGAACCGGTTGGCTAAATTGGACCGATGCTCTGAGCTCGTATTTTGTTGATTTGTGCTAAATATACAACAATCATGTTAATTAATACTTATGAAATAGTAAGTTGAATAATTTATCTTTTATTATATACCATGAACATCAGCAAAAACAAAAGAAAACTATGTGTAAAATGGGATTGAAAAAAACTGGTCCAAATTAGCGGACTCTCCCTTAATATTTTTTCCTAAATTAACAGCAGTCAATTAAACTCCAATTAATGAGCCGACACTTCCTTTGAGATCGTGCTTGAATCTCTCAAGTCAGTGTTAAGTTTCCCCCTCCACTAGCGCGACTGAAATCGTATTTTAAAATATAATACGCTTTTATTTTTGGAAAATTCCGCGAATGGCTCTAGGGAGAGAAAGCTAATTTCAATTTCATTTAGTTCTGGCGCGATTCCATGCACCGGCAAAGAGCAGGCGGCGTCAGCACATTCAGATGTGCAGTTGCATCGATTTCTGAATCTACATGACCTTTCTAAGATTCCAATGTTTTCTCAATTAATTTGGCTTCTGTATAATTTTTCACTGTTGAATATCCCCAAAAAGGACGATGTTTTCCATTCGCTATTTTGCTAATGAAAGTAGCTTAATTTACGGTTTCATTTATCAAAAGCACAGTTATAGATTTCTAAACTTTGGACTTTGTAATCATATTTTATATTATTGGGATTGTATCAAGCAAGGTCCGCCTCTGAGCTAATTACTTATAGCTTATGACTTTGTAATCATATTTTGTTATTGGGATTGTATCAAGGTCGGCATCTGAGCTAATTATAGCCTAAATCTAGGCCTTTGTCGAAACTATTCGTCTTCTTGGTCTCCTCTGGTCTAAGCCATGTTCTTTCTCCTAGATTATCCTAAAGGCTAAGGCTTGAAATAGGTTTAACACGGCCCTGGTTTAGAGGCAGCTAGACTGTAGGCTGTTAGACACTGTTCGGTACGTAACTACGTCCTGAAAGTAAGTGCAACGATGCAGTCTCCTCTGTCAAAGCGCACAGTATCGCTTGCTCTTTGGCAGTAAGTGCAGAGTGCTCGCTGCGCGGAACTCTCGGGAGCGTTTGGGGTCCGTAGGCAGGCAGATTACACCCTGTCTGAGCCCCAATACGCAATTCCATTCGTTTCAAGAGGATTTCGCATTTTTATCGTTGCCTCTACTCCGTGCCTTCACTATTAAATTGGCCATACTTGACTCTAAGGATTTGTAAGTAACGTTTGATACGTTCAGGTAACGAGGTTCTTTAAGAATTTCTTTGCGGTTTTAAAGTATCTACAATTACTTATCGGTAAATGAAATATTTTAACGTTTTCTTCTTAGCAATTTTACTTAAATATTACCGAACTATAGGCTAGTTGCCTAAAAAAATTTTTTTAGTCCGTAANAAATTACGTACAGTTTTCGACAGACTCAGGCAAACTAACTTAAAAATACAGCTAGATAAATCAGAATTCCTAAGAAAAGAAGTGCTTTACTTAGGACACACAATTACAAACACTGGACTAAAACCTAATAATGACAAAATTAAAGCCGTACTAAATTATCCATTACCCCGTACTACAACCGAAATAAAAAGCTTTCTTGGACTTATTGGTTATTACCGCCGATTTATCAAAGACTTCGCAAAAGTCACCCAACCAATGACAGCACGCTTGAAAAAGAAAAGTTCAATGCCAACTAATGATCCAAATTACATTAATGCATTCGAGAAATGTAAACAGTTACTCGTCAATGCACCCATCCTTCAATATCCAGATCCCGATAAACCTTATGTACTGACTACAGACGCTTCAGAGTTTGCGCTAGGAGCCGTTCTATCACAAGGCCCTATAGGCAGTGACAAACCTGTCGCTTATGCAAGCCGTACTCTCAATGATGCAGAAACCCGTTACAGTGTTACTGAAAAAGAACTTCTTGCCGTAGTTTGGGCAGTTAAACATTTCCGTCCTTACNCGTAATGTTTAATATCAAAAAATATTGGACACATATATTTTTATTTGTCAATCTAACAAATAATTACATAGTTATGGTGCGTTGAAGTTGCGCACGACGTCACAACGTGCGGCATTTTTAAGCAAGCGTTGACGTCACGGGCCTCTTCTTATGAACTTTGGGGCGCTTTATCTCTTTAAATTTTCATTAGTTTGAAAAAGTGAAAAATACGTGTAGAGTATTTTTTTATAAGTTAACTGACGGACTAATTAAAACTCTTGCTTTTTGACCCAGGCAACATCCCCATTGTCGAGATGTACTAGGAGCTACCTACTAGGTAGGCACTATGACATTCAATTGCCTAACATTATTATATAGGAAGTGACTAAGTAGTAAAATATTTAATTTTGAGGATTTCTTGAATGCAAAGTTTATTGTACCTGTTATTTTAGTTTACTTGCTCTGTTTATGTAAGTTTTGATTGTATTCGAATCTACTACCAGTGTATACTCGTAATATGGTTGTGAATTTCGCCTATGTCAAACGATCTCGTTAGAAGTTGATTAGAGGCGGCACAATGGAAGGTCGAGTTCAGATTACCCTGCTTGTGGGGAGTTTCGTTACTCCTGAATCGTAATCCTATATCGATGTCTTAAATACATAAATGATCATGATTTTTGGAGCGTTGTAGCAAGTAATATCCGTTTATCTTCATCATTATCATTTCAGCCATAGGATGTCCACTGCTGAACATAGGCCTCCCCCAATGCTTTCCACGTTGATCGATTGGTAGCGGCCTGCGTCCAACGCTTCCCTGCTACCTTTACGATGTCGTAGGTGGACGTCCCACGCTGCGTTTTCCGGTACGTGGCCTCCATTCCAGAACCTTTCTGCCCCATCGGCCGTCAGTTCTGCGTACTATGTGCCCTGTCCGTTTATCTTATTATACGTCAAAATACTGCATTTTCTAAATAATTTTTCAGGACTGAAATTCCAGTTAAACTAGACCAGAGTTTTTGTCATTTACTTACGCTTCGCCCCAACCTGCTGACCACACCTCTACATACATAAGTTCTCAAATCGGCACCTAATAGATCCAAACCCCGTGGCGGACATTAGCATGCTCTCGAGACGCGGGTTCTGTCCCGGGCGGGGCAAGTCGTCTGAGAGGTCTAATGCGTTCGGAGTGCATATCCTTACACGGTGAGGATGAGTGTTTGCCTTTGGAGTGGATTATTGAAAATTCATTTCAACGGTTTGGTAGAGCTACATGAAGGTTTAACAAAAAGTAGTTAGGTAAATAATAATTTTTATATAAGATTTTTGACCATAAGTTCTTTGGTGAATGATATTGCCATACTTTTATAAATGCAGCCATAATGGTAATTTGTTTCTGTAATCTGTTTGGGGATTTAGTTTTCACGCTTTCGTGTGAGCAGTGACCAGAGACCCTAGTTTTGTCTTGACGAAATCGTGCGTGCTTTTACTAGATAGTCTCTAGGACTTAAAATTAGAGATTGCGAATCCTGGCGCTCTTTTAGGAACCCACCGGGCCTGGGTTAGCGACGAATGAAACTGGGCCCGGCCGTGTTGAAGAACATACCGAGTTGTAGTCTCTCTCTACTTAAAATATCAAAGGAAACTTATGGACGAAGTAACAAACCGGGACATTTTTCAACACAATATCGATTGATCGAATACTAGGAATCAATCTTCACTACATTACCCGACCAAAACACTAACAAGCTAGTTAAGCTGCAGCAGTGATAGCTGATAAATCCCGGATCTAACGGCGGCAGGCGCGCGCGCATTAGTCATGATTACCGCGAGGCGCACCATTTGTCTGCGTACGGAACTTGTTTACGGGAAATTAAACTTAGATTTACCTTGCTTTCTTGCCCTTTAACCTAAACACCGTCTTTTTGTAGGTAATCATATGAGCTTTTTAGTATAATATAGTAAACTAAGTAGCTTTTACCCTCGCCTCGGCTTCGCACGCGTGAAATGTTGTTTGCCACAGAAAAACTTAATCGCGCGTGTTCCTGTTTAAAAAACCGGGATAAAAACTATTCTTTAGATGTCCTTTCCAAAGACTTAAACTATCTCTATGCTAAATTGGTTCAGTGGTTTAGGTGTTAAAGTGTGACAGACAGACTTAATTAATTTCGCATTTATAATATTAGTAGGGATTGAACCGAATGAATTCATTCAAGTTCAAATCATATTATCTTGTATTAAAGTATCTTTCTTAGCATTTGGTTGGGCTAATAAGTACATGATTAGGGAGAAGTTGTTTTTAAGCTGTCTTTCAATTTGTCACAAACTTTCGTCTTTTCGCCGGCAAGTACTTACCTACTTTTCAGTTTCACAATGTTTTATTCAAACAAGAAATAGGTACCTACTTATTTTTATCTTTCGTATTAATAATTCATCAAACATTTTAATTCAAAATGTTAAATAGACAAGAAAACTTCCTTTCATAACATTCGGACTCCGTAAAATTACTAAGTTTCTTTTTAATTACACTTTGGGACAGGGGTCCGATTCCGAAGCTGTCGATAAAGTGGGGGTAATAAAAATGCAAACGAAGCAAGTTGCCGGTTAGATGATTGCTGATTCCCGCTAACTTGGGTGAACCACTTTGACTGGCGACTGGTCACGGAGACGTTTTCCTTATTACTGAAAGGATTTTCAGGGACTTGTCAGCGGAAGTTTGGTGGAAGTTCAACTATCAGCTGGGTTTTTATCTTACTTCTTACTAATATTATAAATGCGAAAGTTTGTATGGATGTCTAGATGTTTGTTACTCTTTCACACAAAAACTATTGAACGGATTTTGATGAAACTTAACAGTATTATTGTTTAATAATCCAGAATAACATATAGGTTATAATTAATGACGATCTGTGACAAAATAAATTTCATGCGGGTGAAGCTGCGGGCAAAAGCTAAGCTAGTAGGTAATAATAATGTTAGATAGTAAACTAATTTTATTTAAAAAACCAGTAGTATCAACGTATTTTTATCGATTTTTTATTTTTGAGTGGAATGTATTTGAGACAGACTAAGTACCTACCTATTTGTTGCGATTTTATTTCTGATTCATAGCTGAAAGACTATTTTGCCGTCTCTAAGGATACATAAGTAAATGTATCGTCTCTTAAAATTTGTTGCCATTTAAAATTTATTTACTGTAACATTTTGAGATACTTAGTTCAACAACGCTGCAACTGCACGCAGACTAACTGCCAGCGGCCGCCACGGGCAGTTTTTGAGCCGGTCGGATATGCATATACGGGCAAATTAGGACGCTTTCAGACGCCACTCGACGTTAGACGGCAACTTGGTATAAGGGTACTTCTCATTTACACTCAAATTTGATGGTCACACAATAATAGTTCATAAACGGTATAAGTTAGAACAATAACTTTGAAATCAGATGATAAAATATCTATTTAGCTACATACAAAATGAATTTTATCGTAATAGAAGCAAAAATAATATGAAAAAATCACATGAAACGATAAAAAACGGGGTCATTTTTTGCGTTCTCATCGTGTCACACCTTCGGTTGCAATGAAACATTTGGTTACTGCATTCACAATTTTCATTCAATTTGTGTGTAGCATATACTAAAATCATCGTAATTAAATATACTTTCCACACAATAATCAAAAAAATATCTTCTTATAATTATTTTGAATTGAGAAAGCGAAATACGTTGGTCACACGATTTTAGGTACCTAAAATTTTGAGTAATAATACAAGATTGCCGTTAAACCGAACACCAGCAACCAATCACAGCGTTCTATTCTATTAACGTCAGTCGCGCTTCTACCATTGGGGAGGTGAGATAGGTCGATCGTCGCTTCGCGAAAAAAATACGTAACTTTTTGTGATTATCCATAGACATACCGTCGCTTGCTTGAACAATATTTTCTACCTCTAAAATTTAAACAATTTATTTGAAACTTTGCCATTGAAAACTTAACATGTTAGACTTATTTGTGTAGTATTCAACTTGAACGGTTAAATTCAAATTTAAGGATAATTCATAAAAAACTAAAATTTTCGTCACCTTCGTGGCATCACCTTCGTGGTGTTTTATACACGAAGGTGATTTTAGGCCACGAAAGTGATTTCTTGCTTTGGTTTATTTTAAAATATAGTGACTTGTGGTTATGTTTTTACAATATTTTAATAACTAATAAATTATACGTGGTGAGTAGAGATCAGTACATCAATAAATAAATAAGGGCCTCGTATTTTTGTTGTCTGTCTGTCTGTGTGTCTGTATGTATGTCTGTAATGTGACTGTGTATCTGTTTGTAAGATACATTTAATATGAAGTTTGAGTTAAAAGTAGTATAGCCTGACCAGGAACATAAAAACCCTGGCATAGAGGCGCGTCAATTGCATTTGATAATGCAACACTGAGTACAGTCACCTGTGTTAAATTAATAGGCTAACTTTATGTATCAGTATTCAGGATTACGGGCTAATTTGCTAATTTTCATAAATTAACGAAAAAATATGATTATAGGTAACCTGGTTTAAATAAATTAAATGAAACCATCAATCGAGCTAGTAGGATTTATTTATTATTCATCAATAATCCAATTCTGAACTTGAATATTCAACTGCAATGTCTGCTCATGAACGCTTCAAACTCGGTACTTCTTTCCCAATTCCATAAAATTCAACACTTAGAAAGTGACAAAAATCTTTAAAATAGGTAGTTGAAACAAACCACAGCTAATTTTCATAGTGGACTGTATTATACGATAAACATGTCAGTCAATTTGACAACCTTTGTCGGAAATATTATTCAATGAAAATATTGTCCGAACCCTTGATTTTTCTCTTCAACAAATACTTTAACACATTGCGAACCACTTTTCTTTCACGACTATAAAAAGATTTTAGCAATTTAATTCAAAAATCAATTGCACACATTTAAAATAAAGTTTGTTTACACTTTGACAGCAATAGACTGACATGCAAGGTGACATGTCAATGAAGTTTTCAGTTACTGTTGCCATTAAAAGAAATTAGTACCATTAGTTTTCCGCAACATGGCGAGGGTTTTTATGTTCCTGGTCGGGCTATACAACAAAAATACGAGGCCCTCTGGCCTAAATAAAAAATATATTTTTGTCAAAAACCTTGGCTTGCACTTGGACACCACGCTCAGCTGAAATGTACAGGTTGCGGAGGTCAGTCGGAAGGTTATAGCCACAATGCGCTCCCTCTGGAGGCTCAAAAACTTTCTCCCAACAAAAACGAAAATTTCCCTCATTCAAGCTCTTGTCCTCCCGATAATCGACTATGCCGACGTCTGTTACCCCGACCTAAATCAAGATCTACTTACAAAGTTGGATCGCCTTGTCAACAATGCCATTCGTTTTATTTTCTGTCTCCGTAAATATGACCATATTATTNACTGATTTACTGAGAATACAATCTTCACATCAAGCGCTACAATTTTTGTTTACAAAAAGTTGAAATAAGTTAGAAATAAAATTCGCCACGAAGGTGACGATGAGAACCGTGGCGATGAGAAATAGCCATAAACGACCCGGTCAGGGTTGGGGTCGCCAGGGTTTTGGGATTTATAGAGACATGAGGGATGGAGATTCTGAGATCAAGTAGGTATTTGCTAGTTAGTCGCGTCCAATTTTGTCCTGAGTTTTGTGGAAGGATAAGAAATAAGGAGAGTTTCAGTTAGAATTGACTTTTCTTTTTGTAAAGCTGATGGCAGATCAACACTGTGGCACCTTGTAACAGTTGTAATACTCTACTATTTCCCGGGGCGTGCCATAGAATTTGTATGAGACATGGACCGCTAATGTTTCGGCTTCTCCGCGATTTCATTTATACCAATTTAAATAGTATTTAGAACGATTAGAACTAAAGTGAGCGCCGGATGCTTAGACAGGTTCCGCACCATTAAACACGTAATTTTAAAATTGTGACCAACGATGTTGGATTCATGATAAGCACTATCTATAAAACTAGTTGTAGGAATACACATTGTGAAGCTGTTTGTGGTTCCAATTAATAAATTAAAAAAAAATTGAATGCACCAGGAGTTTCCTACCAAATCGCTGGATCCTGGTCACACCGCGCCCGGTCCGGTGGCGGATATACGCGGGGCATTCGTCCGTGAAATTGGCCGGCGTCGGCCACGCTCATAAAACATAACTGACGCCTAATGATGTATGGGACAATACCCAACTGACGCACCACTAACAAATTTACGACGCAGCGCGGATACGTTTATTTTCTGTTGACGAACTAACAATGGCTACTTTATCAAGCTATCGGGGGGCAGTAGTTGAGTTGGCGATTGACGCTGCCCGAGGTTTGCCACATAATCACGAAGAGACTTTATTTTCTCAACTCGGTAAGAAACTCTGGCACTTCTTGTGTCAACTGAAAATTTAACCTAAATTCTTTGAGAGTCGCTACAATTCGACCCTTTATGAACCACTGTGTTCCATCCACGAAGGCTTGCTGATAGTGATGTCAAACCACTTAATAGATAGTGAATGGTGATAGACCCCATCTGACACTCCCCTGTTTGGTCTTGCTGTTTATTGGACATTTGCCAATAAACAGCAAGAATTTTACAATTTAGCCTTTGGAAAACTATCCGCGACAAGCCGAAACAACCAGACAACATTACCCTTGGCGCTAATAAAAACCACTAACACCGGATTTATGCTACAACACGATAATCATAACAGAATTGTGAGCACGTTTTACAACGCCCAACATAGAGCTGGTATTTGCATATTATACCTTTATTACACTCTCTGAATTCATATGCTAATGCTTCGGCGATATTTTCGATCCCTGCGGAACCCTTCCGCCGGGCCGCCGCGACCCTTAAGATTTCAACACGTTTTAATATGTGTTTTCGGTTTTTGAACGACTGTTTTGGGCTGCCCTTTTGATGCTCAGCGGTCAATTGCTTCATGTAAAACAATTTTTCCTAAAAGGAAAGCCCTTGGTTATCCAAACATTACCGAGTTAGTCGTTCTAATTTCTAACGATATCTTTTGACATGAGGATAAAAGCAAATAGGACTGGGTTGTCAGTTTTTCAGTGAGCAAATAGGACCCACCTACACAGGTTTTGGCTCCCATATAACCTGGCGCTGATACAATAAATATTGGCTGCCCAAACTCTATCATAATAATAAATGTGTTATCATCATCTATTTGCGTTTAATATATGAGTGCGCTCATGAAAATACGTTACATGTATTGTATGTAGTTTAAACATACCCTTCAGGCTTAGTTTAACATTGCACAATTTGCACATTAGTGTAAATTTTTTTGTTACGTAAGTAATACGGTATGGTATTGCTGCTGTGACATAAAATGTAAAAGAACATAATTTATTTCATGAAAAGTTAAGCAAATATTTATTACAAAGATGACATTATTCGTTAACCAAGTCAGTTATCATTTACCAATAAAATCCCGTACGCGGCCATCCGAGCGCCCAATAATTGAATGA